>NC_064921.1:416866701-417181701 GCF_023897955.1 Schistocerca gregaria | reverse complement strand
AAAAAAATCTTTTTCTTTTTGCCCCCCAAGGGCAACGCTACATTTCCCTACCACGTTCTGACATTCCACATTCCACGGCCCGAATCGTAGAACGTTATCCTTCCGTTGATTATTCAATCTTTTTCTCATGGTAACCTCCCGCTTGGCAGTCACCTCCCGAAAATCTGAATTGGGGACTATTCCGGTTTCTTTTGCCAGTGGAGAGATCTTCATGACGCTTGTTGAATTACAGGCCACATGTCCTGTAGATTCAACTTACGTGTCTGGAATATAGCGGTTTCGATTGTCTTCTGCATCCTCATGCCGTTGATCATTGATGTTTCTTCCACCTTTAGGGGCACTTTCCTATCCCTACGACAAAAGTGCCCTGAACCTCTACCCGCTCCTCCGCCGTTTTTTACAAGGCAGTTGAAAAAATGAGGAGTGATTTCTTATGCCGAAAGTCTTCGGACGCCAATGCTGATTATTAATCAAAATTTAAGCAGCGGCAGTATTGAAATCAGGGACCTAAGATGTTTTGAGGATGAATCAAAGACGCTACCCCTAGACCACAGGTGCAATGTTACTTACGGACATGTCGTGTAGGCTCTGGGGTGGACAGAATAATGGTGGTGCGGTAGACTGATCCATATTACAGGAGGAGTGAGAGTTCTCCAGCAGATGGCAGCACTTCAACATCACATTGAAGTTATATCTGCAAGCGTACCAAGTATGGTATTGTGCACTGGATCAGCCAGCACTCGTAATGCTGTGTGAACTCGTGCTTGACTGTTGTTTAATTAAGTGCATTTTGTCGGTGAATACCAACATTCCACCTACGTTCTCCCACGTACAATACAAAGACATGTTGCTTGAATGTGGGTACTGTAATATTAATCCCCCTGCAGCTGTGACAGAATACCAGAAACGCTTCCCTGATCGGCGAACCCTCTGCAGCAGGGTATTTCCCAACGTTTTTCAAATATTACTTGAACCCAGAACAATAGTCAGTGTACACGTAACGTCAGAACGTGAGGTAATCCAATCAGTTGAGGACAGTGACGACGTTATGGTACAACAGAATCGCACCATCAGTACACAGCGCATTAGCCGTCAGCAAAATATTCCACAAACCCAAGTGTGGCGTGGTATGATTGATGACCTGGTGATTGGGCCCACTTTCCCGCCAAATCGTATGACAGCCGCAGAACACACGCCTTTCCTGATAGAAGACCTACCTGCATTTTGGAAGACGTGACATTAGAGCAACGATTGTAAGTGTAGCTTCAGCGTAATGGATCACCGTTTGACTGAACCATAGTTATTTCAGTATCTCAGTATTTCCTCAAAGACAGATTGGCCGTGGGGGACCTATTAACTAACCTGCCAGATCACTTGTGTTTATGGGAGTGGTTAAATGGGAATGTATACGCTATGCATGTGGATACAAGTGAAGAACATTCTCGCATTACCGACGATGTTGTCGCATTAAAGCCCGCCGAGATGATGTTGAATATACAACACAACACTGCCTCCCTTGCCTTGACCAGTGTATTGGCCCACTTTTTGAAGAACTCTTGTTGAATGGACCAGTCATCTATGCCAGCATTATTCTCTCCATCACAGTGCCTTCATAGTTTTTCGGTAAGTAATATTGATACTTGTCTTCCTAATCATTAGGGCCCGCATTTTAATTACCCAAAACACAGTGAAATAAGCAAGCATTTATTACCTAAAACGTACATACATATGACCTTAAAGAATAAAATATGTCTTAACAGAAGTTTATTTGTAGCATTCTTGTTTGTTTATTTAATTTTTTATTCACCATAAAGTAATACGAAATTCACTTCTCAAAATATTGTAAGTATAGTTCTTGCTTTCTGTAGGGTTTGTGGCTAATCTTCACCTATTTTTTTTAATGTCTGAATGTTTTGTTTTCTAAACACAAAGTGCAGTGAAAAGATCATCTATCGAAACAGTAAAACAATGTCTTTATTTCTACATAGTATTTAATACCGTATGTCAATCTTCAGTATCTGCAAAGTTGCACTGGATAACAAGGTGTATTTTCAGATCTTCCATTGTCAAAGATGTACGGTTGTCACTGAGGTTAGTTTTGCATCTGGAAAAGCTCCTCTCCACTTCACAAGACGACCCTGGAGCGTATTTTAAGGCAGCCAGGTCACTGGAGTTCAGCTTTCTTTCAGTATCTTCATATGTTGCGGCACTCCCTGAAAGACTGCCACTAATTTTGCACAGTGTAGAATATCTAGGATTCCGTTGGAGAACACTTTGCAACTTGGTTTTCACTTTGACAGCCACATGACCACGATCTCGACCCAACTCACTCTGCAAATGTTGCACAATACTCAGGGCCTCACATAGCTGAGTGCTAACAGCTTCCAGTCATTTGATGGCTTTTGATATCACTGAAAAAATTTGTGTTGATGTACGTCAAGTTTCGAGACAATGCAACTGTAAAAACTTTTTTCACAATTTTGTTAGCACTTGATTCATCGCTATCAAGGTCACAGAAGATTGTCTTTATTTGGGTGTAGTTGGTGCGGTAATACTCAGCTGCATTAAGCCAAGAACCCCATCGTGTAAGAACAGGTTTATGTGAGAGGGGCGTTGAAGGTGCTTGTTCCTTGAATTTCTGCACCTGTAGCGCAGCCTTCACATAGATTTTCTTGCCACAGAAAATTAATTTGTCCACGTCAGGGTAATCTGATCGCACCTCTTCGGCAACTCTGTGCAACGCATGTCGCATGTGCAAGGCAAGTGGCATACACCATACTGGGGTAGAGAATCTGAAGCCCTGTGGCTGCTTTAGCCATATATGAAGCACCATCTGTTACAAGCAGCAAAACGTTGTCTCTTTTCACACCATCCGGCCACAGTATCTTCAGAGAGTTGTCAAACAAAATAGCAAGAGTCGAATTATTTTCTCTATCGAGAGCTTCACACCATCCGGCCACAGTATCTTCAGAGAGTTGTCAAACAAAATAGCAATAGTCGAATTGTTTTCTCTATCGAGAGCTTCACACGTTAGTAGGAACATATCTCCAGGGCCATAACTTTTAGAACACCACCAACAACATTTGCAATATATCTCCCACTAATATCCGTAGTTTCATCTATCGACAGCCAGAACTTTTGCTCAGCAATAGTAATTCGTATTTTGTTGAGCACATCATTGTAGCATACGGATAAATAGTTCTTTCTCAGTGTAGATTCATCTGGAACTGGATGTGTTTTGTGCTTTTCCAAGAACCGTCTGAAGAGTGGATTCTTCAGCTTTTCCAATGGGATGTAGCAGGACACCATCATCTCACACAAATTCTTGCAGAATGATTGCACGGTTGACGATTGACCTGTGTGTTCAAATAACAGGCTTTGCCTGCTGTTATTTTCAGCACTTCGTTCCACACAGCTGCTGTGTTTAGTGGTATTACAGTGTTGTTGCACATTAAAGCGCTATTCTGCATTAACTATAACTTCACACAGTTTACAAAATATTATTTTCCCATCAGTTCTAAAGAACTTCTCTCCAAATTCTCAAACATATCATCGCAATTTCACACTGACGGAGCACTTTTCTTTAGGCATGTTGAACAAGGCAAAGGCTGTATTCAAACTGGTTACTAGAAACACCTGTGCGACTGCGATGATTATTACGGCAGAAGCCGCCTTTGTTGGCTCTGAGAGCGTATTGTCGACTATGCAAATCAATGTTTTATGTTCGCGAAACGACTGTTGTGGTACACCGATTTTCTGCTACGTTCCTGAGAAATAACGCTGTGTAGTAATTTATCTGTTTATCTTTCATAATAGCGCGTTAAATATTGTCTCGTGAGCAAGATATTCATTTTCTTATTCTTTGGTCCTGCAGGTTATGAGAAAAACGGTGTATGCATTTTTGGCAAAAGTTGACGGAAATATGACCTATTTTATTACACGTTAGCGGCAGTATGACCTATTACTAAAATTTGTTGAAATATGGCTTTATATGCACAATCAAAATACATTTTTCGACATTAATATGCCTAGACTTGTGAATAAATTGTTCTAAAATTAACTCTATAGTTAAGAAAAAAATATGACTATTCATTAAAATCCGAGTCCGGGCCCTAGTTCCGTGATGGTCGAAAATCGGATACATGTTCGTAGTACTTTTTCGGTTTACTTTCACGTATAGGTCCACCCCAAAAATTGTGTGTCATTCCTCATTAATAACGCCGTATACTGAAATTTGGGGGTAGTAACCGAAGGAAGAAACTGAAGCGAACGAAAAAAAAAAATGGTTCAAATGGCTCTGAGCACTATGGGACTCAACTGCTTTGGTCATTAGTCCCCTAGAACTTAGAACTACTTAAACCTAACTAACCTAAGGACATCACACACATCCATGCCCGAGGCAGGATTCGAACCTGCGACCGTAGCAGTCGCACGGTTCCGGACTGCGCCCCTAGAACCGCGAGACCACCGCGCACGGCTGAAGCGAACAATGAGAATCGCTGTGAACTTAGGTGTGTCTGCGCTACCAGACGACAGCCTCGGGAGTGCACAAAGACGAGATGTAGCGGCGCGGTCTGCGGCGCTGAAAGCATTGCGGGTGTAATCAGGTGCGACGCAGCGCGCCTTTCAGCCTCCAGATGCGGCCGAGATACAGCGGCCTCCGAGGCGCCAGCGGTGGGCGGCGAGGGGAGCTTATTTCCAGGGGGTATCCCGGACAAAGGACCGACCAGGCAGCAGCCAACCCATGTCTTCCGCACGGCTGGACACCGGTCCAGGGAGCTGTTCCGGCACTCGGGGTCAATAGCGCACTGCTACCCTCGCGAGCTTATTTCAAGGGGCAGAAACCGAAGCTAATGTGGCAGCGATTCCCAGTAACGAGCGATTATTTAGAATTGTTTATACTGACGAGGAGAACATGGCAAGTGCCATTAACACTATTTTCCAGGAACTTCCCTCAGTGGGAGTCAAAATCAGCAAACAAGTGTGTCTGCACGTACGCAGATACTCGACCGTTTCTGAGAAAACGATGGTCCAAGTTTTCGAGGTACTTTAAGTGCCTGCTAGTGAATAATTAGCTCAGCGGAAGCGGTGGCACAGTGGACTGTGTCGAGGCTTTGCCCGTCCGCACCCCTTGCTCGAAACACGACTCCTATTTTCATTTCTGTCTGTCATTTATCTATCGGTGACCATAGCAGATTACAACACGAATATCTGTCAATGTATATTGAAATAAAGTTGGGTTGTTCGTCTACTAACTGTACGTGTATACATTATGCATGAATTTGTGGCAAACCTACCTTAACGCGATGCTCGTGGTTTGTTCGAATTTCTATGTTTCGAATGTTTCCACGATTAATATCATCCAAAGAGATGCACCACGCCTTCTTGAGCAATAAATATAAGCATACAATATAAGAATTAATTTCATTGGTGATTGTTCCGTCCGTTCTTGGTAAAATATTTTATAGATTCTGAATGAATTATTCTACATAATTTACTTGTTGAATGGACCGGTTTTCGGTCATCATCAAGTATAAACGTAGTTTATGTGGTGCAGCGAATTTATGTTGGAGCAAATCTGTTCTGTACAGACACTATGAATCACATGACGACGGCATGCATCTTATTGTTGACACTCGCAAATAATGCGATAGGTATAATCTTCTGAAGAAGGGTACTAAGTGCCCGAAACCGGCAAAGAAATTAATTTTCTTATATGCAACTGCTTGCTTGTTATTTCGTTATATACGACTCTAGTAGCTGAGGATGGTAAAAACACTAAAATAAATAAAAGCAATTATCAGACTGTGAACACGGGGCGAGAAAATGAAAGCCTGCAACTCAAGCCACTGTGTCACCATTGCAGCTGAGACTATTGCGCGCAAAAAGAGATAAATTACGTCGAAACGTTTCAGCATCGTTTCCTCAGGAATGGTCCCGTATCTACGCATAAGCCGAGACACGTGTTCAATCATTTTGACTTCTCTTCCAGTGAGTGAAATTTCTAGGATATAGCGTTATGTCACATCCAGAGTTTGCCTTGAGAGGGAAGCGCTCAATATCCCTGTCCTCGTGTAAGTGTCGGGTAAGAGTACGCAGTTACAGATATCTGCTTCATCATTTTTATTTCAGTTACTTGAAGAAATACTGCAACCGTCCACTTTTTGGTACAGCTTTATTCATTGCAAGCCACGTTTACGGAATTCATCTGTTTCCAGTTGGCGTTGTATATTTATATCTTCTTGAGTATCATTCGCTGCAGCTGTCTTTTGTACTGTGATTTGTGGTACATTTTTCTGACTTTGCATGCAAAGCACAAATACTTTTGGGTTTTACAATAATGATGAAGGCTGAAGCAATGCATTAATATTTTTATCAGCACCAGGATTCGAACTGGAGTCTATTCCTTCCTAGACATATGCACTATCCATTGTGACACAGGGCAACTTCACATAATCTGTGATGTGATTCTACATGTGAAAATAAACCGAAAAAATTCCTATGAATATTTTCGATTGTTCCAGAACATGAGCAGGTTGAAGACTACTCACCTTCATACATGATCATGAAGACAAGTGTGAATATTACTTACTGAAATATTATATAGGCGCTGTGTTGGACAGATTAATGGGGGTCGGGGTGGGGGACAGATCACTGATCCGTCCTACAAGAAGTGTTCCCCTAAAGGATCAGCAATGATCAACGGCATGAGGATGCAAAACACAATGGAAGCCACTGCATTAAAGACAAAATGTATATCCACTGGACATGTAGCATGTAACTGAGAAAGTGTCATGATCATCTCTCCATTGACAGAAGGTTCCGGAATGTCCACCAGTCGGACCTCTATAGGGGGACGGGAGGGAGGGTTTGTCAAGGGGGAGGTGGCCATGAGCACTCTAGTATGCCATGAGCACTCTAGTATCCGAATTATTTCCGCATTTATTTTTCCTGGCTAGTCTCTTGAACCTCTCTGAGACTATAAACATTACGATGTTGAGTAGATCTGTAGGCAGTTCATCTGAAGAAGAATGGATATCTCTAAAGAGGGCCACTATAGATGTCTGAAAGAAAACCTTAGATAGAGCAAAGACAACTGCGAAGGAACCATGGATAACAGATGAAATAGTCCAGCTGATAGACGAAAGAAGGAAGTACAAAAATCATCGGGGAATTCAGGAAGACACAAATACAAATCACTTAGGAAAGAAATAAAGAGGAAGTGCAGGGAAGCTAAGGTAAAATGACTGCCCGGAAAATGTGAAGATATCGAAAAAGAAGTGTTTCTCGGAAGGACGGATTCGACATATGGAATAGTCAGTACAATCTATGTTTATATGAAAAGCAATGGTGGTGACACTGAGAGTTCAGTGGAAATTCCACATATACGAGGGTCAGTCAAATAGTAATGCCTCCTATTTTTTTTTACTACGTTTAATTGTCAGGAAATTTAAATGCAATTACATAGGTTGAAAACCACAACATTGAGGATCATTTTGTCATTTTTCAATGTAATCTCCGCCCATCTCTACAGTTTTGGTCCATCTTTGAACAAGGGCATGTATCCCAGCACGGTAAAAATCACAGCTCTGCTTCCTAAGCCATTGACGCACGGATGTTTTGACGGCCTCCTCATCTTCAAAATGAATCCCACGATGAGCTTCTTTTAGTGGCCCAAACAGATGGAAGTCTGATGGTGCCAGGTCAGGGCTGTATGGGGGATGATGCAAAACTTCCCATCCAATTTTGACAATCTCGTCAGAGGTGTGACGACTCGTGTGTGGTCTTGCATTGTCATGCAAAAGAAGAACATCTGCCATTGATTTTGTTGGGCGAACTCGCTGAAGACGTGCTTTAAGTTTTTTGAGGGTTGTGACGTATTGAACAGAATTTATTGTGCATCCCTGCTCCAAAAAATCAACCAGAATCACACCCTCTGTATCCCAGAAAACTGTTGCCATAACTTTCCCTGCCGATCGCACAGTTTTGAATTTTTTCTTCCTTGGCGAACTTGTGTGACGCCACTCCATTGACAGCCTCTTTGATTCGGGTTCAAAAAAATGCACCCATGTTTCGTCCCCGGTCACAATTTTTTTCAGAAACTCATCTCCCTCCAAACGGAAGCGCTGCAAGTGTTGAGAGGCTATTGTTTTCCTTGCCTCTTTATTCTGATCGGTTAACATTCTTGGAACCCACCGTGCACAAACTTTTGAGTACCCCAATTGTTTAATAATCGTGATCACACTGCCTTTACTAAGAGAAATAATGCGACACACTTCATCTGCAGTCACCCGACGGTCACCACGAATGATGTCATCAACTTGCTGAATGTTGTGTGGAGTCACTGCACTCACCGGCCTGCCGCTCCGCTTTTCGTCAGTCAGCGGTGTTTGCCCTTCAGCTTCCTTACAACGACGAACCCATCGTCTAACAGTGCTGACATCCACTATCACAACACCATACACCTTCTTCAGTCTTTCATGAATGCGTATGGGCGTTTCACCTTCTGCATTCAAGAATTCAATCACACAACGCTGTCTCAAACGAACATCGATGTCGGCCATCTTACAAACGTCTGCCGTGCTGCCACCTGTTGACACAGAAAGTTACTACTGAAGTGGATTGCAGAAGGAGGTTTGAGGAATGGCGCCAAATTCAAATTTTTCACTTAACTTAATTTTTTTAAGTAGAAAAAAATGGGAGGCATTACTTTTTGACCGACCCTCGTAAATTCAGAAGAGGGAGCGTGTAGTTGGGAAGACTAGATTCAACGTCTCTTTGAGAGAGAGAACTTTTCTGATGACTTGATATATGAAGAAATAGTGGTGGACAGGTAAGAATTAGGGGATTTATTATTGGAGTCAGATTTTAAAAGATCTTTGGAAGACTTAAAATCAAATAAGGGAGAAGGGATAGATAAAAGACCATGAGAATATCTAACATCGCTGGGGCGAGTAGCAATAAAACGATTACTCACGTTGTTGTGTCAAGTGAATGAGAATGACGATATACCATCAGACTTTCAGGAGCACATCATCCACACATTTCCGAAGATAGTAAGAGCCGACTAGTGAGAGAATTATCGCACAATCAGCTTCGCAGCACGCATTCCAGTAGCTGACAAGAATAATGTACAGAAGAGTGGAAAAGATAGTTGGTGAATATCTGTTAGGTGACGATACGTTTGACTTTAGAAAAGGTAAAGGCACCAGAGAGGCAGTTGTGACGTTCGATTGATAATGGAAGCAAGACTGAAGAAAAATGAAAACACGTTCCTAAGACTAGTGAAACTGGAAAAAGCGTTCGACAATGTAAAACGGTGCCAGATGTTCCAAATTATGACAAAAATAGGAATAAGCTACAGTGAAAGGCGGGTAACATACAACATGTACGACAAACAACAAAGTAACAATAACACAGCAATACCAAGAACGAAAAGCTCAGATTAAAAAGGGTGTAAGAAAGGGATTTAGACATTCGACCTCACCGTTCAATCTATACATCGGAGAAACAAAGAGAGAAAAGAAAGATTCAAGAGTGGGATTAAAATACAGGGTGAAAAGATGCAATGATAAGAGTCACTGATGACGTTCCTATCCTCAGTAGAGTGAAGGATAATTGCAGGGTGTCTTCAATGGAATGAGTAGCCTAATGAGTGCAGAATGTGTACTGAGAAAAATCGAAGAAAGGCCAAGGTAATGAGACCAACGACAAACTTAACATTGCAATTGGGGATCATGAAACAGACGAAGTTAAGGAATTCTGCTACCTAGACAGCTACCTACGGACAGAGTGAGGAGGACATAATAAGCGGACTAGCATAGGCGAAAATGTCATTCCTTGCCAAGAGACGTCTACTAGTATCAAACGTAGACCTTAATTTGAGGAAGAAATTTCTGAGAATGTACGTTTGGAGTAAAGTATTATATGGTAGTCAATCCCACTGTGGGAAAACAAGAACAGTAAAGAATCAATGCATTTGAGCTGTGGTGCTACAAAAGAATGTTGAAAATTAGGTGGATTATAAGGGAAGGAATGAGGAGGTTCTCAGCAGAATGAACCAGGAAAGGAACATATGAAAAAAACACTGAAAAGAAGAAGGGGTAGGATGATAGGACATCTGTAAAGACCTCAGTGGCTATCTACCATGGTACTATGGGGGCTACAATGGGTAAAATCTACAGAAGGAGACAGGAATTGGAACACATCCAGCGAATAATTGAGGAAGCATGGTGCAACTCATACTCTGAGATGAAAAGGTTGCCACAGGAGAGGAATTCGTTGCAGGCCACATCAAACCAATCAGAAAACTCGTATAAAAAAAGTTCTTCTATCAGGAAATGTGTTTGTGCTACGGCTGTCATGTGATATGGCTGGAGCACAGGCACTGTCACGAAGTCATCAACCATACCAAATCAGAAGTTGACTGAGAACTTAAATTGTAATTTTGTATCCGTAGTGTCATGTGGGTCCTCCATCGCCCATGTATGAGAAATTCGGGTGTTCATGACACCATTGCGCTTAAATATAGTCTCATCTGTAAATAAATTCTATTGCATGACTCCTCTCTCTACAACTAGCCTTTCACAAAGTTCTTGACTTTTTGCTGAGTTACCTGGATCCATATATTGCATGGCTGCACAAGCGTTCAGAATTTAGCGTACGTAACACTCGTGTTTGTGGAATATAGAGCGAACGGCTAATGCGCCACGTACTGATGGTGGGACTCCGTTGTATCATTGCAATGATGTCTTCCATTTGTCCATCTGATTGGATGTCCTTACTTTCTGATGTTACGTGTACACTGGGTGGTGTACTGGATTCACGCTATGTTTGAAAAACCCTAGGAAATATCCTGATACAGGGAGTTCGTCGGTCAGGGAAACATAAACAGCCACTCGGGTACAGCCATTACAGTACTCTTACACAAACAACATGTCTGTGTATTCTGCATGAGTGAATATACGCGGCGTGTAGCTATTCATGGACACAATCGACTTGCTCTGTTAAACAACACTCAAGCATGACATGCACACGGCCTCAGACTGCTCACCGATCTAACTCACTGTTGCACATACAGTACAGATGTTGCCTCAGTTCGATGTCACAGTTCTGCCATCTGTTGGAGAACCATCATACCGTCTTTTTCCTCCACCACTCACATTCAAGGTCTTGCTACACCTCCACCTTACCCTGTAGGCCAATTCACTGACATTTTGCAGCAGAGTATTGTGCCCAATAGCATTTTCTGCAAGCACTCCAAAATATGACCTGTATTACATGAACAGTATTTACAATTTTGGGCTAATTTGTATTATAGTTTTCGTGGAATTAGTTATAATTTTTGTGAAACTCTTGCCGAATATTTATCAGTATAATAACTACCCATTGTCAACTTCTTATCAAGATCATCATCCATAAAGACTTGTAGATTATTGCAGATACGAGGCATTAATGCTTAACATTTACTACAGTGCAGTATTTAAACAAATATGTATTGTCACAAATCACATCTATCTATATAGGAATGTTTAATTGTAAACATTTTGTCCTTGAATTAATAGTGTGTTTAAAAAATGACCGACACGCTATGTTACCACCAAATAGTGCTTCCTTGTCGATCTTTTTCCCAGAATTCCAACAACGTACATCCAACTATAGTTCAGGATTGTGGCCAAAAGGCACACGTAAATCACTTTTTCAACATGAGATCTTTAAGGGGGGATGTAACGAAAAATGTAAACATTTATTCACAAAATCATTCCAGCCATATTTAATAATGTAGAAATCCAAAATTTTGCATGTGTAAAGAACGTAATAGTGTAATAAAATATTTAGGATTAATATTTTGCCGGAAATCTGAATTTTTTATATAAGCCATAACTCAAATTCTAATATTGTAACTAATCTGATAATTTAATTTACTGTCCTGAGAACGTTATAAGACCACTGAACTAAGTTATTAATTTATGATACAAATTGTATCATTGACGCTGTTTCTGCATATCGAAAATTACCTTTTTTTTCTCCATATGTTGTTGTTGTTGTTGTCTTCAGTCCTGAGACTGGTTTGATGCACCTCTCCATGCTAATCTATCCTGCGCAAGCTCCTTCATCTCCCAGTACCTACTGCAACCTACATCCTTCTGAATCCCTTCTTCTAGTCAAGTTGTGCCACAAACTTCTCTTCTCCCCAATCCTATTCAGTACCTCCTCATTAGTTACGTGATCTACCCAAGTAATCTTCAACATTCTTCTGTAGCATCACCTTTCGAAAGCTTCTATTCTCTTCTTGTCCAAACTATTTATTGTCCATGTTTCACTTCCATACATGGCTACACTCCATACAAATACTTTCAGAAACGACTTCCTGACACTTAAATCCATACTCGATGTTAACAAATTTCTCTTCTTCAGAAACGCTTTCTTTGCCAATGCCAGTCTGCATTTTATATCCTCTCTACTTCGACCATCATCAGTTATTTTGCTCCCCAAATAGCAAAACTCCTTTACTACTTTAAGTGTCTCATTTCCTAATCTAATTCCCTCAGCATCACCTGACTTAATTCGACTACATACCATTATCCTTATTTTGCTTTTGTTGATGTTCATCTTATACCCTCCTTTCAAGGCACTGTCCATCCCATTCAACAGCTCTTTCAAGTCCGTTACTGTCTCTGACAGAATTACTATGTCATCTGCGAACCTCAGAGTTTTTATTTCTTCTCCATGGATTTTAATACCTACTCCGAATTTTTCTTTTGTTTCCTGTACTGCTTGCTGAATATACAGATTGAATAACATTTGGGAGAGGCTACAACCCTGTCTCACTCCCTTCCCAACCACTGCTTCCCTTTCATGTCCCTCGACTCTTATAACTGCCTTCTGGTTTCTGTACAAATTGTAAATAGTAGTCTTCTAAAAGTCAGAATGTAATTGAGGATCTCGTATTTTTAAGTTCCAGGCAGACAGTGACACGCTGCGAAATGTTCCTGAAAATTTCATAGCATTAGCGCATGTACGTCTTGAGACTCAAATCGCTTGATACGGGCAAGTCTTCAGGTCCAGATTGTATACCGATTAGGTTCCTTTCAGATTACGCTGATACTATAGCTCCCTACTTAGCACTCATATACAACCGCTCGCTCACCGATAGATCTGTACCTACAGATTGGAAAATTGCGCAGGTCGCACCAGTGTTCAAGAAGGGTAGTAGGAGTAATCCATTTAACTACAGACCTATATCATTGACGTCGGTTTGCAGTAGGGTTTTGGAGCATATACTGTATTCAGACATTATGAATCACCTCGAAGGGAACGATCTATTGACACGTAATCAGCATGGCTTCAGAAAACATCGCTCTTGTGCAACGCAGCTAGCTCTTTATTCGCACGAAGTAATGGCCGCTATCGACAGGGGATCTCAAGTTGATTCCGTATTTCTAGATTTCCGGAAAGCTTTTGACACCGTTCCTCACAAGCGACTTCTAATCAAGCTGCGGAGCTATGGGGTATCGTCTCAGTTGTGCGACTGGATTCGTGATTTCCTGTCAGGAAGGTCGCAGTTCGTAGTAATAGACGGCAAATCATCGAGTAAAACTGAAGTGATATCAGGTGTTCCCCAGGGAAGCGTCCTGGGACCTCTACTGTTCCTGATCTATATAAATGACCTGGGTGACAATCTGAGCAGTTCTCTTAGACTGTTCGCAGATGATGCTGTAATTTACCGTCTAGTAAGGTCATCCGAAGACCAGTATCAGCTGCAAAGCGATTTAGAAAAGATTGCTGCATGGTGTGTCAGGTGGCAGTTGACGCTAAATAACGAAAAGTGTGAGATGATCCACATGAGTTCCAAAAGAAATCCGTTGGAATTCGATTACTCGATAAATAGTACAATTCTCAAGGCTGTCAATTCAACTAGGTACTTGGGTGTTAAAATTACGAACAACTTCAGTTGGAAGGACCACATAGATAATATTGTCGGGAAGGCGAGCCAAAGGTTGCGTTTCATTGGCAGGACACTTAGAAGATGCAACAAGTCCACTAAAGAGACAGCTTACACTACACTCGTTCGTCCTCTGTTAGAATATTGCTGCGCGGTGTGGGATCCTTACCAGAAGGGATTGACGGAGGACATCGAAAGGGTGCAAAAAAGGGCAGCTCGTTTTGTATTATCGCGTTATAGGGGAGAGAGTGTGGCAGATATGATACACGAGTTGGGATGGAAGTCATTACAGCATAGACGTTTTTCGTCGCGGCGAGACCTTTTTACGAAATTTCAGTCACCAACTTTCTCTTCCGAATGCGAAAATATTTTGTTGAGCCCAACCTACATAGGTAGGAATGATCATCAAAATAAAATAAGAGAAATCAGAGCTCGAACAGAAAGGTTTAGGTGTTCGTTTTTCCCGCTCGCTGTTCGGGAGTGGAATAGTAGAGAAATAGTATGATTGTGGTTCGATGAACCCTCTGCCAAGCACTTAAATGTGAATTGCAGAGTAGTCATGTAGATGTAGATGTAGATGTAGAAAAGGCTTCTAATAACGTAACAACAGTACGCATGTTCACCCACTGCTTGAATACTGCTCAGCAGTGTGGGATCCATACCAGATAGGGCTGATAGAAGAGATAGAGAAGATCCAACGGAGAGCAGCGCGCTTCGTTACAGGATCATTTAGTAATCGCGAAAGCGTTACGGAGATGACAGATAAACTCCAATGGAAGACTCTGCAGGAGAGACGCTCAGTAGCTCGGTACGGGCTTTTGTTGAAGTTTCGAGAACATAACTCCACCGAGGAATCAAGAAGTATATTGATGCCTCCTACGTATATTTCGCGAAGAGACCATGAGGATAAAATCAGAGAGATTAAGTCCACACAGAGGCTTAACGACAATCCTTCTTTCCACAAACAATACGAGACTGGAATAGAAGGGAGAACCGATAGAGGTACTCAAGGTACCCTCCGCCACACACCGTCAGGTGGCTTGCGGAATATGGATGAAGGTACCTCCACCGAGGAATCAAGAAGTATATTGCTGCCTCCTACGTATATCTCTCGAAGAGACCTCAGGGGGGTACACGCTTACTTTGTGTACCATGTGTTTGGCAAGCACAAGGAGCCCTAGCTAATATGGTATTTACTTATACAACTTTACACATCGGTACCATATTTCTCTAACACATAAATTACACAGCTATCTGATAATTTAACTGAGAGACAAACTTTTTTTTACTACATCAGTGACAGATGTTTACGTAATTACACAGTTGGATAACTTCACACTTATGAAATTGTATTTTGTCTGTACTTTGTGAAATGTTCATATTTTTTCGGAACCATTGTGATACTATGAGAGCTTTGAATGATGTATTTGGTATGGGATCATGATTTTTAAAGTTCGTTTGAGGTAGATGACAATATTGAAATGAGCAGAGAATTTTTTAGGTTTTGACATTATTGCAGAAAGCTACGGTGTTTTAGAGATTTGACTGAGGTGTTATGGTGTTATTTTTACGACGGCGATGTGTATTATGCTGTTGAGGTATGTTTATGAGTAATAAGATGATGCTACCATATATGAGGAATTTGATTGTGCTACTTATTTCTTATGATGAAATATGGAAGAAGTGTCAACGAATATGTATATGTATAATAAGGTAAGGAATAATGAGTAGTGGTTAGGGACTCTGATTTGTGAAAAAGGTTGTTGGAAAGCAAGAATCGTACTTTAAGAGTTATGAAATTTATGTAAATGCGTGAATGTATTACAATGGCAACGGAACTTTTTTGGACACTGTTATATTTATAGGATTTTATTTTCTATACATTTGTAACGCAAATTCTCAACGTGTGAAAATATTTTTATATGAGGCTGTCACTGTAGCGGAAACTGCTGTCATAAATATTTCAGTAAGAAAGGTAAGTGACCTTGACGTAATGCGTTTTGGGCGCCCAGCTGAGAGGTAGTCGTCTGACAAAAGAAAGCCATAAGGTAAAAAAAAGTCCATTATCCTCGCTATTGACATTCATTCTTTTGTAGAAAGCATCGCAAAAACGACACGCTCATTACTTGGAAAGATATTTTCTTACATCTGCATATACCTGACAATGACAAGCGTCTTTCTACGAGAGTTGAGAGAATTTGTACTAACTTATGAAATGTCACATGACTATTGAATGATATTTTTATGCTTTGCCTTTCATAGTTGCATGTTTCATTTGATATCTGTTTTCCAGCTGTGTTACAGCATTGGTTTTATAAAATAAAAGTAAATGCATTTGCTAATGTGAAAACTTTCTGTCAACAGATCTGTTAAATAATAATTTTATGATCCACATGCTTAAAAAAAAAAAAAAAAAAAAAAAAGGAGAGCACTTGGAATGGATAGAACGTACCTGTATATATAATTTTCTTTTCAAGTACTTGGTAATTTGTTGTAGCATTAGTTTTTGTGGTGCACCACTTTAATTGCATAGGCATTAAGATGTGAATAGACCTTGTCCTTATCTGCATTGTTGCCTTAAGTGTAACATTTTTTTTGCTTGAGCTTTCTCATGTTTAGGTATAAGTTATAGCATTTGCTGCGGCTGTTTGCCATTCATAGTGCTACTGAATGTCACTTTTTATTACTAGGTTAAGCCAATTTTATTACTGATTTATTTTTCTTGTTTGCTGCGCATTGCCTTATATTAGTTGTAATATTGCTGCCTTTTTTTTGCCATTTTCCATTTTTTTTTATCATTGCTGTTTGTGTAAATTGTTTTGTGCTGCTGCATTACCTTGTCCCTTAGTTAAGCATCTGAGCTCAGTAGATTTAAGTTAGCTTAAGAGGGGGTAACCTATATAAGAGAATGAGTTGCGATGAATTTGAAGAAATGCACTGAGAGGTTATATGAGAAAAGTACAGAAAGCAGGTATAGATAGGACTTTTTGGAAATAATGAAGAACGAAGGGAGATCTCCGAGAAGTAAAGAAAGTTTTGTTTGCAAAATACTGCTCCTTGTGTTATCCCACTATGTGTTTGTGTACCGTTGTGTATTTATGTTCTTCCTGTCTTTATACGTTTATCTGATAAGACTTATGTTGCAGAATTTTTCTAATACTAAGCTACATTAACTATGATGAGGAATACTGTTATCCTCAAATATAATTTGCATTAATAACATGTTATTTACTTTGTAAAGATGTTTACACATTATTTATTCTGTTTTGTTCTAATGCTCATATGTGAAGTTGATGTTTCAAAAGTTATTCTGATCTTTTATGTATGTACTTATGTCGTAATTTTTGTAACACTGATGTATTTGTAACTTCGATTCTTTTGTAAAGCCTGTACTACTGCAAATGTTATCTGTATTGTTATGTTCTTTAAAGATGTATTTTGTGCCTTTGTTATTGTATTCTTATGTTATAAAATTGTAATTGACACCAGTTTATCAAATTAAGTAACTTGTAAATTACATTTCACTGCACACGTTTCTGTTGGTCATAGTATATGGACAATATGTGAGAAGTAGGGACTGATAGTGTTTGCGCATGTGTTAATAATTCAGTAAGGGACTGGATAACAGCATTGCTGTTTCTAAGGACATTTCAAAAACAGTTTTTGTGAGTGCACAAGTGGTGGTTATGGACTTGTCATATTATCCGCCAGACTCTTCAATGGTGATTGTGCGCCTGCACAGTCAAACAGATGGCTGCTGGCCATCTCTACAAGGACTACAGTGGGTCTACACCTTTGATGACCCACCAATACCATTATTTCTACAAGGTCTACAGTGGGTCTGCACCTCTGGTGGCCCACCAATAGTAATCTCTACCAGGACTACAGTGGGTCTACTCTGTGGCGACCTACCTACCAATATTCTTCAAAACTTCGACTGACTCTGCTGTAGGTTTCCTCTGTTGTGGCCCATTACCTGTCTGCATGTCAAGAGTCAGCACTGTCTTTCCGTTGGAAGGACAGCACTACTTCTTCAAGACTGCTTAGAAATCCACTACTTCCAAGTGCAATTTTTCTTATTGCTCAGACTTTGAGGAAAACACTGCAATTTTACTGTTATGAACGATCAGGACTGTCTTTATGGACTCTGAGAAAATTTTAGCTTTTGACCAACATTGTATCAATAAGAGTGTGTGTTTGATATCTTTGTTATTGTAATTATGAAAAACTTTATCAAATCATTATTGGCCACTGCCCAAAACAATTTGTAAAATTTTTTGTGGGGAGCATGGGGGCTATGTAAGTAGGCTGTTTAGATTCTTATATTGGTAACGCCGCCGCCATGTAGCGCTCTGTATGAAAAATCACTGTCTGTGCTGTGTGCAGTCAGTGGCTGGTTGGCATTGTTGTAATACTCGCCATTGTAGTGTTGGGCGGCTGGATGTTAACAGCGCGTAGCGTTGCGCAGTTGGAGGTGAGCCGCCAGCACTGGTGGACGTGGGGAGAGAGATGGCGGAGTTTTGAAATTTGTAAGAATTGGTGTCACGAACTGATATATATATTATGACTATTAAGGTAAATACATTGTTTGTTCTGTATTAAAATCTTTCATTTGCTAACTATGCCTGTCAGTAGTTAGTGCCTTCAGTAGTCTGAATCTTTTATTTAGCTGGCAGTAGTGGCGCCCGCTCTATTGCAGTAGCTTGAGTAACGAAGATTTTTGTGAGGTAAGTGATTTGTGAAGCGTATAGGTTAATGTTAGTCAGGGCCGTTCCTTCGTAGAGATTTTTGGAAGTCAGATTGCGTTGCGCCAAAAATATTGTGTTTCAGTTTAAGCAAAGTCTTGTATAATTTTTCAAAGGGGACGTTTCAACCTCCACCGAGGAATCAAGAAGTATATTGCTGCCTCCTACGTATATCTCGCGAAGAGACCATGAGGATAAAATCAGAGACATTAAGTCCACACACAGGCTTAACGACAATCCTTCTTTCCACAAACAATACGAGACTGGAATAGAAGGGAGAACCGATAGAGGAACTCAAGGTACCCTCCGCCACACACCGTCAGGTGGCTTGCGGAATATGGATGTAGATGTAGATATATAAAAAATGTAAAACAGAGAAAATGAGGTTCAAAGATTTTCTTCTCATACTTCTGCAAGTAATACGCTTACCTTAATTTTAAAATCCTCCATAATGATATTCATCTTCCTCCAGGTTTCTCTTCTCTGCTCTTCGGATCTGCCTGGCCTGTACTTGCAGGTGTCTTACCTGCAAGTACAGGTCAGGCTGATTCGAAGAGCAGAGAAGCTGATCTGTTAGCTTTCTTGGCCCCTCTCTGGTCTATGGTGTAAAATGCTTTTCTTGTAATCACACCAGGATCCATACAAGCTCTCTTCAGCACTTCAGTTCTGTCGTTATTTCCTATTTTGAGTACTTGAAGTCCACAGAATATCCTTTTTGAGCATCTAATCCAAATTAAATTATCACGAAGGAATTAATTATCACGAAGGAATTAATTATCCAGATAGGATGGAAATCAGTAGATCTACGGAATATGATATTATTACAATTCCAGAAAAAAATGGGTGACTGATTCGAGTGAAAAAACATCAGAAATCGAGCTAGACAGTAACACGTTGGTCCACTTCTGGCCCTTATGCCAGCAGTCATTCGGATTGGCATTGGTTGATAGACTGACTGAATGTCATCTATAGAGATATGGGAAATTCTGCTTAACTGGCACGTCAGAGCGTCTACATCCCAAGAAGTGTTCGGAAAGCACAAAGGCAAGCAGTAGAAACCCTCGCTATGTAAGGGCGACATTACCTTGCTGTAAGGTTTAGGGCTAGCCGGCACGGTAGCTCAGCGTGTTCGGTGAGAGGGTTAGCAGCTCTCTGTAATAAAAAAACTGAGTTGATGGATCAACAACGAACTTAAACGGGTGTCTTACGACGTCCGCCCCGAGCAGCTGCAACGAACCAAAGTGAACAAAATTAATTTTTTTTAAAAAAAAAGGGGTTACGTCTTTGATTCATAATGAAAAGTCTTCGGTCCCGGGTTCGATCCCCACCACTGCCTAAATTTTGATAAATAATCAGCATTGGCGGCCGAAGACTTCCGGCATAAGAAGTCAGCCTCATTCTACCAACGGCCTCATCAAAGAGGGCGGAGGAGCAGATGGAGGTTCAGGGCACTCTCCTGTCCTGTGGGTGGGAAATTTCCCCTAAAGGCGGAAGAATCAGCAATGATCAACGACATGAGGATGCAGAAGGCATTGGAAACCACCACGTATCGCTCACCTCTTGTTCGCACTGACGGCACTTTGAACAGTGGACGTTACATTTGAGATGTGTTACGACCCGTGGCTCTACCCTTCATTCGATCCCTACGAAACCCTACATTTCAGCAGGACAATGCAGCATTAAAGACACGTAACGTGTATCCGCAGGACATGTGGCCTGTAGATGAAGAAGTGTCATGATGATCTCTCCATTGGCAAAAGATTCCGGAATAGTCCCCCGTTCGGATCTCCGGGAGGGGACTGCCAAGGGGGAGGTTACCATGAGAAAAAGATTGAATAATGAACGAAAGGATAATGTTCTACGAGTCGGGGCGTAGAATGTCAGAAGCTTGAACGTGGTAGGGAAACTAGAAAATCTGAAAAGGGAAACGCAAAGGCTCAATCTAGATATAGTAGGGGTCAGTGAAGTGAAGTGGAAGGAAGACAAGGATTTCTGGTCAGATGAGTATCGGGTAATACCAACAGCAGCAGAAAATGGTATAACAGGTGTAGGATTCGTTATGAATAGGAAGGTAGGGCAGAGGGTGTGTTATTTTGAACAGTTTAGTGACCGGGTTGTTCTAATCAGAATCGACAGCAGACCAACACCGACAACGATAGTTCAGGTATACATGCCGACGTCGCAACCTGAAGATGAAAAGGTAGAGGAAGTGTATGAGGATATTGAAAGTGTAATGTAATATTTAAAGGGGGACGAAAATCTGATAGTCATGGGCGACTGGAATGCAGTTGTAGGGGAAGGAGTAGAAGAAAAGGTTACAGGAGAGTATGGGCTTGGGACAAGGAATGAAGGAGGAGAAAGATTAATTGAGTTCTGTAACAGGTTTCAGCTAGTAATAGCGAATACCCTGTTCAAGAATCACAAGAGGAGAAGGTATACTTGGAAAAAGCCGGGAGATACCGGAAAATTACAATTATATTACATCATGGTCAGACAGAGATTCCGAAATCAGATACTGGATTGTAAGGCGTACCCAGGAGCAAATATAGACTCAGGTCACAATATAGTAGTGATGAAGTGTAGGTTGAAGTTCAAGACATTAGTCAGGAAGAATCAATACGCAAAGAAGTGGGATACGGAAGTTCTAAGGAATGACGAGATACGTTTGAAGTTCTGTAACGATATAGATACAGCAATAAGGAATAACGCAGTAGGCAGTAGAGTTGAAGAGGAATGGACATCTCTAAAAAGGGCCATCACAGAAGTTGGGAAGAAAAACATAGGTACAAAGAAGGTAGCTGCGAAGAAACCATGGGTAACAGAAAAAATACTTCAGTTGATTGATGAAAGGAGGAAGTACAAACATGTTCCGGGAAAATCAGGAATACAGAAATACAAGTCGCTGAGGAATGAAATAAATAGGAAGTGCAGGGAAGCTAAGACGAAATGGCTGCAGGAAAAATGTGAAGACATCGAAAAAGATATGATTGTCGGAAGGACAGACTCAGCATACAGGAAAGTCAAAACAACCTTTGGTGACATTAAAAGCAACGGTGGTAACATTAAGAGTGCAACGGGAATTCCACTGTTAAATGCAGAGCAGAGAGCAGATAGGTGGAAAAAATACATTGAAAGCCTCTATGAGGGTGAAGATTTGTCTGATGTGATAGAAGAAGAAACAGGAGTCGATTTAGAAGAGATAGGGGATCCAGTATTAGAATCGGAATTTAAAAGAGCTTTGGAGGACTTACGGTCAAATAAGGAAGAAGGGATAGGTAACATTCCATCAGAATTTCTAAAATCATTAGCCGAAGTGGCAACAAAACGACTATTCACGTTGGTGTGTAGAATATATGAGTCTGGCGACATACCATCTGATTTTCGGAAAAGCATCATCCACACAATTCCGAAGACGGCAAGAGCTGACAAGTGCGAGAATCATCGCACAATCAGCTTAACAGCTTATGCATCGAAGCTGCCTACAAGAATAATATGCAGAAGAATACAAAAGAAAATTGAGAATGCGCTAGGTGACGATCAGTTTGGCTTTAGGAAAAGTAAAGGCACGAGAGAGGCAATTCTGACGTTAGGACTAATAATGGAAGCAAGGATAAAGAAAAATCAAGACACGTTCATAGGATTTGTCGACCTGGAAAAAGCGTTCAACAATATAAAATGGTGCAAGCTGTTCAAGATTCTGAAAAAAGTAGAGGTAAGCTATAGGGAGAGACGGGTCATATACAATATATACACAAACCGAGAGGGAATAATAAGCGTCGACGATCAAGAACGAAGTGCTCGTATTAAGAATGGTGTAAGACAAGACTGTAGCCTTTCGCCCCTACTCTTCAATCTGTACATCGAGGAAGCAATGATGGAAATAAAAGAAAAGTTCAGGAGTGGAACTAAAATACAAGGTGAAAGGATATCAATGATACGATTCGCTGATGACATTGCTATACTGAGTGAAAGTGAAGAAGAATTAAATGACCTGTTGAACGGAATGAACAGTCTAATGAGTACACAGTATGGTTTGAGAGTAAATCGGAGAAAGACGAAGGTAATGAGAAGTAGTAGAAATGAGAACAGCGAGAAACTTAACATCAGGATTGATGGTCACGAAGTCAATGAAGTTAAGGAATCCTGCTACCTAGACAGTAAAATAACCAATAACGGACGGAGTAAGGAGGACATCAAAAGCAGACTCGCTATGGCAAAAAAAGCATTTCTGGCGAAGAGAAGTCTACTAATATCAAATACCACCCTTAAATTGAGGAAGAAATTTCTGAGGATGTACGTCTGGAGCACAGCATTGTAGTGAAACATGGACTGTGGTAATACCGGAACAGAAGAGAATCGAAGCATTTGAGATGTGGTGCTATAGACGAATGTTGAAAATTAGGTGGACTGATAAGGTAAGGAATGAGGAGGTTCTACGCAGAATCGGAGAGGAAAGAAATATGTGGAAAACACTGATAAGGAGAAGGGACAGGATGATTTGACATCTGCTAAGATATGAGGGAATGACTTCCATGATACTAGAGGGAACTGTAGAGGGCAAAAACTGTAGAGGAAAACAGAGATTGGAATACGTCAAGCAAATAATTGAGGACGTAGGTTGCAAGTGCTTCTCTGAGATGAAGAGGAATTCGTGGCGGGCCGCATCAAACCAGTCAGTAGACTGATGACCAAAAAAAAAAAAAAAAAGCTAACTATTTCTGCCTGTGGGTGAAGGCGAAGGCTTGGCAAGCTGGTTCAGTTTATGTACATTATTAATTTGTAGTAATTCTTTTCTGTTAGTTGTGAAGTTTCGAGAATTACAAATTTAAGTAAAGGTTTTCCAAATTTGTTTTCAGTTAAGGTTTATATTTTATTATCCTTTCCACTCGTTTTCATGACTCTGTTTTGCAAAGGATAGTCGCAATGGCTTCAATGAGGTAGTGGTGTACGTCTAGCGACGCTAGAAACTGCAACGCTCAACGAACCTTCACACCGGGGCGTCAGTTCTGATTTTAATAAATATTTAAAAAGGTTCACTCACTTGTTTATCAATCAGCATTAAAGACAAAATAAGTAAGCCTACGACGTCAACAGCAATTATAATTAATGAAACATTGTAGTGAAACTGTATGACATGATTATTAGTTTAGCGAGATTCGCTTCAGTTGTACTAATTATTTATTCAAAATTATTGTCTAATACTCCGTTCATTCATTTGGCCTATCTACCATTGCCCTCTTTCCTACTACGGCAGTCCGGAACCGTGCGACTACTACGATCGCAGGTTCGAATCCTGCCTCGGGCATGGATGTGTGTGGTGTCCTTAGGTTAGTTAGGTTTAAGTAGTTCTAAGTTCTAGGGGACTAATGACCACAGCAGTTGAGTCCCATAGTGCTCAGAGCCATTTGAACCATTTGAACCTACTACGACACATCTGTGGGGCTCAGACTTATTTTTCTCCCATTTGTTTAGTTGTCCCTCCTATCAGCCATCTTTCAAGTCATTATTCCTTTGTATGATGCAGGACGCTCAGCCTGATCATTTTCGTTTGTTATTTCTCTGCTTAAATATTAAACCCACATTTTAGTCTTGTGATAGAGTTTATATATTTTACACTCCTGGAAATGGAAAAAAGAACACATTGACACCGGTGTGTAAGACCCACCATACTTGCTCCGGACACTGCGAGAGGGCTGTACAAGCAATGATCACACGCACGGCACAGCGGACACACCAGGAACCGCGGTGTTGGCCGTCGAATGGCGCTAGCTGCGCAGCATTTGTGCACCGCCGCCGTCAGTGTCAGCCAGTTTGCCGTGGCATACGGAGCTCCATCGCAGTCATTAACACTGGTAGCATGCCGCGACAGCGTGAACGTGAACCGTATGTGCAGTTGACGGACTTTGAGCGAGGGCGTATAGTGGGCATGCGGGAGGCCGGGTGGACGTACCGCCGAATTGCTCAACACGTGGGGCGTGAGGTCTCCACAGTACATCGATGTTGTCGCCAGTGGTCGGCGGAAGGTGCACGTGCCCGTCGACCTGGGACCGGACCGCAGCGACGCACGGATGCATGCCAAGACCGTAGGATCCTACGCAGTGCCGTAGGGGACCGCACCGCCACTTCCCAGCAAATTAGGGACTCTGTTGCTCCTGGGGTATCGGCGAGGACCATTCGCAACCGTCTCTATGAAGCTGGGCTACGGTCCCGCACACCGTTAGACCGTCTTCCGCTCACCCCCCAACATCGTGCAGCCCGCCTCCAGTGGTGTCGCGACAGGCGTGAATGGAGGGACGAATGGAGATGGTTGTATGCGTGTTTGGCGCCGTGCAGGTGAGCGCCACAATCAGGACTGCATACGACCGAGGCACACAGGGCCAACACCCGGCATCATGGTGTGGGGAGCGATCTCCTACAATGGCCGTACACCTCTGGTGATCGTCGAGGGGACACTGAATAGTGCACGGTACATCCAAACCGTCATCGAACCCATCGTTCTACCATTCCTAGACCGGCAAGGGAACTTGCTGTTCCAACAGGACAATGCATGTCCGCATGTATCCCGTGCCACCCAACGTGCTCTATAAGGTGTAAGTCAACTACCCTGGCCAGCAAGATCTCCGGATCTGTCCCCCATTGCGCATGTTTGGGACTGGATGAAGCGTCGTCTCATGCGGTCTGCACGTCCAGCACGAACGCTGGTCCAACTGAGGCGCCAGGTGGAAATGGCATGGCAAGCCGCTCCACAGGACTACATCCAGCATCTCTACGATCGTCTCCATAGGAGAATAGCAGCCTGCATTGCTGCGAAAGGTGGATATACACTGTACTAGTGCCGACATTGTGCATGCTCTGTTGCCTGTGTCTTTGTGCCTGTGGTTCTGTCAGTGTGATCATGTGATGTATCTGACCCCAGGAATGTGTCAATAAATTTTCCCCTTCCTGGGACAATGAATTCACGGTGTTCTTATTTCAATTTCCAGGAGTGTATTTTACATCATTCGAGTCTATAATGTACGACACATACGACGATTTACTTAGCATGATCTACCGGGTGGTTAAAATTAAGATTTCCCTGTTTAACACATTATAACACGGAAACTAATTACCGTGATATATGTTAGTATTAATGACCAGAGTATGTGGTGGTTGTTTTCCGTGCGTCACAGCGCCATTGTCCATTCATAACTATAGCCACTAGGTGCCGTGATCAGTCTTTATGATTCATTACGACTGTTGATATCTCAATATGAGGTTCGACAAAAGGAGCAGGACATAATTGGTGAACCTCTATTATCAAAACAACAGCACTGCTGTGGCTGCACTTCGAGGATATTGCCAGCTGATAGGATTATGGAAGGGTCCGGCTGAAAGGATTATGGAAGTGTCCTCTTTCTCCACCTGCTGTGTGGAGCATGATGAGGAAGTTTGAATCACCTGGAGAACTGGGCGTCGCTCTGGGAAGAGGCTGACGCCGGTTTGTACCACAGGTGGTTGATGAAATCGCTGGTGATATGGCAGACAACTCAGCACACAATTCCCAATCATCAGGCAGTGCGCGCACTGTGTCACAACAGTTCAACATCTCTTGGTCCACTGTACGAAAGGTGCCTCGAACCGTTCTCAAATGGTATCCATATAAGATCGATATCGTACAGTAGCTTGCACCACAGGACGCACAACCACGTGTTGACTTCGCTCTGAAGTTGGTGATGGTTGGCCCTGAACCGTACTATGGACAGACGAAGCTCATTTTTCTCTGACGGATGAGGTGAACACACAGAATTGTAGAGTATGGGGATCTCCACTGATGGGCACCATATTGAGTCTCTTTTGTAGCAATAACAGTCCCGGTGTGTAATGTTATTATGTATCGCATCAGCACATTAAAAGTGTTTCAGCTGTAATGATTCTGCATTATTTCTCTACCGCATGTCTTTGACAATAATGCTATCAAGTCTGGTACTTGTATGGTAATTAGTTTCCGTTTTGTAACGTGTTGGATAGGGAAAGTTTAATTACAACGACCCTGTATGTTAGTATTATTTTTATCACTATTTTTATTGTTTTTATCTCTTGTTCATTCATCTTGTCTGCACACCATTACCTTGTTGCCTAAAAACGTCACGCATTGTTACATATTTGAAGTTTATTCAGCCTAACGGCAAACCACAGCTTGTTCGTATTCTATTATGCTTTTAAATGGCTCTGAGCACTATGGGACTTAACATCTTAAGTTATCAGTCAGGTAGAACTTAGAACTACTTAAACCTAACTAACCTAAGGACATCAGACACATCCATGCCCGAAGCAGGATTTGAATCTGCGACCGTAACGGTCGCGCGGTTCCAGACTGAAGCGCCTACAATCGCTCGGCCACACCAACCGGCTATTATGCTTCTAAATGAAGTATTGTAAACGCTCTGATCAGTCAGTCCAGATTTTTTATGTCTTCGCTGATAAATTCTGTTTGTTCTCGGTAGCACCACACCTCCAGACCACCGGCGTGCGCCCCCCCCCCCCTTCCCCCCCACACACGTGTGAGTATAGTGTTGGTTCTCGATTTCTCTTTCTTCGTCCCACCGGCCCGGAAGTCACATTTTTAGGCGAGTCTGATTATTAGGCTCTCTCCTTTTTCTAGTCCTTCCAAGATGCAGTGATCTGGAGTCTTTGCATTGACTGGCTTGCGTTACGAAGTTGAATAAGTGAGTCGCCTTGTGTCGGTAGCCTAATCTTTTGGTTTTTACATATTGGTTGCATTATATTTCTTCCCTCCTATTATTTGTATGTTTCAGTTTCATATTCCTGATGACGCGACTTTGTTCAAAAATGTTCAAATGTGTGTGAAATCATATGGGACTTAACTTCTAAGGTCGCCTGTCCCTAAACTTACACGCTACTTAACCTAAATTATCCTACGGACAAACACACACACCCATGCCCGAGGGAGGACTCGAACCTCCGCCAGGACCAGCCGGATGGGATTTTAAAATCCCGAAATCGGTCCTGGTTTGAATAAATAAATAGTACAGCTGAAGCGGATTTCTCTGAATTACTTATCATGCCTCTCAGTTGCGGACGTCCTACATTCCATATCTTTAGCACGAAATGACATCACTTTGCAGTTGCCACGACTACCTGAAGCGCTACGCGCGGGGAAAAAAGGTTCTAGATGTTGCCTTACAATGGTTGGTCGCCTCACGAATTCACCGCAGACGTTGCGGAACGACGCGTCAGATGTCTGTGAGAGCTGGCAGGCCGGGCCAGACTTCGAAAAACCGTCGTGGCGTGAAAGTTGCATCACCCCGCATCGGGACACCTCGCCGCGACCTTTGTGATATTTTCCCGCCGCGGCCACAGGGCGCCTGGGCGGCCCTTGTTTAAAAATCAAGCAACGCGAATTATGCAGCAGGGTGCAGTGGGAGAGGGGAGGGGAGAGCGGGTGGTGGAGCGTGGGGGTTAGGGAGGGGGGGGGGGGGGAGGCCGGGGAACTGGCTGGCGCCGGATGCCGGCGTGCATTATTCAGGGTCGCCCGGCCCGGCGCGCGCTGCCCGCCGTGCTGCGTTCCGGTCTGGTCTGCTACTGCTGCCCGGCTGCCCGCAGCTCCGTCTGTGTTTACAGTTTGCCCGCTGAACTAGGCGTGGCTCACTGCTCGGCGGGGCACTAGTCCAACACGTGACCGCAGCGCTTGTTTACTGCCGGCAAACATTAGTCTACATGCTCCACTCTGCGGCCGGGGTTTCATGTGCTGATGTCACAGTGTGTGTGTGTGTGTGTGTGTGTATGTGTGTGTGTGTGTGTGTGTGTGTGTTTCAACAAGATGGATTGATCACGCAGGACAGTGACAACAACCCAAAAAACATACCTTTCTAAGCATATGTTACCCGCGGAGAAATGCTTATACCGCAGAACATAAAGTGCGATTATGTTCCTGTTTATTTACAGTGCTCTCACCGGTGTACCAGCTGCCTGACTGTACCTTCTTCAGCACCATTAAAAACTTCTCATAGAGCAGGCCGGAATGGCCGAGCGGTTCTAGGCGCTACAGTCTGGAACTGCGCGACCGCTACGGTCGTAGGTTCGAATTCTGCCTTGGGCATGGATGTGTGTGATGTCCTTAGGTTAGTTAGGTTTAAGTAGTTCTAAGTTCTAGGGGACTGATGACCTTAGAAGTTAAGTCCCATAGTGCTCAGAGCCATTTGAACCATTTTGAACTTCTCAAAATCTTTGGCTTGCAAACTTATTCCCGGTTTTTTTTTTTTTTGTTTTTTTTTACATGCTACTCACGTCAAACTCGCCTAACTGTAACTCACTCACACCCGTTAGTCCTGAAAGCCATCCACCCCAAACTGCCCTTTCTCTCTCGCTCATTCAGCCCAACTCTTCGCCATTATCTCTTTGTGTCATTCTCTTCTGCGTTACAAAGACTCCTTCGTCCTGTCCTTCTACTACAGTCTCCTCTCACTGTGTCTCCTTCTTGCTCTTTCTTACTGCTAATATATCATTCCTTCATCCCTTATGCTACTGTCTCTTCTCATTGCCATTATCTCTCTCTACCTCGCTGTCATTGCCATATACTGTCTCTCATTGTCACTGGTTCTCACATTCTTCCAGTTTCTATTTCTGTTTATTCCTCTGCCCTGCCCCCTTCTTTACCCTGGCATCCTGGCACTGTATCCCTCACTCTTTTACTAGCACTGTTAAACCACTGACAACTATAGTCCATTGCCTCTCTTCCTTTCAGACTGCCATTGTATCCTTCGCTATTTCCATAATGTAACCGCTGTCTATTATGTTCCAGTATTTATTAATTTTTCGTTTTCCTCTCTCTTGGCAAAAAAGAGCGCAAATATGTTCACACACCAACAATACTGGGAAAAATTTTATAGGCGCTGATTAATGTGGAATGAGGCAGCTGGTATCCTACTTTCCAGTTAGAATCTTTAAACATTAATATATTCTCCCTTTTTCTGCTGCGATAGGAGCGTTGGTCCACATGTTCCCTTCGTTTTCCTCCTGCATCAGGGCATGTACCTCATTTCAAAAGAAACGTATTGGTCAGTACAATTTAGATAATTTATATATTTGGTTTAGTCGGTGCCGTCATGGTAGCTTAACATGTTCGCTTAGCGAAATGGCAATTTTTTCCCTTCACTTGTACTGTGGAAGCTTTATTCTTGCTGAATTTCATGATTGCACGTCAACGAGAAACACTGCAAATGTTTCACTGAGGTAGTTTGCAAGTACACTGACCAGCCATAACATTACGACCACCTAGAATGTTGTTATCGCATGTGCACACACAAGTAATGTAATATCCGTAAATTTCAGGGAGAGAGGGGAGGGGGGGAGGGGGGAGCTTTGACGCCAAGTTCAATTACATCCCAGATGTGTTTTATCGGGTTAAGATCTGGCGAGCTGGGGGACCAGCACGTCAATAGGAACTCGCCACTGCGACTCGAACCACTCCTTCACACTTTTGGCTTTATGACATGGTGCATTATCTTTTGAAAACTCCCAAGATAGTCATGAAGGGTATGCATGTTCAGCAACGAGTGTACGATACTCCTTGGCAGTCGTTGTGCCTTTCATGACCTGCATTGGACCCTCGGATACACACGTGCATGTTCTCCAGAGCACAATGGAGCCGCCGCCAGTTTGTCTCCATACCGCAGGGTACAGGTGTCAAGAAACTGTTCCCCTGGAAGACAACAGATTCACGACCTTCCGTCGGCATGATGAAGAATGTATCGTAATCCATCAGACATGCAACGCTGTGCCATTGTAGCAGCGTTCAATGCCGATGGTTACGTGCCCTTTTCAGTTGTTGTTGTTGTTGTTGTCGATGTCCTGCTGTTAACACGGGCAAATGCATGGATCGTTGGCTGCGGAGGCTCATAGTGAGGAGCTGTCGGTGCACTGTGTGTTCACACACACTTGTACTCTGTACAGCATTCATGTCTGATTTTAGTTCCCCCACAGTTCGCCGCCTGTCCTATTTTATCGGTCTTCCAGTACTATGACGTCCAACATCTGTAATGAGTGGTGGCTGCCCAACCACACGGCGTCTGGACATGGTTTCTGTTCCGGCGTAAAGTCAAGCGCCGTCACTACGGTCAAGAACGTTAGAGCAGGGAGGGGTGTGAGACGACGTTAGCAAATAGTACGCTAACAGACCCCTCTGTAGGACGACAACAAGACAGCAGCAGCATTTACACGAAGAGGACATAAAGCAACCCGCCGGCTGGCTGCAGCGCAGTTGAAGACCAGCCGTTCTACGAACGCTACTGCAGTGACTTAGGAACTGTATTGTTTCGCCTGTGTTAGGAGTTTCATATACTGAAGAGACTACTTACTTGTCTGTCGCCATTGCTCGCAACACTTCTGTATTTCACGGGGTTAAGTAATTGTCATTTATGTTCTGTAAAATAAATTTATTGATGCGATTTGCCTGAACTGTTGCCTAGCGATCCGGGTAGCAGGTTCCCTAGGCACCCCATATTAGGCGAGTGGGCAGGACACAACAATTTCACCTTGGTTCTGTAACATGCTGTGCAGTTTTCGAAATGCTCGTGCCGAGCCTCCAGGCCATCACAATCTGTCCTTATCAAATTCAGATAGATGGCGCGCCTTCCCCATTCTACACATGGACAGCAGGCTCACTGATACTATATGTACCATGCGAGTGCCTGACTAGCAGTCAGCTCTCGGCAGGTGACGCTGCCGTAGTCTGGACACGTTTATATCGATAGTAGGTCTGTGGTCATTATAATCTGGCTGATCAGTGTACATAAATTGCCGTACCTTTTGACTGCACTGACTCAGAAAGTTTATTATTGACTTTAGTATTTGACGTAAATTTCAAATTCTGACGTCTCCGTGTTCCTGAGGACAAATTTTTGAACAACAAAGTGACACTATGAGGGTTCCGTTATTAAAGGCTGAGGTACTAAACCCTAAAGAAGCGATCACGTCTTAATCGATGGAATCTCTGAGATGTCGTGCGACATCCCCACAGCACTGCTGAAAAAAAAAAACAAAAAAAAACTGAGAAGTGGCAGGCAAAATGCAGGCAAGGCTCCGAGTCACAGTCTGGCAAGCAGCTTTCATCTACCAAGGAGTTCCAGATTGGCATACACTCCGCTGTAGAATGAAAATTTCATTCTGGAAATAATCCTTTAGGCTGCGGCTAAGCCATGTCTCCGCCGTATCCTTTCCTTCCCCCTTCCAGTACCGTGTGGTGCATAGCTGGTACTAAGCGTGGATGAAATGTGAAGGCCTGTTCTTATCGGCGGAGTGGCTCCCTTTGGCGGTAGGAAAAGTCACCCGTATATATCTGTCAAATGAAATTCAATAGGTCCAGAGACATTTTCAGGTCTTAAACATCTTTGATGTATATATACAGAACTGAAGCAAAGAATGAAATTTTGTACGGAAACCAGGATTCGAAACCGTGTGTTCTCCTCAGCAGACAGACGTGCTAACAATTGACATATACTGACACAGTGGCTTTTCACGACTGCACAGACTACCTTAGCGAGCCTCCCTCCTCAACCAAAATTCTCACTCAGACCTCATTCCACTTGGTATTCCCCATAAACTCCAACATCATTACTAAGGATAACCAACTGTATTGCAATAGCATCAGAACATCGAACGAAATGGAGGATCCTGACTGAAATTTGGACTGAGGAGGGAATCGTGCCAGAGCAGACCACGCAATTGTTCAAAGTCATAGTGCAGGCTGTTGAGCCGGATTGGTTGGTTTGGGGGATTAAAAGGACCAGACTGCTACGGTCATCGGTCCCTTGTTCCAATACTTGAAAACACCAACACAGAGTAAAAACGAAATATGGAAAAGATGACTGAGGACACAGGACAAGAGAACCTGAGAAAGACCAGACAAAACGAATTAAAATCACACAGAGTGTGGTTGGCCGACCATAGCGAAAAAAAAAGGAAAAGCCAACCATCGAGGACACATTAAAAACTCAGTCTAAAATCGTAGGCCAAAGGATTGGGTCCAGCACCCGCAACGGAGATAGGGATGCTGAGCCATAAGCCAGGCTCCAATAATCCAGACGGGATTGGATTAACGCCTGGTAGAGCCGTAACCCGTGGTCTAGGGGTAGCGTGTCTTCGGTCCCGGGTTCGATCCCCGCCACCGCCTAAATTTTGATAAGTAATCAGCACTGGCGGCCGAAGACTTACGGCGTAAGAAGTCAGCCTCATTCTGCCAACGGCCTTGTCAAAGAGGGCGGAGGAGCGGATAGAGGTTCAGGGCACTCTCTTGTCCTAGGGGTGGGAAATTGCCCCTAAAGGCGGAAGAATCAGTAATGATCAACGACAGAGGATGCAGAAGGCTATGGAAACCACTGCATTAAAGACACGTAACGTGTATGCACAGGACATGTGGCCTGTAGTTGAAGAAGTGTCATGATGATCTCTCCATTGGCAAAAGATTCCGGAATAGTCGCCCATTCGGATCTCCGGGAGGGGACTGCCAAGGGGGAGGTTACCATGAGAAAAAGATTGAATAATGAACGAAAGGATAATGTTCTACGAGTCGGGGAGTGGAATGTCAGAAGCTTGAACGTGGAAGGGAAACTAGAAAATCTGAAAAAGGAAATGCAAAGGCTCAATCTAGATATAGTAGGGGTCAGTGAAGTGAAGTGAAAGCAAGACAAGGATTTCTGGTCAGATGAGTATCGTGTAATATCAACAGCAGCAGAATATGGTATAAGGGGTGTAAGATTCGTTATGAATAGGAACTTAAGGCAGAGGGAGTGTTACCGTGAACAGTTCATTCTAATCAGAATCGACAGCAGACCAACACCGACAACGATAGTTTAGGTATACAAGCCGACGTCGCAAGCTGAAGATGAACAGATAGAGAAAGTGTATGACGATATTGAAAGGGTAATGTTATATTTAAAGGGGGACGAAAATCTAATAGTCATGGGCGACTGGAATGCAGTTGTAGGGGAAGGAGTAGAAGAAAAGGTTACAGGAGAATATGGGCTTGGGACAAGGAATGAAACAGGAGAAAGACTAATTGAGTTCTGTAACAGGTTTCAGCTAGTAATAGCGAATACCCTGTTCAAGAATCACAAGAGGAGGAGGTATACTTGGAAAAGGCCGGGAGATACGGGAAAGTTTCAATTACATTACATCATGGTCAGACAGAGATTCCGAAATCAGATACTGGATTGTAAGGCGTACCCAGGAGCAGATAGAGACTCAGATCACAATATAGTAGTGATGAAGAGTAGGCTGAAGTTCAAGACATTAGTCAGGAAGAATCAATAAGCTAAGAAGTGGGATTCGGAAGTTCGAAGGAATGACGAGATACGTTTGAAGTTCTCTAACGCTATAGATACAGCAATAAGGAACAGCGCAGTAGGCAGCACAGTTGAAGAGGAATGGACATCTCTAAAAAGGGCCATCACAGAAGTTGGGAAGGAAAACATAGGTACAAAGAAGGTAGCTGCGAAGAAACCATGGGTAACAGAAGAAATACTTCAGTTGATTGATGAAAGGAGGAAGTACAAACATGTTCCGGGAAAATCAGGAATACAGAAATACAATTCGCTGAGGAATGAAATAAATAGGAAGTGCAGGGAAGCTAAGACGAAATGGCTGCAGGAAAAATGTAAAGACATCGAAAAAGATATGATTGTCGGAAGAACAGACTCAGCATACAGGAAAATCAAAACAACCTTTGGTGACATTAAAAGCAACGGTGGTAACATTAAGAGTGCAACGGGAATTCCACTGTTAAATGCAGAGGAGAGAGCGGATAAGTGGAAAGAATACATTGAAACCCTCTATGAGGGTGAAGATTTGTCTGATGTGATAGAAGAAGAAACAGGAGTCGATTTAGAAGAGATAGGGGATCCAGTATTAGAATCGGAATTTAAAAGAGCTTTGGAGGACTTACGGTCAAATAAGGCAGAAGGGATAGGTAACATTCCATCAGAATTTCTAAAATCTTTAGCGGAAGTGGCAACAAAACGACTATTCACGTTGGTGTGTAGAATATATGAGTTTGGCGACATACCATCTGACTTTCGGAAAAGCATCATCCACACAATTCTGAAGACGGCAAGAGCTGACAAGTGCGAGAATTATCGCACAATCAGCTTGACAGCTCATGCATCGAAGCTGCTTACAAGAATAATATACAGAAGAATGGCAAAGAAAATTGAGAATGCGCTAGGTGACGATCAGTTCGGCTTTAGGAAAAGTAAAGGCACGAGAGAGGCAATTCTGACGTTACGGCTAATAATGGAAGCAAGGCTAAAGAAAAATAAAGACACGTTCATAGGATTTGTCGATCTGGAAAAAGCGTTCGACAATATAAAATGGTGCAAGCTGTTCAAGATTCTGAAAAAAGTAGGGGTAAGCTATAGGGAGAGACGGGTCATATACAATATATTCATAAACCAAGAGGGAATAATAAGCGTCGACGATCAAGAACGAAGTGCTCGTATTAAGAATGGTGTAAGACAAGGCTGTAGCCTTTCGCCCCTACTCTTCAATCTGTACATCGAGGAAGCAATGATGGAAATAAAAGAAAAGTTCAGGAGTGGAACTAAAATACAAGGTGAAAGGATATCAATGATACGATTCGCTGATGACATTGCTATACTGAGTGAAAGTGAAGAAGAATTATATGATCTGTTGAACGGAATGAACAGTCTAATGAGTACACAGTATGGTTTGAGAGTAAATCGGAGAAAGACGAAGGTAATGAGAAGTAGTAGAAATGAGAACAGCGAGAAACTTAACATCAGGATTGATGGTCACGAAGTCAATGAAGTTAAGGAATCCTGCTACCTAGGCAGTAAAATAACCAATGACGGACGGAGTAGGGAGGACATCAAAAGCAGACACGCTATGGCAAAAAAAGGCATTTCTGGCGAAGAGAAGTCTACTAATATCAAATACCACCCTTAATTTGAGGAAGAAATTTCTGAGGATGTACGTCTGGAGTACAGCATTGTATGGTAGTGAAACATGGACTGTGAGAATACCGGAACAGAAGAGAATCGAAGCATTTGAGATGTGGTGCTATAGACGAATGTTGAAAATTAGGTGGACTGATAAGGTAAGGAATGAGGAGGTTCTACGCAGAATCGGAGAGGAAAGGAATATGTGGAAAACACTGATAAGGAGAAGGGACGGGATGATAGGACATCTGCTAAGACATGAGGGAATGACTTCCATGGTACTAGAGGGAGCTGTAGAGGGCAAAAACTGTAGAGGAAGACAGAGACTGGAATACGTCAAGCAAATAATTGAGGACGTAGGTTGCAAGTGCTACTCTGAAATGAAGAGGTTAGCACATGAAAGGAATTCGTGGCGGACCGCATCAAACCAGTCAGTAGACTGATGACCAAAAAAAAAAAAAGAGCCGTAACGGGGTAGATCATTTGGCTCCCCAGCGGGTGTGGCTCAAGCATCGCAGATCATTTAGATGCCGCCAACACATCTGTTTAAGGTGCCGAATACGAGGCAGCCAAGTCAACCGGGCATTAAATACCAGCCCCAAAAACCTATGTGACTCCACCGCAGCAAGAAGTTCGCCATCAAGATAAAGCCACGGCTCCGGGTGCACAGTGCGTCGCCGGCAAAGATCCATAACACAGGTCTATGCAGTCGAAAACTGGAACCCATGAGCTACAGCCCAAGACTGCGCTTTACGGATAGCGCCCTGTGGCTGACGTTCAGCAGCTGCAATGCCAATAGAGCTATAGTAAAGGCAGAAGTCGTCGGCATACATGGAAGCAGAGACAGAATTTCCCACCGCTGCAGCGAGCCCATTTATTGCAATTAAATACAGGCAGACACTGAGTACAGATCCCTATGGTACCCCGTTCTCCTGGACTCGGGAGGAACTATGGGAGGCCCCAACTTGCACGCGGAAAGTACGATACGACAGAAAATTTCGGATAAAGATCGGCAGAAGGCCCCATCCATGAAGCGTAGAAGGGATGTGATGACGCCATGTCGTATCGTACGCCTTCCGCATGTTGAAAAAGACAGTGACCAGGTGCTGACGCCAGGCAAAGGCAGTACGGATGGCCGACTCCAGGCTCAGCAGATTGTCGGCGGCGAAGCGGCCTTTACGGAACCCACTCTGAGATGGAGCCAGAAGGCCCCGAGACTCCAGTACCCAATTCAAGCGCCGGCTCACCATCCGTTCAAGCAACTTGCAAAGAACGTTGGTGAAGCTAATGGGACGGTAGCTGTCCACCTCCAAAGGGTTCTTAATAGGTTTCAGAATGGGGATAACAATACTTTCCCGCCATTGCGACGGAAACTCCCCCTCGACCCAGAGACGGTTGTAAAGGTCGAGGAGTCGTCGCTGGCAGTCCACTGAAAGGCGTTTCAGCATCTGACAGTGGATGCGATCTGGCCCAGGAGCGGTATCAGGGCAAGCGGCTAAGGCACTGCGAAATTCCCACTCACTTAATGGAACATTGTACGATTCTGGATTGTGGGTGTGAAACGAAAGGCTCCGACGTTCCATCCGCTCTTTAATGGAGCGGAAGGCCAGGGGGTAATTCGCAGAAGTGGAACTCAGAGCAAAATGCTGTGCCAAGCGGTTTGCAATGACGTCGGAGTCAGTAGAAAATGCTCCATTCAGTGAGAGCGCTGCGTCGCTGACAGGGGTTCGATAGCCATAGAGGCGTCGAATCTTGGCCAAGACGTGCGATAGAGAGACATGGAGGCCAATGATGGAAACATACCGCTCCCAGCACTCCTGCTTGCTTTGGCGGATAAGGCGGCTGGCCCGCTCACGCAGCCGTTTGAAGGCGATGAGGTGTTCTATGGAGGGATGGCGCTTGTGACGTTGGAGCGCCCGCCGGCGATCTTTAATCGCTTCAGCGATCTCAGGCGACCACCGAGGCACAGTTCTCCGCCGAGGGGACCCAGAAGAACGGGGAATGGAAGACTCTGCAGCAGGAACGAAGCTGGTGGTGACCGAGTGAACCACTGCGTCAATGGCGTCATTAGAGAGAGGATCAACAGCAGCAATGGAGGAGGACAAGTCCCAGTCAGCCTTATTCACAGCCCATCTGCTGGGGCGCCCAGAAGAGTAACGCTGAGGCAGTCACAGAAACATCGGAAAGTGGCCACTCCACACAGGTCGTCATGAACACTCCATTGGACAGAAGGTAAGAGGCTAGGGCTGCAGATCGAAATTTCGATGGCAGAATACGTGCCGTGTACCACACTGAGATGTGTGGAGGCACCATCATTTAAAATCGAAAGGTCTAGCTGTGTCAATACATTCTCAACGGTGGCGCCTCGACCTGTTGCCACTGACCCACGCCACAGAGGGTTATGGGCGTTGAAGTCGCCCAGTAACAAGAAAGGTGGCGGCAGTTGCGCTATCAGCGCGGCCAGGACATGCTGTGTGACATCACCATTTGGTGGAAGGTAAAGACTGCAGACGATAACAGCCTGTGGCGTCCACACCCGAACAGCGACAGCCTCTAAATGTGTTTGTAGAGGGACAGACTCGCTGTGAAGAGAGTTGAGGACATAGATGCAGACGCCACCAGACACCCTTTCGTAAGCTGCCCGGTTCTTATAGCAACCCCGATAGCCACGGAGGGGTGGAGTTCGCATCGCTGGAAACCAAGTTTCCTGAAGAGCAATGCAGCAGAAAGGTGAAGGCTGATAAGTTGTCGGAGCTCAGCTAGATGATGGAAGAAACCGCTGCAGTTCTACTGGAGGATGAGATTGTCCATGGCTTTGAAAGGCGTGAAGGGACTGGGAAGGCAGTTTAAGCCGCTTGTTCACTCGCTACCACCGATTCAGTACCAGCGCGAGTGACATCCATGGCGTCTGAGCGACCGGCGAGATCCAGGCCTTCAGCAGACGTCAGAATCTCGACCTCGTCCTCAGACGCTGAACTTGTAGGAAGCAGTGGGACGGGTGCCACCGCAATGTCGGTATTTTTGAGTATCTTTTTCTTTTTAAGCTTATCGCGCTGCGCCTTCTGTGGTTCAGGCTGGGAGGGCTTCACAGGGTCTGTCTCAGGGACGGACGACTACCGTGAGGCTCTACAACCAGGGACTGGTGGTTGCTTGAGCCACTTGTGGGTGTCCTCTTTTATACCGGTCGGAACTTGTGGAGAGACCCCTTCCTGGTGAGAGGAGCCGAAGAAGGCTTATGCTTCTCCAGCTGGGAAGGAGGAACTGATGTCGCCGATGGTTGGGGGGGGAGGGGGTTTCTCCTGAAGTAGATGGAGCAGAAGCAACAGGGAGTGGTGTGCCCACCACCATCAAGGTTGTGGTCCTTCTGACAGAAGACTGGAAGTACTGGAGCTGATGGAACTGTAGCAGGAGTGACAGTGGCGGCATAAGAAGATGTCATGCACACTGGATGAAGCCGATCAAATATCCGCTTAGCCTCAGTGTACATCAGTCGGTCCAGGGTCTTGATTTCCATTATTTTCCTTTCCTTCTCCAGTATCGGACAGTCTGGCGAGCAAGGGGGATGGCGCTCTCCATAGTTGACACAGATGAGAGGTGGGGCACAGGGAGAATCAGGATGGGATGGTCGAACACAATCGCGACATACGAGGCTGGAAGCTCAGCATGAAGACATATGGCCGAACTTCCAACACTTGAAGCACCGCATCAGGGAAGGGATATTTGTCTTGGCATCACAACGGTACACCATCACCTTAACCTTCTCAGGCACCGGTGGCAACCTGATGATCCCTTAGAGCGAAGGACGCGCTGGACGAAATGGACACCTCGATGCTCTTAAGTTGGCGCGCAGCTCGCCATCAGACTGTAAAAGGAGATACCTGTGGAAATAATGCCCTGGACCATACTTAAGCTTTTATGGGGCGTGATATTAACTGAAACATCCCCCAGCTGTTTACAAGCGAGAAAGGCCCGTGACTGTGCAGGGGATGCTGTTTTGATCAAGACTGAACTGGACCGCATTTTGGACAAGCCCTCCACCTCCCCAAACGTGTCTAAATGGTCTACAAAGAACTGTGGATTCACAGATACAAAGGATTCACCATCAGGTCTGGTACAGACGAGATACTGGGCCGAATATGTTTCACTGGCGTTCATAGACTTTCGTTCCTCCCACGGTGTGGACAGGGAGGGGAACGATTTGGGGTCATACACATTAGCTTTAAAATGAGCCCTCGAACGCTTAGAGACTGCTGGTGGCTGGCTACCAGCAAGACATGATGTGCCACGCTTGATTGCGTGTCATCGAACCTGATACCACCCACTCCGACCAAGTGCCCTCCCCACAGGCGCCACCCAGCCACAGCAAGGGCCACCTGGCAGGATAGCCATTGCCAGGAGTTCTGATGCTCCAGGGAGACAGGCATCTACTCCTTGGCATACATGGGGAGTAAACGGCGAAGGCATCAGCAGAGCGATCCCTGTGTTGTCAGGGGGCTACAACCAACAGAGTACATGGTGGCCCCACCACAACGGACTGGCTGTCGTGCTGGATATTAGGTGACATGTATCCATTGTCGCCAATAGTGCAGAAAGTGGCACTGCACATAGCATGGCAGAAGCTGCACTCAAGAACGGATCCATGCCCAAGAGATGCAGAGTGGGCAGGAGTGCAATGCAATGACGAATAAGCTGGCGAAAGTTCTCAATGCAAGATGGATACAATGCACCAAGTAAGGTGCCCTTCCCCAATCGGCTCGCTCTTCGGGAAAATTTTGAGAGATGGAGGTCAAACCCGACAGGGGACCATCACATAAGGCCGAAAAGTTTGAGACTCCATTTACTCGCCTCGTACGACAGGCAGGAGTACCGCAGGCCTATTCTTACCCCCGGACCCGCAGGGGGGATTGAGCAGGAGACTTGGGTTAGAATGCCGCCCCTGGTACAAATTTTCATTCCTCGCTTCAGTCAGCGTAGGTACCTCACAAGATATATATGGTCGGAAACACCACATCACTGGTTGCAAAGAAATCTGTAAAGCAGATGAGGTACTGGTCGAAATGAAGCTGTGAGTGCGAGTTGTCTGAGTTGTGCTTGGATGCCTCAGTCGGCGGGGCACCAGCTCGCAGAGGGCAAGGAATTCTCATAAGAAGAATGAATTTTTTTTGTCTGCCAATTCATCTGCCCAGTTATACTAAAATTGCCATCGATAAATTAGATATAGACTACCGGTTTTGTTGTTTCCCCTCTATCAGGGATTTTCTAGGATTGTTGACACTTACCTTAAAAAATAACAATTAATTGCGTAACTTTATTGTTTCGAGGTGACAGTTAAAACTATATGATTACCATTCACACGTCCTCCATTTGCTCAAAGTACTTTGTAATTTTGTTTTGAGTCCTTTAGTGGTGTGCTATGGTACAGTGTCATGGGCTTTCCGACTGTGGGCTTTGCAGCTTGTGACGTCGAATTTGTGTTTCTTGATGCAATAATTTACCAGCAGCCGTATGTATTGTAGAAATTTATTTTATTTTATAAGCTATGTACTACCAGTTTCGGCATTACATTGATGCTATCTTTAGCCCCACTCGTCGTAGTCGTAAAATCGCTATACATGGAAGGAGCCATATAACTGGATCCGTGAATCAATCGTCCTGCAACAGCTCTTGGTGGCCTAGCTCCCCTCCATGTAACTCTAACTCCGTGCGAACAGGCCTGGCAAGGCCCAACGGTACCGACCGACAGTCGTGTCAGCCTCAGCCGAAAGCCGTCACTGGTTGCGGATATGGAGCGGGGTCTGGTCAGCACACCGCTCTCCCGACCGGTGTCACTTTTCGCGACAGGGGCCGCTACTTCTCAGTCAAGTAGCTCTTCAATTGGCCTTACAAGGGCTGAGTGCACCTCGTTTGCCGACAGTACTCAGTAGATCCGGACGGTCACCCATCTAACAGCTAGCCAAGCCCAACATCACTTCGGTGATATGACAGGAAGCCGTGTTACCACTGCTGCAAGGGCGATGGCTTCCCACACTGTACCGCGAAAGCAACAACGACTGTACCACCACCATGGCCTGGTCATCAGTTCCCTTTGCCCACGAATGAAACAGCCTCCAATTTCTCATAACGCTTCTGTTTCTGTATCTTCTCGTTGGATTAGAGCTCAAAAACACCCCCACCCCTCGCCCCCACCCCCACCCCCACCACCCTGAAGCACATAGTACACATCACAGCTAGTAAAGCTATCATCATGGTTCCTATTTTTAACAATGTGAACGGCACTGTTGTTCCAGAATGAATAATTCTCTCTCGAGCGACGTTTTATAATTCCTAGTGATATAAAATTGTGCGTCTGATAGAGATTCTAGCTGGGAAACTTGAGTTTGGCCAACAAAGGTCTTCCCGACATTTGTTTCCAAATAGTTAGTTTTTTCCAAATGATTTGTTACAAAAATTCATTTCTCCTTCAAACAGCCTGTTCAGATCCTTTTATCAAACACTCGATAGGTACTGGAAGCACAACTGGACAATAAAGAAAGATTAGAAATCTAAGATTGTTTCTTGTACCTTATTGATAGGAAGAGTTACAGTTGGTGGCTCTTCAGTCTTGTACATGTATTTCATTGGTTATCTTGCCGGTATCAAATCTGGTATAATTTTATCATTAAATCGCCAAATCCCAGGCTGATTAGTCAAATGTTTTTCGAAGACAACATATTCCAGTACATCTTTTAGTAGAAATTCATTTCCCGGTGTGATGTGCGGTTCTCACAGTATGGATTGGTAGTCTAGGGCGCGTATCGTTAGCCAATCAACACATTATACTAATACTTAGAAAGCTTATATTTTGTGCAAAGAAACAGTTTTTTTAAACAGCACTATTCCTATTGGCACTAACGAAGTAAAATTAGGGTAAGCTAGTACGTTGTGGTTTTTGTTGCAGGTTTGCAGTGCGAGCTGCTTACGAGATATCGTATTTTGGAAAGCGTCCACACCGATACTTGATAGTGCCATTGAACCTGCGTAATTGATAGGTAGATTTTGTTACGTTTGCCTACGGTGTGCTTGTGTATTCCTTGAGTATACTGCGACTTGCTAGTAAGATAGTGTGTGATGCTCCAGGCAGTAGGTCATGAGTGAATGGGGGCTTTTACCAAGACAGAAAAATCCGACATGCTTATAGTGCATGGATAGCATAAGACGAAGTCAGTTCGTTCTTGTATGGTGCATGTGGCAAGATATCCCAATAGACGTCAATCATCTCCGCAGTTATTTATAAACCTCTTCAAAGAGGTACGTGAAAGTGGTACTGTAACATCTAGACAACGTAACAGAAGGAAGCAAGTGACGACAGAAAAACGGCAAATTAAAATTAATGTTCTTCCTGCTATTACAGTTGATCCGCACGTTAGCTCCCGCACAGTCGCACGAGGAAGAGGCTGCAGCATTCTCCATCGACATATATTCCATCTCTATCTCATCTCTCTCCATTAAGAGCTGCACGGAAACGATTATGAGGATTGTGTTAACTTCCGTACATGGACATTAAAGCAGGATACTCCTGATATATCATGTATTCTGTTTTGTGAAGACGCCACATTTACCAATCATGCCCAGGTAAACCGTAGAAACATACCCTATTGGTCTGTTGACAATCACCTTTAGCTTCATCAGGTGGAACGTCGATGTCCATGGAGTGTAAATGTGTGGCGTATGATAGTAGACCATCAGCCAGTAGAACTATTAGCTTGTAGACGCATCTTTCATATACGGACAACTGAGCGCGCACAGGTATCGCAGGTTCCTAACATACCATCTTCCGCGAATGCTAGAAGACGTTCCTCTGCATTCTAGGAGGAATCTGTGGTACCAGCCTAACTACTGTCTAGCCCATAGTGCACAAAGTACTACAGCATGCATGCACGAATTGTTTCCAGATCGTTGGATTGGAAGGAGAGGACGTGCACCTTAGCTGGCCCGTTCTCCGGATATAACGACTGTGGATTTCCTTTTTTTTTTATGGGGAAAGCTGAGAGACGCTGTCTAGGGGCCGTGCCATGTAATGTATACTCAGTCGTATGCAACGCCCTATTACTGCAGCCTGCTCGAGCATCACCGTTCAAATGGTAACACGTGTGCTGCAGTTGTTCCATACCAGACTGACCAGACTGGAAGCATATACTGACGCTGTTGGGGGTCATTTTGAACAGTAATGACCAGCTGTCTCGTTAGTCGTCAGAATCCACATAACCAGTGTGTTGTAACCAAAACCAACTGCGAGAACGCCTTGGGCTGCGGATCGGAGCCGCCAGGCGGGGAAGCCGCCGGCGGTGGAACACGCACCACCGGGTAAACACAGGACGAGTCGGACGACAGACCAACGACAACTGACAACAACCGACCACGACCGACTATGACCGACACAACAAGATAAACAACGGAGGCTTGTGGAAACCACAACACCAAGAACAAACAGTAAATCCACTCGGAACCAGAGCCAGGTAAATGTCAACAACGAGAAACGACCAGAACGCAGTACCGCCGAGATAGAAACTAAATCCAGAGCGAGTACCAAACTGACTGGACCATGGCAGAGCGGGTCGCTATACACGAAACCGGAGGGAGCGGCTATTGGCCGCTGCGCGAGAGCCGCTGCGCGGAATAGCCGCTGCGGAGGCTGACCACGTCCATTTGTTCTGGCGCGTGTTCGACTTCCGCAGCGGAAGGTACTTGATAGTGTATACACTGGTATTTTTCTATAGTGTGTGCTGACACAGGTACTGTACGCTCATGTTCAGAAAACACAGAAGATCTCTACGAGTAGAGATAGCACATTGGTGTGTCCTGCAGATATGATTAGCAGTTGAACCATGTCGGCGCGCTTGTTCAAGGTCAAAATCGATATCGCTGCGCAGAACCACATACCGGTAAAAATCTGCAAGCGGCACTCTTTGTCACTGTAAAACGAAAGTAATGGATCAGTGTGATTTGAGCAGTCATGAAGGATGCCATCTCGGACCTATGTATGAAAAATATCGTCAAATCAGTGAGTCTCGAAGAGGGCGCATTGTTGGCATGAGAGAATGTGATGCATCCATGCGGGAAGTTGCTGCTCATTTGGGACAATACGTTTCGGCAGTACAACGGGTTCGTAACATGTGTATCGAATGGTTCACAGAAGGCCGTACAGCGCGATGAGATGGGTCAGGTCTCACTAACCAGACCACCCCAAGAGAAGATCAACACCTCACCCGAATGCCATTGCAGGACAGATTTGCATGCTCCTCGACTCTGGTGCAACAGGGGAATAGTGTAACACATCATACAGTCCGTCGCCGTTTGATGCGGCTTAGGTTATGTGCGTCGTCGGTGTCTCCGCCCACCTTAGACGATTGTGTAGAAATATGATAGACTGCAATAATGTATGGAACAACATCTTTTGGGACAGGAATGACATCAGACAGCTTTTTCGGACGAATCCAGATTCTGTTTGTTCCAAAATGATGGCTGTAGACAGGGGGAACGGAATCACAGAAACTGCATTCGCACAAGACATACAACGCCAATTCAAGCCTTATAGTGTGGAGTGCTATTGCATCCAACCACAAATCACAGTTGGGTAGTAGCCAAGAAACTGTGACCAGAGTGCTCTACGTGAATGACATCCTGTGACCCGCAGCCATGCTCTTTCTGCACAGTAAACGGCGAGCTTTACAGTTTAGTACGCAAACATGTGTCACCTTCTGGTATTAATATATGCCACGGACTAACTAGTTTGATGGTGTTTTAGAGGCTTTGTGTTCAAGTTGTGTATTACGAGCAATACACTGTGCAGTCAGACTGTTCACTGATATCTCTTCAGTACTGGGCGAGAGCAGCTGAGTATTTTGATCTCTCAGTTCGGTGGTTATTAATGCAGTGTTTTTCTTTTCAGAATTATATGTTATAAGGCCCATTTATTCTTGAAAAAACTGATATTCACTTCAGATACTTTAGAAAACATCTTTTATAAACTTTTTAAGACTTTTTATCTCTAGTATTTTGTCCAAGTATTGGTAAAACCTTGTTTATTTAAGCCAAAGACAAATGTTAAACTTTTATCCAATGACCACGCTCTGATTTAAGATTCAAATTACATTGCCTAAAATGCTTCAGTGTCTTTTACCAAGAGGCTTTTGTGTAAGGTGTTCCTTTATTTTAGAGGGTAAAAGGTTTTTAATTGTTTTTTCTACTTTGAGAAATTTATTATACTTGCTTTTTATGGCATCTTAGATTACTAAAGTGTGTGATCTACTCTCTATAAGAAATCATGTCTGTCTGAGAAGGGAACATGTCTGGAATGTCGGATGCGGCGTTTTTTCTGTGAACACTTTTGGAAAATGTTGCACTCACAAAAGAACTGTTACCGCACTTGATTTCTTACTTTAAATTTTTTAAAGAAATATTATTGTTATCTTTGGTGACTTCTATTGTTGTTACTCAAATTTTTAAGCTGGAGTTACTTGAGAAAATAAAATAATGAAAAATTGTACTTGTTTATTTCTGTAACCAGCACCACCATCGCCTGATGGAACAAATGGACAGACTATTTTGTGGATCGACAAATAAAATAGAATTAAAATGTCAACTACGTGTAAGAATACTGTGGACACCAGATTATTCTTATGAGTAACTACGGAGTAATTATCTTTTCAGATGGAAGAATAATTTGCATTGCATTTCATTTCGTAATTACAGCACTATACAGATAGTTTAATTAAAATTTGGAAAGTCGTCCTTATCAACAACAAATTTAAATGAATCAGCCCATATCTTTGACACATACGTCACATGGTAATGTCTTTGAGCCAAACTTAGTGTGTGTTTTCTTTTTTTTTAAGAATAACTTATGTTTAGTGGCATCTACTGTAATTTTACTACTTAATATTCTAATTTATGTATAGAAACTATTTCAAATATGTCAACATAGCACAGAGAAACAGTATAAGTAAGTGGATATAAAAATGTACATTTTCATAGTCACTTTCTAAAATACTTTCTCTACTTCACGTAAATAATCTAGACGTTGCGTTAATAATTCCTAAGCTGTGTATATATATTTGTAAAACTTTGTCGATCATTATATTTCATCATAATAAAATACATTTAAAAAATTACAAAGTCAACAAAAACAGAACAAAAAGAGCTCAGTGGGCAAAAGAATTCCCCAAGAAGCTTAAGGTTTGCTACTGTACAGGTGCATATACAAACACACAAGCACACACACACACACACACACACACACACACACACACACAGAGTTGAGAAATGCTCTCCTCTATTTGAAATATTAGCTCGATGTCGTTGTATGCTCGAGCCTTGCATATTCTTTCATTCCCAGCAGCCAAAAAGGCTGCAAAAAGTACTTTTAACTTGGATTGGTCAGTATAAATTATCTGACCATCGCATATTGCGTGAATTTAAATAAAAATACAAGTCCAAATAACATAAAATATTAATAAATTTTGTATACATGTTTGTGATCTTCCAAATAATTGATGTAGGCTTTACCAAAGGATTTATATTGAATGAAGTCGTGAATTAATTACAGTAATCAAATGATTAAAATGGTGGTCCAAGAAATGTGAGTTTCAGCATGAAATATAATAATATTAATAACGAGTTGCAGTAAAACTTGCGTGACTGTATAATTAAAGTGGTGGCAAATTTACCCAGATATAAATTGTGGCGGTTTTTGTGTATCAACATCGACAAGTGCAATTAATATGGATGATACGGTACTCTATGGTATTCTGCGGTTTGAATTCACTCTGTTTTTTTTTAGCAGTTGCATTGATTTGATTTTGTAATTGACACTGAAAATATTATACACATGTATAATGCCTTATTCATTCTGCAACTTCTCCCGGATAATAATTTTGTTCAAATTGCACAAGAATTCCACCTGACATAGTGTAATAATGTTGACTGTAAGTTGTGTTCATATCACTAAAATTACAGATCGTACATCAGAGCTTTTATAATTTTTGTCTTCGATTCTTCGATGGATTTAATTATTCTTAGCAAATCCGCAAACAACACTGACTTATGCTACCATAAATATTTTTCCCCGTGATTCGTGTGTAGTTTAATTTTGGCCACATACATCAGCAATGAAATCTTGTTCAACAATAAATACGATCAGCACTGTTCTTAGAAAATGCATCTGATTCGATAATTTTTTTTCTTTTATAAATAGAGTTCAGTACCACCGGTGCACATTTATTTCTTACACGTCGGAATATTGAAAGTTTGCAGTTTCAAGTAATTTAAATTTGCGGCTGTAATAAAAGTTAAGATGGCGGCCAACAAAAGATAGAGGATTTCTTTCTTGATTAAGATTTTCCTTTTCCCAATAAATCATTTAAATTGATGCTACAAACAGAAAAATTATTATTATTTTTTTTGCAAATTAGTTTAAGACACACCCATGCTATTTTGAACTAGAAGTACAGACGAAGTTATTATAAATCGCAACTAACAATGGCTGCGCTCTTGCAGCTATGATAAACCAATTAATACAAAATTATAATTAAAACAGGAAGTGAATTTTCAATAATTAATCATAAATAATTTTAACGTATTTGGCTCTATTTGTTTCTATCAGCATATGAACATAACAGTACAATAATTTTACATTAAATGGTTTTCATTAAACAGACCTCAAATCGATTCGCGTCTTGCGATGTACATCAGAAGATGACGACAAAAAGGGTACAAATAATCCACATAATCTACGAAGAATCATTGTTTATAACGTCCTAATATTTTACTTCATTGTAACTTGTCACAGAATATTGTATTTGAACTGAGCAATTAAAAAAAAAAACTCCGTGACTGTATTGCCTCGGAAATTGCTTCGGATACTTCCACGATTATCTTATTCCCCCCCATTCGGGTTAGCTGGAATCGGAAAACGTCCAAGGTGCTTCAAGACAATACATTCACCTACTATTTACAGTCAGGTTTGACATAGTGGGGATTGTACAAACTGGAACACCAATTTATGTTTCTGTCGTATGTGCGAAATACATTGAAGTTTTATGATTTTTTTAAGGTTTTAATATATTTCTTGTGTATGACAAAAATTTCTTCCACGCGACCCGTCGGAACGCAGTCAGGTAGTGACTGCCGCCGGTCCGCCCCTGGGCGCGGCGGCGTAGCGTCAACTGCCGTCGGCTGCGTCGTGATTGCGATCTGCTGCCGGCCGGAACTGCCCCTCCAGCAGGTCTGGATTCTCTTGTGTCTCGTCATTCAGTTCAAAACGGGTACATGAAATGTCAAAATACATGTGTCAGTAACAAGATAAACACTCTTACCATCATGTGGAGAAAAAATTGTTAGTGTCCGTATCACTCGCATTCATACAGAAGGAATTAATGTTGTCCAGTATCGCCGGCCGCGGTGGTCTCGCGGTTCTAGGCGCGCAGTCAGGAACCGTGAGACTGCTACGGTCGCAGGTTCGAATCCTGCTTCGGGCATGGCTGTGTGTGATGTCCTTAGGTTAGTTAGGTTTAAGTAGTTCTAAGTTCTAGGGGACTGATGACCACAGCAGTTGAGTCCCATAGTGCTCAGAGCCATTTGAACCATTTTGTCCAGTATCTTGACACTTTTCAGTACAATGTAGTGAATCATTTAGGAATTCATCACAATATGCACATTTCAATCACAGCACTGTTAATCACACACGTATCCGTAGCGTGCTTTGTGTATACTCGGAGAATATGATTACACTTTCTCTCTCGCGACGCGCTGCAAAGGCAACGTTGCATTGTTTTTGTACGGCGCGGCTCGCTCTACAATCAGTCACATAATATATCACCCGCAAAGACGCTCCGAATCGAATTATTAGAGGTCACAAGTTCCTTTTAACTGCTGATATTGGCAACAGAACTTAACGTCCACAGCGTTGCTGTTACCTTCGACACATAAGTGTTCTTAAGGTTTCTTGATCACAGTTTATCACTGTTCACATTTTTCGCTAAATAAATCAGTGTCCACTAGACTTTTCTGCAGTTCTTGTAAGACACAGATCAAGTTTATGATTGCTGTGAGAACATGTCCATAGTACTTACACACAGTCTATATTCGAACGACATCTTTCATGAAGAGAGGTCTGGTACATTTGCACATATTTTCGCATAACAATGACTGAATAACAAGATCAAAATTTTATCCAGTTACGTAAACATCACACAGCATAAAACATTAGGAATCTGCTACATTGTTGTAACCATTAGATCATTCTCGAACAATCGAGATAACAGTACATTTCTATGTTTATGGCAAATACGCATATTTTATCATTTCTTGGGACAGAGATCCATGTTTGACTTCTTTAACCAGAATGTCCCTGATAAGTCAATTTATATGACTTCATATTGAAATGTGTACATTAATTAGTACACAGTCAGATACTATTCGAGGGGTGGCTGACAGGATCACACAGCTCACACATCACCAACACTCGTTGCATGTATGGGTCTATATGACACAATCTCATTTAAAACATTATATGCATTTCAATATGTACACTACAAAAAAAATTATTACATCTAATACAATAATATTTAAGTGAACTTTTATGAAGATACTGATTTCTTTTATTTAAATGTGTTTATCATGGACAGTCTTTACTCCTTGCACAAATAATTCAATAATATTATATTGTGACACAAACTAACAAACATATAATATCGTTGCATTACTAAAACTAAACATCACATTTATTAATGTTTGCTACATTAGCACCTCTTATTAGTCCTTTCTAAATACAAACATTTTACTGCAAATATTTTTTCATGTCTTTATGGCAATATAGCCCCTAGTCCAGGGAAACGAGTAAGCTGCTCTACAATAGGTCTTGTGCGGGAATACATTCATTTTATACTGATAATCTTTTATGATACCAGATAGTTCAACGAATACTTCATGATATTCAGACAATAATTCGTTCAGTTTCTTAGTCTCAGAAGTATTAATGCAAGTTGTCTCCTTTATTTTTTCTTGTATTGTTGCCACGATGTCATTCGCATCGCTGGTTACATCGTTATTTCGGTTTTGACTACGTATCTGCGGGTGCTCTTGGTTCAACATTAACATCTTCTGTTTACTGACGGAAAGGTGTATCTTTTGCATTACTGGAAGGTTTGCACCGAACTCCCGATTCAACATCAAAGTTATGGGTCGATGTTGGTGTTTAAGATCACACGTTTCCCGGGCAAGATTAATTATACATTCCTTTTCCCGAACGAACTCAAGTCCAAGTACCACTGGTACGGAAAAGTTATCTATCAATAGGAACGTGCATGTCAAGCGATCGTTTCCTAAGGTAACTTCCGCCTGTGTTTGGAATTTTACAGTTTGTGTCTTATTTCCCAATGCTCCAATAACCTTGCAATTTGCGACGGGTAAGATGTGTAATTTTCCTAGTTGCGAAACCTTCTTCAACAACTGCATATACACTACGGATACATTTTCACCTGTATCGAGCAGAATTGTAGTTGGTATCCCATTTATACTCCCGTTGACACTTGCTTGAATTATTTCCTTTTCTATCTTATCAGAAATGACAGGTTCTTGATATAGCTCATCTTCTAATTTATTTCCATCCTGATATCGAATCATGTTTATATTGTGCTTCTTCGACCTGTTGCCTTCCTTGTTGCCCTCGGTCGCGTGGTGAAGGCCTAAAGGGACCGCAATTAGTTTGTCGGCTTCTGTGAATTTTGTTTGGTGTCAGAAAGTACCTGTGTTATTTTTACATTTTGTGAATTTTCTGTTGTAGTTGGAGGTGGCCTACTTGTATCCCACCACGGTAGATATTGGCTGCTTGACATCGGAATAGCTTCGACATACTTTACCGGCTGGCCTGCATTAAAAGAACCTTGCAACGGTTGCCAATGGCTCGGTCCTGGTTGCCGCCAATACTCGTTATCTCCGCGCATATTCTTTGGCTTATCTTTGTACGGACTGTTTGGTCTGTGGCCATTCCGTCTTTTTCGGTTATTAATGCCACTATGAAAATTTGAATTCTGATCGTGATGCTGCCTTGGATTACCATTTGGCTGTTGGTATTTCGGCTTTCCTATAATCATTGTTATTATTATCATTGTAACCACAGTCTTGGTTGTATTGGTTTCTACTACTGTTATTGTTGTAATTGCTGTCCCCATAAGATTTATTTTTATTTTGTTTAGGACTAGCTTCGCCCCTATTTACCTTGTTTGAATTCCATGAATTCTTTCGGTTCGGACTGTTTTTATTGCTGGTGACATCAGAAGTTTTTCTGGCGTCCTCCTGCACAAGATCCAAGGAATCGATTAAAGACAGAAATTCTTTTAAGTCGATATCTGTAACATTGAACAGTTTCTCTTTGATGTGGATTGGTAGTCTGGCTTCTAGTACTCGAAACAAATCTCTAGTGGTAACTGGCTCATTCCAGTATCTGGTCATGTTAACATATTTTTCAAAATACTTCCTTAATGAACCTGGTTTCTGATTATATACTTCGACATTGTATTCTATTTTGCGAAGTCGCTCTTGAATAGACGCCGACAGAAATTGATCTAAAAACGCCTTTTCAAAGTCATGAAAGGTTTTACAAGTTTCTGCGGCATTTAATGTCCATAATGACGCTTCACCAGAGATATGTGATACCACAAATTGTATCTTTTGTTCTTCTGACCATTATTTTGGGAGAACACTTTTGAAATTACGGATAAATACAACAGGGTGTAGGTTTCTTTTGCTTTCGTCATTGAAGATCTGAAACTGCCGATGCTTGATGAGACTCCGTTCATGCATCAGAGTTGTTAGTTGCATTGAACTGCTATCATTTGCAGGCGGCCAACAAAAGATAGAGGATTTCTTTTTTGATTAATATTTTCCTTTTCCCAATAAATCATTTAAATTGATGCTACCAATACAAAAATTATTATTTTTTTTTGCAAATTAGTTTAAGACAAACCCATGCTATTTTGAACTAGAAGTACAGACGAAGTTATTATATAATCGCAACTAACAATGGCTGCGCTACTTGCAGCTATGATAAAACAATGAATACAAAATTATAATTAAAACAGGAAGTGAATTTTCAATAACTAATCATAAATAGTTTTAACGTATTGGGCTCTATTTGTTTTTATTAGCAAATGAACATAAAAGTACAATAATTTTACATTAAATGTTTTTCATTTAACAGTCATCAAATCGATTCGCGTCTTACAATGTACATCAGAAGAAGACGACAATAAGGGTGCAAAACAAAAGAAAGGAATGACATAGATTAACAAAGAATGTGAGACAAATATTGTCTCTGTTTTACATAATTATCATCTTTTTAAGGAATAATTACATAATTGAATGAATATTATCCACACGTTCATATATAACGTGGATGTTATATAATTAAACATCGCTGGTTCACAGGAAACAGAGTCGAATTCTGTTAAACTATTCGCAAAATAACCGCCAGCCCACAAAATAAGTAAAGTTCAGGACAGAAATTAGCAAATCAGAACTCGCGTAAAAATTAACAGAGTACTGCAGGCGAACAGTAATAATACTAAAATGCAACCGAAGTAAATCAGCGTTCAAACCTGCCTATCGACTAACACTCCCGAAATGTTAGGATTCTAACTGGTCCACACATTGTATTTCATTCAGATCGAAATTCTTTAAGTACAAACGAATGGTACTGTATTCGCTCCGCTATTTCCTGTCAAAAATCCGTCACTCTACAAGTTCTAATCATGCAAACACCTCTCCAACACACAAGTTACTTTTGTGACCGTCTAATGTAGAATCACCAGGAGTAGCCGTTAAAGCAAGCTTCTGAGACCTCCGTTGTACGCCAAACCTTACAAGGAACACAAAACTGCATAAAATGGACCACCATTTAAAATACAGGTAACTCAAAAATACAAAGTACATGTTAGGGGAAGTGTATTCCATTCCCAGTTTCCCTCAGACGGTACACAATGTCCTATATCTAATGACTTATGATGAATCATGCAACACATGTAACCTGCAAGCACACACACACACACACACACACACACACACACACACACACACACACACACACACGCACACACTGAATATAAATGAAAAGGAAACTTTTGTTAATACTTGAAAGAGAGTGAAGATAGTTTTATCAATAGAAGCGTCTTTTTAAACTATATTTAACGATGATATTAAAAGCTCTCTGGACAAAAAGCTATTTATCCCCAGAGAAATCATCACAAGCATAAATTAATACCGTGTAATTCTGCCCCTGGGCTAAATAACCGCCTGGACTCGGTTAGAAAGTGAGTCCACATGATTGTGCTGGTACGTCCCATTCAGCATAAGCTAATTACTGAGGATTGTATCGAGCAATTCCGCCAAATTACGGGTATGGTGAAGTCGTTTTACTCGCGGTTCCAACATGTTCCACAGGTTTTATGTGGGGTCTAAGTCAGGTTATTTTTCAGGCAAGTCGAGATTTAGTTCAAGTGGTTCAAATGGCTCTGAGCACTATGGGACTTAACTTCTGAGCTCATCAGTCCCCTAGATCTTAGAACTACTTAAATCTAACTAACCTAAGAACATCACACACGTCTATGCCCGAGCCAGGATTCGAACCTACGACCGTAGCGGTCGCACGGTTCCAGACTATAGTGCCTAGAACCGGTCGGCCACCCCGGCCGGCGATATTTAGTAGATTGTAAGAATGTTCTGAAAACTAGTCACATGTTCTTCCAGCCAGACAACCTTGCTGTTGTCGTCTTTGTGTGCCTGAGTGAGTAATGGCCTCTTGCGAGGTGACCAACCCCCAATGCTTATTGCCTGCAGTTCCCGTCACTATGTTCTCCCGCTAACATGATGGGATTGACATTCATTCACTCTCTGCAGCTATTCCGGTAGGTTTTGAAAGCAAATTTGTTTTTACATGCAGTGAAACTTGTTTACGGCCCTCTCAGTTAGAATTTTTTCTCGATTAAAATTCTCACGCCGTGTTTCGTAGCCACAGCTTTCACCAGTGCTTGTAGTCACGTTGAGCAGTCTGCCGCGAAACGCCAACAAATCCAGTAACTTTACATACCGTTTGGCTACGGGCACGGCCAAACACAGCTGTCCCATTTTACGTCTCCGTCACGTCCGTACATTTACCCATGTTTGCGCACAATGACCACTTCAAACATACATATCTCAGTGATGGCTACTTTCTTATGCTCACGTAGAGGCAGTATGGCTGCAGCTGATCACATGACTCGACTGATACCTTATCTGCAAAAGTGTCTGTGTGTGCGCACTAGCGTGACAATTTTTTTATAGAGTGAGCTTATTTTATGTACATACTACTCCTTCCCCGAACAGGCCATGAAGTCCCAACGGTAACGACAGGCCGCCGTGTCATCCTCAGCCCATAGGCGTCACTGGATGCAGATATGGAGGGGCATGTGATCAGCACACAGCTCTCCCGGTCGTATGTCAGCTTCCGAGACCTGAGCCGCTACTTCTGTCAAGTAGCTGCTCAGTTTACCTCACAAAGGCTGAGTGCACCCCACTTGCCCACAGCGCTCGGCAGACCGTATGGTAACCCATCCAAGTCCTAGCCCAGCCCGACAGCGCTTAACTTCGGTGATCTGACGGGAACCGGTGTTACCACTGCGGCAAGGCAGTTAGGTACGTACGTATTACCGCTGTCAAATAACGAGTGTCTACATTACAGATATAACTAACAATTCATCAACTAAATATGGAATCACTTAACGCACTATCCATATGATACATTCTTACAAAAAGAAAGGTACAAAAATGTCATGCTGCATTCATTTTCTGCGTAATTGTAGAGAATACGAAGTTCTGAGATATTTACACAATTGAAAAGATATAAAAAAACACTTCATAATTCAATAATAAAATATTTATAAATATGTGCTTTTCCTCCACTAACATTCAATATTTTGTTTGTCAAAATCACATGAGGTTTTTAGTAGTTTTTCTTGTAAGATCTTTCATTTAGTGTGATGATATAACTTCTGTACATTGTATAGAATATACACAGAGATTCAGCTCCCTCTATTGCTGGGTTTTATGCAACCCACGACACATGGCAGATTTCCATATTCTCTCGCTTGTTAGACACAGATGATCAGTCCTACACGACAATTAACAGAACCTTTTTGTAGGAAGTTTAATGTAGTTAAACTTTGTATTGGAATACGTATTCGCCAGAGGCTGTAGTTTTCGAATTAATCGCCGCCCGGGGTGGCCGAGCGGTTCTAGGCGCTACAGTCCGGAACCGCGCGACCGCTACGGTCGCAGGTTTGAATCCTGCCTCGGGCATGGATGTGTATGATGTCCTTAGGTTAGTTCGGATTAAGTAGTTATAAGTTCTAGGGGACTGATGACCTCAGAAGTTAAGTCCAATAGTGCTCAGAGCCATTTGAACAATTTTTTTTCGAATTAATCAAAAAACCTACAAAACTGATCTTCAAACTGGTTTTTCTGCAACAACTCGAAAACCATAGGCTCCACGAAAACGTGTCCTAGTGCAAAATTTAACTACGTTAGATTTCCCACAGAAAGGTCCTGCTCATTTTTGCCCGTAGGTCTGATAGTTTGTGCTTGGCTAGCGAGATAATGTGAATCGCTTGCACGTGGTTCCTGAAGGCGTGACAGGTTGCTTAAAACACAGCGGTAGGGGCAGGTGAGTCGCCCTACGTAACGTTACAGTGCCAGTACTCGCACTTCAGTGCCATGATTACGGTGATGTGGGGACTGGTTTTGTGGTAGAATGAATCTGTGAATTGTTACTCAGTTTTCAAATTTTACTTATTAGTGACCACTGTCCCAGCCATGTTCTCCATGAGCAACTCGTCCCGCCCGCAGGACTGCGGAGAACGCAGCTTCCGCTCTCTGGACCTTGTAAACGTGGCCCTGGCCCCTGTCCTCATAGGCTCACCATAGCCTCACCTCGAAACCCTCAGCCGAGCCAATACTCACAAATCCATGAGTTCACTTATATCACCCAACTGATATCCTTGCCAGCATATACGTCTGTCAAAGGTTACGTGGGGGAATCCCAGTCTCTTATGCTGTTTTACTCTTCCAGCAAGTCCCACCGTCATGTTAGCATGATTACTATCACGAGTTACTACCATTCGTCCAAAACGCGCAAAACTAGTTTTTTCTGTTGATTTGAAGCAGCTTAATTGCAACTCAGAGCCACTGAAATTCGTATACATGCACCCAAAGAAAGAATTTTATAGCTTAACGTTTCATTGGCACCCTTAGACACGCAGTTAAAGTTCAGAATGGATAACAGCGAGGACGGATATGGACTCAATGATTGGCAAAATAATCATTGCCGCATTCTACTTGGTCGCATTAAAGCCACCACGCAAATCGGACGTTTCTTAAACTCCGCTTCTTTCTAATGCGAGTACCTTGAACGTTGCTCCCACTTTCTGGGCTTTTGTGCACCAGTCCAATAATTATTGGAGTGGTGCACAAAAGCCAAGAAAATGAGAGCAACGTTTAAGGTATTCCGAAAGAAGCAGGGTTGGCCCTACGAAGTCCTTGGGCGCTACAGAAGATATCTGGGAAACTTTCTGAGATCATCTTTTTCCAAACGGCCAGCAACTTTGCCTGCACTTCAGAATTTCCTTGGCTGCCTGGCTGCAGGGCCCTTAATACTGGTGTCACATCACTTATAGAGTGTCTCTATGTCAGGATCGGTGCCACGCTGGTCCTTTGTGTTCATTCTGTCTCAGCACCAATAGTTCAAATGGCTCAAATGGCTCTGAGCACTATGGGACTTAACATCTGTGGTCATCAGTCCCCTAGAACTTAGAACTACTTAAACCTAACTAACCTGAGGACATCACACACATCCATGCCCGAGGCAGGAATCGAACCTGCGACCGTAGCGGTGAGGCGGTTCCAGACTGAAGCGCCTAGAGACGCAGGGCCACACCGCCCGGCCAGCACCAATAGAACATAGGTAATCTGTTGCTATCATTTCCATGTATATGAAAACTTACCATAAATATTTTTCAGTTATTCACAAATTTCTATCATTTTATGTAAGATACGGATGTACGTAAAGCAACGAATGTTGATAAAAATTGTTAAAGCGAAAGTACAAGTTGATGTCTCTCTTTCATTCAATACGGTAGGCCGTTGACGGTGTACACCACAGTAAATTATTTGATAGTCTTAAAGTGATTAATACTTATGACTACCGAGATGCATAAAAAGTCTTTACTGCGGAATCGCAGCTCAGTTATGTAACTGAATGAACTAGCCAACAAAGTATTAAGTGACACAGCATTTCGATGTGACACCATTCTATCCTCTCTGATGTTAGCCATTCATTTAGAGGAAATTTTCTTGAACAGACTGACACAAATTGAAGCTGGAGTTCAAACATACGAATATTGAAGAAAGACTGCGTAAAGTGCTGATGACACTGTAGTGATAGCAAACAATTTACAAGAGCTCAAAAATATTTGTGAGTACTGTCAGTGGATAAAGTGAGAAATAAGACATAAATGTAAATGTATGGCCTAGCGGTTCTAGGCGCTACAGTCTGGAACCGCGTGACAGCTACGGTAGCAGGTTCGATCCTGCCTCGGGCATGGATGTCTGTGATGTCCTTAGGTTAGTTAGGTTGAAGTAATTCTAAGCTCTAGGGGACTGATGATCACAGCAGTTAAGTCCTATAGTGCTCAGAGCCATTTCAACATTTTTTTTTTTTTTTTGTTAATATCAAGGAAACTAAATACACTCCTGGAAATGGAAAACAGAACACATTGACACCGGTGTGTCAGACCCACTCACACCCCAACATCGTGCAGCCCTCCTCCAGTGGTGTCGCGACAGGCGTGAATGGAGGGACGAATGGAGACGTGTCGTCTTCAGCGATGAGAGTCGCTTCTGCCCTCGTGCCAATGATGGTCGTATGCGTGTTTGGCGCCGCGCAGGTGAGCGCCACAATCAGGACTGCATACGACCGAGGCACACAGGGCCAACACCCGGCATCATGGTGTGGGGAGCGATCTCCTACACTGGCCGTACACCTCTGGTGATTGTCGAGGGGACACTGAATAGTGCACGGTACATCCAAACCGTCATCGAACCCATCGTTCTACCATTCCTAGACCGGCAAGGGAACTTGCTGTTCCAACAGGACAATGCACGTCCGCATGTATCCTGTGCCACCCAACGTGCTCTAGAAGGTGTAAGTCAACGACCCTGACCAGCAAGATCTCCGGATCTGTCCCCCATTGAGCATGTTTGGGACTGGATGAAGCGTCGTCTCACGCGGTCTGCACGTCCAGCACGAACGCTGGTCCAACTGAGGTGCCAGGTGGAAATGGCATGGCAAGCCGTTCCACAGGACTACATCCAGCATCTCTACGATCGTCTCCATGGGAGAATAGCAGCCTGCATTGCTGCGAAAGGTGGATATACACTGTACTAGTGCCGACATTGTGCATGCTCTGTTGCCTGTGTCTATGTGCCTGTGGTTCTGTCAGTGTGTTCATGTGATGTATCTGACCCCAGTAATGTGTCAATAAAGTTTCCCCTTCCTGGGACAATGAATTCACGGTGTTCTTATTTCAATTTCCAGGAGTGTATATGACAACACGACGAACATGAAGATATGTTTTCAGACATGAATCTATCTTCTAGCAGTTAACGGAGAGCGTGAGTGTTGCAATTCAGATACCTAAGATCATGAAGATTAAAGGCTCCATCTCAGATTCGAAAGTGAAATGTCGATTATAAGTCGCTCGTAACGCGATTTATGACATTTTTCAAATGCTCATACTAATGCAAATTAAATCTCATAAACGGATTTGTAGAATGCTACGACTAAACGGTACACTGAAAGTATTCACGAACACAATGTAACAAACGAAGGAACACTAGAATAATTGTGCCGAATTTCAGTATTTGTTACCCATAAGAAAGAGAAGAAAAACTTCTAATTCATGCGAAACTTAAACTGGCCGTTATACAGTCGGCAAAACAAAATAAAATATTAACCAAAGGTATAGAGGTAAGAAGAAGATGTAATGGCTGCAATGAACAGAGCTAAGAACTACGAAATTCGTTCTACACACAGCAACAGATTTGGACAAGTTGTTCAGTTTACTCGATAAGAGAAGGTACGAAAATTTTCATCAAGTTACTTACAAGACAGAAGTTGTATTAAGCATATATTTTCTACATTAGATGCCAAAAAATTGACAAATTCTACAATAATTCTGGCAAGTAAACGGAAATTATTGTTTCATTAGAACTCAAGACTGGTTTTGGATGCATTATTGAGCTTGAACGAAAAAAAGATGTTAAGGTTAGTCTTAAATAGTAGCCCAAAGATCAAAACAAGTGCGGTACCCATAACTGTGACAAATTTATTGGACAAATAAGAGGTGCCAACGCAGAAGTGGTCGGCCAGGACGTTGCAGTACCTGCACGGAGACCACAAATACCGCGAAAAGCTTTTAGTGCGCTTCATAATTAATGTAGGTGTGTTACATCTACACCGCAGGTGGTCAGTGCTCTTTGTTCAGCTACATGCACATTTAGAGGGAGGGATAGTGGACTATGTCTACAGGTAGAGCGTAAAAATATACTATGCTCTCAGGATTAACAAAGGATGGTGCACCATTACATACGAGTCGGTGGCACCGTTTCCTCTTTCTCGTATAAGTACAGCCAGAAAGTCATGCAGTTAATCATGAAATCATTGTTAGGTTGAGATCATTGAGCTACTGGAGGTAAGTAGCAATACGCGACTTTAGTTTGCCATATGGTATCGCACCCGTAACACAAATTTTTGGAAAGCAGAAAGTTGGAAACACTGCAATACATTTAGCCTCTTTCCGTTAACATATGAAAATTAAATCTTCAAAAGTCCATTGTGAGAAGTACAGAGCACAGGCGTTTCGGTAGTGTGAGTAAAAGCCTTCTTATGTTCCGTGTCTAGCGACATTGACACCGACGGGTCGCTGTGCACTTATTACCATTTCTTTATTATATACAGTACTCACCATTAAAACTGATACACCAAGAAGAAATGCAAATGATAAACGTATATTCGTTGGACAAATATATTATACTAGAACTGACATATGATTATGTTTTCACGTAATTTGGGTGCATAGACCCCGAGAAATCAGTACCCTGAACAACCACCTCTGGCCGTAATAACGGCCTTGATATGCCTGGGCATTGAGTCAAACAGAGCTTGGATGGCGTGTACAGGTACAGCTGTGCATGCAGCTTCAACACGATTCCACAGTTCATCAAGAGTAGTGACTGGCCTATTGTGGCGAGCCAGTTGCTCGGCTACCATTGACCAGACGTTTTCAATTCATGAGAGATCAGGAGAATGTGCTAGCCAGGGCAACAGTCGAACATTTTCTGTATCCAGAAAGGCCTGTACAGGACCAGCAACATGCGGTCGTACATTAGCCTGCTGAAATTTAGGGTTTCGCAGAGATCGAATGAAGGGTAGAGCCACGGGTCTTAACACATCTTAAATGTAACGTCCAGTGTTCAAAGTGCCGTCAATGCGAACAAGAGGTGACCGAACGTGTAACCAATGTCACCCCATACCATCATGCCGGGTGACACGCCTGTATGGCGATGACGAATACACGCTTCCAATGTGCGTTCGCCGCTATCTCGCCAGACACGGATGCGACTCTCATGATGCTATAAACATTATCTGGATTCATACGAAAAAAAAAATGACGTTTTGCCATTGGTGCAACCAGGTTCGTCGTTGAGTACACCATCGCAGGCGCACCTGTCTGTGATGCAGCCTCAAGGGTAACCGCAGCCATGATCTCCGAGCTGATAGTCCATGCTGCTGCAAACGGCGTCGAACTGTTCGTGCAGACAGTTGTTGTCTTGCAAACGTCCCCATCTGTTGACTCAGGGATCGAGACGTGGCTGCACGATCCGTTACAGCCTTGCGGATAAGATGCCTGTCATCTCGATTGCTAGTGATACGAGGCTGTTGGGATCCAGCACGGCGGTCCGTATGACCCTCCTGAATCCACCGATTCCATACTCTGCTAACAGTCATTGGATCTCGACCAAGGCGAGCAGAAATGTCGCGATACGATAAACCATAATCGCGATAGGCCACACTCCGACCTTTATCAAAGTCGTAAACGTGATGGTACGCATTTCTCCTCCTTACACGAGGCATCACAACAACGTTTCACCAGGCAATGCCGGTCAACTGCTGTTTGTGTATGAGAAATCGGTTGGAAACTTTCCTCATGTCAGTACGTTGTAGATGCCGCCTCCGGCGCCAACCTTGTGTGAATGCTCTGAAAAGTTAATCATTTGCATATTACAGCATCGGCTTCATGTCGGTTAAATTTTGCGTCTGTGGCACGTCATCTTCGTGGTGTAGCAATTTTAATGGCCAGTAGTGTAAAAAGATTCAAAATCGTCTTATCACAGATCTTTTATCACGACATTGAACCAACAGACCCTCTTGAAAGGAATAATGCTTGAAAGATAGCAACGAGACAGACCTTGCATTTTAACCCTAGAACGAACGCGCTCTTTGATGTTAGAGAGCACAAATGCGATGCTCTCGTATTATTTACAGACTGATGATAAGTGGCCGTTTATTGCTGTTGCTATATCATTTGTTGCAGTAATTTGCATACTCATTAAAGTACTATTTAAGCTTATACTTATCAGTGGTTTCATACACGTTCTAAGTGCTAATTTGTTGCACTGGAATAATTTACTTACAAGTTAATTATGTTCAACCTCGAGTATTTTCTCATATAACTGTTGTTTGCGACTGATTTCTTCAAACCAAATGATTACAAGAGTTCAATCTTATTGTTGTGTGGAGATTTTCTTCGTTCTTCCACAGATTCCACATTGCTGTGTACTACTTCATACACAATGGTATGGAGAGGTGGACTGTAAAGTGGTCCAGTAGCTGTCGTAGTAGGAAAGCTGGGCAGGAGCAGAAATGATTATCAAACTAGTGAATACAATATACAGAAGCACTACTTAGCTGGTAGCTTCTCCAAGCTTACGAAGACTCCTTACAAATGAACATGCGGCAGTGAAGTCCAGTTAATACTAAAGTAACAAGAGCATCGTAAGGTGAGGCTCTCTTAACTAATGCATGAGCGATAGTGACAGGGCTGCGACTGAGCTGACTCGGTGGCGACTGTGTTGCGACTGAGCCGCGACTCGTTGCGAACTGGCTGGGTGTCTGCTGCCGGCCATCCTATATCGTGTCTGTAGAGGGCGCTCATGGTACACAGCTGCTAGAGGCATGGCTCAGCGAGCGTGCTCCATTGGCTCCACCGTATCGCGCTCTCGGCAACTTGTGCTGACGTTATCAACTGTAGCAAGCGAGTGGTGTGGCATACACACATTCTCCAGCTTCTCGTCATTCATGTTATAGAATATTTGCTGCTCATTCGATCAAAAGTATCAACTCCACCGTTTATCATATTAAAATCTAGTATAATGTGACATTTCTTAGTGACAACATCTACTCTTACCGTATTGTGCATTGTGAAGATAAGTACAAAAGATTTGTGCTACACTGAAGCACCAAAGAAATTCGCACAGGCATACATATTCAAATAGAGAGATATGCAAATAGGCAGAATACACCACTGTGATCGGCAACGCCAATATGAGACAGAAAGTGTCTTCCGCAATTGTTAGATCGGTTACTGCTGCTACAATGGCAGGTTATCAAGACTTAAGTGTGTTTGAAAGTGGTGTTACAGTCGGTGCACGAGTGACTGGACACAGCATCTCCGAGGTAGCAGTGAAGTAGGGATTCTCCCGTACAACCATTTCACGAGTGTACTATGAATATCAGGATTCCGGTAAAACATGGAATCTCTGACATTCCTACAGCCGAGAACAAAAATCCTGCCAGAACGGGACCAACGACTGCTGAAGAGAATCGTTGAATGAGACAGAAGTGTAATCATTCCGCAAATTGCTGCAGATTTCAATGCCGGGCCATCAACAAGTGTCAGCGTGTTAATCACTCAACATAACATAATTGATATTGGCTTTCGGAGTTGAAGTTCCATTCGTGTACCCCTGATAAGTGCACGACTCAAAGCTTTATGCTTCGCCTGAACCCATCAACTCCGACATTGGACTGTTGATGACAGGAAACATGTTGCCTGGTGGGCGAATCTTGTTTCAAATTGTATCGAGCAGATGGTCCTGTACGGGTATCTAGACAACCTCCTGAATCCAGGGAAGCTGTGTTACGGTGTGAGGCGAGTGTAGCTGCAGTGATTTTGGACCCCTGATGCGTCTAGATACGACTCTGACACATGACATATACGTAATCATCCTGTCTGATCACTTGCATCCATTCATGTCTATTGTGCATTCCGATGTACTTGAGAAATTACAGCAGGATAATGCGACGCCCCAAACCTCCAGAACTGCTACAGAGTGGCTCCAGGAATACCCTCCTGAATTTAAACACTTCCGCTGGTAACCAAACTTCCCATACATGAACATTATTGAGCATATCTGGGATGCTTGCAACGCGAGAAGAGATCTCCATCCCTACGAATTCTTACGGATTTTCGAAGGTTTATGGACAGCCCTGAAGGATACATGGTATCAGGTCCCTCTAAACTACTTCTGACATTAGTCGAGTCCAGGCCACGTCGTGTTGCTGCAGTTCTACGTTGTAACGGGGGTCGTAAACGATATTAGGCAAGTGAAGCAGTTTCTTTGGCTCTTTACTGTATACATGGATGAGCCGTGCGTGGCTCGTGTTCATGTCATATCTTATTTGAAAACCTGTTCTTACTGTACTACCACCTCGTTATGTTAATTTAAATCACTGGTGTCACCGAGTTGCCGACTTGCCTTCCCGTGAGAGGTAGCAGCGGCGCTTATCGATATAAGCAAAAATGGTTCAAATGGCTCTGAGCACTATGGGACTTAACATCTGAGGTCACCAGTCCCCTAGACTTAGAACTACTTAAACCTAACTAACCTAAGGACATCACACACATCCATGCCCGAGGCAGGATTCGAACCTGCGACCGTAGCAGCAGCGCGGTTCAGGACTGAAGCGCCTAGAACCGCTCGGCTACAACGGCCGGCTCGATATAAGCCCTGGCGTATTATCTTTGCTGACTGCTATCACTTGCCGGCTGTCGTGTGTTCGGAGTCAGTTCCGATCTGCCAGTGAGTTGGGAGGCGCAAGCAGTGCAGTTTGGATCTGGCAGCGTTTGGCTTAGTACGCAGCAGAAGCTCAGTTGGGGCGCGGCTGCAGTGAGGTCCAGACAGCCATGACTTGCCCGACGGTTGCCGATACATATCACTTGAGTGGGGACAACCTTGGTTGGTTTTCGGTCGGTCATCTTGTCGGATGACGTGTATGGGTGGCCTGCGTGTGCTGAGTCGTGATTCGTCCTTGTTAGTGCACAGTAGCTGCCGTTAATATTGTCTAGTCCTTTAAGCAAGTGTTCATGAAATTGTGTGTTGCTTGTGATGTCAACTCCTCAGTTATTTTAGTGCTGTCTCCGTGCTGATGTGTGGCAGTCGGTCAGTTGGCGTGGAGGAGCAAGACAATCTCCGTGGGGCGTAATTTGGCAGAGTCCGCTGGCGGTCTCTACGCCATTTCGGAGTGTGTGTGGGGCTGTCCTCATTGCTACCAGGTCCGTGGCTCGCCAGCCGTGGACATGAAGGTTGGGTTTGGATTTAATTTACAGTATCCTTTCCACACCGTGTTGTCGCTGTCCAGCACGGTGTGTAGTTCAACAGCTAAATGAATTCTTGGTTGTGGGTATCCATGCCTTTTACGTTTGCACTGAACTACCGGTTGTGTGCTGGTCAAGTAGAGCGCAAGTTACCTTGTTGGTGGGTCCGTTGACTGTCTGTTGGTTGGGTTGTCGTCGGATCGAGAAGAGTTGGGTCCACTGCCTGTCTCACCTAAGTGAACGTTAGTATTTCAAGCGCTGGCCGCCCCAGAAACTTCTGAGCGCCATTAGCTATAGTGCCTTTTCTTATTTTCTGTTGTGTGTATTTGTATGGCCCTTAGCCGACGGTTTTGAGTTAAGGTTCAATTGTTTTTAGTGGTGTTTTAAATCATGAGCCTTCAGCCACTTCACAATTCCTTGCTTGTCAAGTGTTAATTTGTGTACGGACTTCAGCCCAATTTAAAATAAGGCTTTGTTGTTTAAATTTATTTTACCTTGAGTTTTAAGTCATGGGACCTTCAGCCGTTTTTAAATTAAGGATCTTTGTCTTTCGAGCATCAGACTGGGGCCTTCAGTCTAATTGACGATAAGGCCTTCTGCCTTGTGTTTTTTTATTTAATTTTACCTCGAGTCTTAAATCATGGGCCTTCAGCCCTCTTTAAATGAAGGTTGTTGTTTTTCAAGTGTTCGATTTTTGGGCCTTAAGCCAAATTATAGAACTTACTTAACGTGAGGCCTTCTGCCTATTAAATATTCTTTTGGCGTCTAAATTTTGAGTTTATGGCTTTACCCCTTCTTTTTTAATTAAAGTGGTTATGCCCTTAAGGCATCACATAGAGTGGCGTATTCAAACGATGAATTAGTTCAAGAATTTGTACTGTAATGTTTGGTCAAATAAATAAAGTTATATGTGTTCGAGTGTAACTGACAGCGGCTCATTTTGTCCCCATTCCACAATTCCAACTACCTGTCCTGTCCTGCGGTTTTAGCATGGCGTTTCAATGAACATACAATACCATAGTCATGTTTATCTGGTATTAAAGGCCTGCTGAACCGATTGTTCTTTTCTTGTTGGACTAACACTCAGGCGAGCAATCGTTTTGATCCTTGCTTCGGATGCCTCCGCAAGTGATTTTAATTGTAAGCAGAGAAGCAGTCGGCGGACAGGTAGTATGTCACATTTCTATTTGTGACTATTATCAGCTCAGTTAGTCTACACACAATATCCAATGGAAGAGGTGAACGAACGTGTAACACGTCAGCCCCAGTTGCAAATAGAAATCAATATTTCAGCCAAAATAATTTTTCCTTCTTCAGAAGCCAGTGACACTAAGCTATTGCATGTCAAAGTTTGGCCAGTCATAGATCTACATTACTTGGGCTGTAGACAAACAGCAGACGATGTCAAGAGGCCGCGAGAGCTGCGCCGGAAATAAACTCGGCGAGCAGCTGATGATGCTTCTTGCCCATGCTGGCGTGGAAATATAGATACATAACAGTAGCTATCTTTACATTATAAATTCAATTAACATGACCATTAAAACATTTAATGGCGAAATATGTGAAAGAACTTACTTCGGAGGAGAAAAATACCCCTATAACAGATTCGGTGCCCGTGAGAAAGGCTATCTATTACTCGGCGAGATCATTTCTCAGTTTTGAATACATTGCTTAAACTTTATCTGGTTACTTGATAAACGTATGTGTGGCTATTTAGATGAATGATGTGCAGTATCGTGGAGAGTACATCGGTATGACTAAGCATCTATAGAGGCAACAGCGCCTAAACACTTGAAGGTACAGTAGATGAATTTGAATTAATATAGCATTAGTAGCAGTAATGAAGATAGCATTAACAAAAATTGCGTGGAGTAGTTAGAAACTGGGTAAGCCTGGCAGAACATACAAGTAGTAACTTAACATGATGTAGCACGTTAATAGTGGTACTGCAAAAGTATAAAGCTAAGCGTTGGGTTTCCAAGGACCTCTTTATAAATTTGGCGTATAACGCCATAGATACTATGGAACAATGCAGATGCACGTATATTGTGTCAAATTACATATTCTTAGTAAAACATATTGTTTGAGAGAAAGAAGGGCAGCAGTGCTTAAATATTTCGTACTTAAATAATAAGTAAGTATCCAGGTGTGATAAACTGACGTTGTCTAACACTGATTAATGAAAGAGCAGACGTTAATCATCAGTATCAATATGACCAGGCGTGCAACGCCACAGTCCTCAATTATATAAAAAATGTTTGACTGACATTAGGTCAAATCCGCAATTAGGCATTTAAACATGCGTTTCTGCTTACGAATAACATTCAATATCAGCGTGATTGGGCGAGTAACGCCACACACTTAACAAAAGTCAAGGTTACATTTGCAATCTTAAATATACATTTCTGCACATGAACGAGACGAAGAATATTGCCTCATTGCGATTGATTAACGGCTAATGGCATGATGAATGGGGCTTTATCTCACAGTCATATTCCAGATTGGATACAACTATCCAGACTGGCTACAAGTAACAGATAATTAACATCTGACAAGTGGGATAAAAGAGGTCGTTTCACATAGGTAAATATTACCAAAAACTTAACAGCTGGTGGTAACATGAGTGGATATACAATTACAAGGTACTAAAAACATAGAGACCGATTTTGGTCGAACGTTAATTGCAGGCTGTAAGCCGCTCTTAAAATGAGTAAATTTTAACATGTCGCTAATTTGATTTAGCATTAATCATACACTCCTGGAAATGGAAAAAAGAACACATTCACACCGGTGTGTCAGACCCACCATACTTGCTCCGGACACTGCGAGAGGGCTGTACAAGCAATGATCACACGCACGGCACAGCGGACACACCAGGAACCGCGGTGTTGGCCGTCGAATGGCGCTAGCTGCGCAGCATTTGTGCACTGCCGCTGTCAGTGTCAGCCAGTTTGCCGTGGCATACGGAGCTCCATCGCAGTCTTTAACACTGGTAGCATGCCGCGACAGCGTGGACGTGAACCGAATGTGCAGTTGACGGACTTTGAGCGAGGGCGTATAGTGGGCATGCGGGAGGCCGGGTGGACGTACCGCCGAATTGCTCAACACGTGGGGCGTGAGGTCTCCACAGTACATCGATGTTGTCGCCAGTGGTCGGCGGAAGGTGCACGTGCCCGTCGACCTGGGACCGGACCGCAGCGACGCACGGATGCACGCCAAGACCGTAGGATCCTACGCAGTGCCGTAGGGGACCGCACTGCCACTTCCCAGCAAATTAGGGACTCTGTTGCTCCAGGGGTATCGGCGAGGACCATTCGCAACCGTCTCCATGAAGCTGGGCTACGGTCCCGCACACCGTTAGGCCGTCTTCCGCTCACGCCCCAACATCGTGCAGCCCGCCTCCAGTGGTGTCACGACAGGCGTGAATGGAGGGACGAATGGAGACGTGTCGTCTTCAGCGATGAGAGTCGCTTCTGCCTTGGTGCCAATGATGGTCGTATGCGTGTTTGGCGCCGTGCAGGTGAGCGCCACAATCAGGAATGCATACGACCGAGGCACACAGGGCCAACACCCGACATCATGGTGTGGGGACCGATCTCCTACACTGGCCGTACGCCTCTGGTGATCGTCGAGGGGACACTGAATAGTGCATGGTACATCCAAACCGTCATCGAACCCATCGTTATACCATTCCTAGACCGGCAAGGGAACTTGCTGTTCCAACGGGACAATGCACGTCCGCATGTATCCCGTGCCACCCAACGTGCTCTAGAAGGTGTAAATCAACTACCCTGGCCAGCAAGATCTCCGGATCTGTCCCCCATTGAGCATGTTTGGGAGTGGATGAATCGTCGTCTCACGCGGTCTGCACGTCCAGCACGAGCGCTGGTCCAACTGAGGCGCCAGGTGGAAATGGCATGGCAAGCCGTTCCACACGACTACATCCAGCATCTCTACGATCGTCTTCATGGGAGAATAGCAGCCTGCATTGCTGCGAAAGGTGGATATACACTGTACTAGTGCCGACATTGTGCATGCTCTGTTGCCTGTGACTATGTGCCTGTGGTTCTGTCAGTGTGATCATGTGATGTATCTGACCCCAGGAATGTGTCAATAAAGTTTCCCCTTCCTGGGACAATGAATTCACGGTGTTCTTCTTTCAATTTCCAGGAGTGTATGTTGTGTACACTTACTCCATGTTCATGATGCCGTGAAATGGTCAAAATCCTAAAGTAACATACAAAAGCCACATATATTGTGGTAGTAAACAAAGTATAGACGTACATTATAGCACTAGGACATTTTTAGATATGGGCGTACATTAACATAAACTAGTACACACTTTATGTAACGGCCGGCCGCGGTGGTCTCGCGGTTCTAGGCGCTCAGTTCGGAGCCGCGCGACTGCTACGGTCGCAGGTTCGAATCCTGCCTCGGGCGTGGATGTGTGTGATGTCCTTAGGTTAGTTAGGTTTAAGTAGTTCTAAGTTCTAGGGGACTGATGACCACAGATGTTAAGTCCCATTGTGCTCAGAGCCATTTGAGCCACTTTATGTAACGGCAGACCGTTAGCAGCACATAATTTCCTTATTATTTAGAGCTTAAAGAGAGGTTGTTTGCCATAAATTGTAAACGGATTTGTAAGCTAGCTCGTACTGTGTACTCCCGGTTTTAGCCACACAAATGTAGTTACGAGAAAATCCGGTGTACTTTATAACCTATGAAAGGTCATAGGTTTAAAACTATTACCTCATATTTCTGCCTATGAATGAGATCTTAAAGGAAGTTGTACGCCATAGATGTAAACAAGGGCATACCGTATGTTAAAAATTCTTAAACATCCAATGGCTTATTAGAAACACAAAAAGGGCCTTTCGGCTGTTTGGCACAGTACATTTCCAAGGAACCGGTGCATAATGTGTTATCATTGCACAGAACAAATATTTTGATGCCATATTTAGTTAGTTTTGTGGCAATGTATTGTATGAAGCAGCAACGACCTCTGAATGCTTCTAGCTTTTCGTCAGTACTAGCAAATTATCGAAGACTGTTACTATTGATACTGTTTTTCACAAATGCGTTCAGAAAACTCGTTATAGTTGCTAACCTATCTGTTTATGACTCATATCCGTATTTTCTTTATCATAAAATCTAATAAATCTGAGCAGCTAAAGCCGGCCGCTTGTGGCCGAGCGGTTCTGGCGCTGCAGTCTGGAACCGCGCGACCGCTACGGTCACAGGTTCGAATCCTGCCCCGGGCATGGAAGTGTATGTTGTCCTTAGGTTAGTTAGGTTTAAGTAGTTCTAAGTTCTAGGGGTCTTATGACCTCAGCAGTTGAGTCCCATAGTGCTCAGAGCCATTTGAACCTTCTTTTTTTTTTTTTTTTTTTTTTTAGCAGCTAGAAACAATCATTTGACTAAAACTCCAATGTAGTTGCGTGGTTTCCACCTTTGAGACCTACCAAATAAAAATGCCTAATACTGCACAAATTTCATTTCGGCGTGTCAGCTTCACCCAGCATCACTACCTCTAGAATAATTTTATTCTTGCCTTTTCTGTGACTGTATAAACTTGTTAAATACAGTTTCATCTATCGTCTCAATACTGATGGAAATATTTAGTTTCCTCTACAATAATATGTGCTATCATTTCATAGCCTTGGGAGAACTTGATATTACTTTTTGCTCATACAAGCGATGTCTTTTTAGGCATATAAGTTGTTATCAAGTTAATCCATTTGTCCTTACCAATAAAAATATCGTCTTCAGTATCAAGTATCTTTCAACCTCAGAGTTAGTATCAGGATCAATCAATAATGTTACTTCTTCTTCTCCGTCACAAAACAAATCATCAATACCGCCGCAGTCGTCTTCTTCCACAAGCACCTCTGAAACCTCCAATCCCTTCTCTGTCAAATATTTTTTGGCCTTAAAATTAGACACATAAACTATTGTTATCAGGTAATGAAATATATATTATATTTTAGCACATCGTATCGCGTAAAAGTACAAGGTATAACCTTGACAATTTGAAATAGTACTTACACGATCAGGTGCGTGGTAAATACAATATACTGCTGCTGCTGTTAGAGCAATAACTCATGTCTGCTCTGGAGCTGTTGATGCAACAATCTCTCTGATACAGGTAAAGATAAGACAAACTAGATAGGTGACTATTAGGTGTATGTAATGTTTGGTATTTTTCCGACTGAGGGTGAAAGGTGACTCCGGTATATGAAATACACTAGCGCACCACTCTAGGATTAAGTTGCGTCCGGTTTACTCCTTGGTCAACTTCTGAGAATGGTTTAAGGGCACATACTTGGCTATTCATCCCTTTTACGTTGGACGCTCGTAAGTATTTTTAACTTTTGTTGTAAGAGAAAGCAAGCAGAGCACGAAGATGCACTGTCTCGCTTTATACCGATATGTGAACTTTATTCAGAAAGACAAAACCTGTTCTCTTTACTATCCCACACATTCCATATTCTTGATCTAGAACTAAAAAAATGAGTGCTTTGCAAGAAAATATTTCCAACAACTGTATTTCTTTCTGTACAGTTGTTATTGGACTGCATTTGTTAGACATGTCGATTCCACAAATCGTGTTTGGGATTTAAAATGGTTCTACATCCACAGAACGTTATTTTTTCGTCTCTGTATTTGTACATGTAGTAAAAACTAAAATGGTTGAAATGTCTCTGAGCACTATGGGACTTTACATCTATGGTCATCAGTCCCCTAGAACTTAAAACTACATAAACCTAACTAACCTAAGGACAGCACATAACACCCAGCCATAACGAGGCAGAGAAAATCCCTGACCCCGCCGGGAATCGAACCCGGGAACGCGGGCGCAGGAAGCGAAAACGCTACCGCACGACCACGAGATGCGGGCTAGTAAAAACTCTTGTTGTTTTTTAATAAACTGATTTCTTGACAGTTTCATCGCTTTCTTTAGTACTTTCGTTTCACTTTTAGCACAGCTCAAAGTGGGTGCGGCGTTAAAAACTTCATTCATTCCTTCTGTCCTTTTCATCTGACGCTGGGAGTGAATTGGGTCAACAGACCTGTTTATACCTTATCACAACGCAAGTTACAGCAACATCGTTCGAGAATTTTTCTACACTAACATACAAACTAATGCATGTAACAGAGCCTTAACACAAAGTGCTCATAACATTGATTTATTGTCAGCTGCAAATCGGTGACATCAGATTATGGCGCTTTCCAACAGCGAAAATCTGCATACACGGTAAGGAAATGAGGTACTGTTCTCTGCGCCACGTACAGCTAATGCACACGGCTCATTACAGAATTCTCGGTGCGGACAATTCAGTTTCAGCTCCTCTGCATTCTGCCCTGGGCTGTGGCGAGCTACGCTCGCAGAGGATTAGCCGCTGCAGCTGGCAGGAAGCCGCCGACGAGTGCAGCGACCACCGTGCTGGTAACGAGACGACAGCGGCGGGCGACGCCGAGTTAACTGGCGCCAGCCGCTGCATCGTTACGCTAATGTGGCGCTCTGCACTGGCCGCCTGCTGTGCGATGAGTCTTCCTTCACTCCTGTGTCCTGATCAAAGCAGCCACTGCAGCCTGCGCCAGACGGTAACTCATTTACCATCAGCGAAAAGCTGAGTTCAGAGATTGGGCTGATGAGACAAAATACTTGTCATAGACCCATTAACTAGATTTGTATGTCTACGTGTTATGAGTCACGACAATGTGCCAAGTCTTTGTGGCCGCAGGCCATAACCGTTACGTATAGGACAAGTCAAAAGAAGGATGATACAATATCGCAAAGATCCACACCGACTTAATAACAACTTTTTGAAATTGTGATTAAACAGATGGTGTTGTAGAGGTAATAGAAAGCATCTATCAATGTGGGATCTCATTGATTCTTGGGAAATTTTACACAGAAATAGGAAAAAGGCGTATATTTCCGCTTAAAGGTTGTAACGTCGTGTTTGTGACCAGATCGGAAAAGAAGTATTCCGTCTTGGCCACGATACAATGACTACAACCAACTGGCCTGCTGGTTCCGCGGTTGAGTGGTGAACGCGTTCTATTCCAAGTCTGTAGATTCTGGTTCAAGACAAGGTACTGAGTTTTAAGAAACAAACTTTTTAATGTAAAATACACTTTTTTCTGAAACGAAAAATGTTCCAAGACTACTAACAAGTGTTTTCTTGTGATGTCAATGAACAGACAATGTGGTACCACCATTTGTTAGCTCAACGTGGTAAAGCAAAGGCTTGCGTCTCCTGTTTATACGACATCCAACTACATCAAAACACAAAATGAATTATGTTAACTCTAGGTTAATGTTGTGGAAATACTCAGTTCACGCTTGCTATGATTTGCGAATGAAATGCCCAGCAAGTGCTTGGACAGTGGTAGTTTTATGCTTTCACAAAAACAACATTCGCAAAATAACACTTTTAATAAAACAAAACCAGCACTGAACTCATTTAGTAGCAAGATACAGATGGTTGCCCAGAAGATTACAGTGCAATTATAAACGCCATCAGGTGTCCAGTTAGCTTCCTTTTACAATCAACCGAATGTGGGCACGTCTAGAGGCGCCGTTCTACAAGATGCTGGCCAAGTAGCAGAGTCAATTGTACCTATAAAACATATAAATATATTATATTTAACAATAGAACAGTAACCATTTCACAATGCGGGTGTCTCTTCAAAATTTCACAGGATTACACATTGCATTGCACTCATCCAGAAATTTATTTAAAATAATCTATCACAATACTAATAAAATATTTAAACCTCACAAATAAGAATCAGTAAGAACAATACTGCATGTGTCTAACGCCAATAGGTATTAACACTTCAATAATAAAGCAACAACAACAAGTCCTTTAAAACTTGCTACAAGCATATATTTATTATGTTTCAAATGTGCAAGAGACATGCTCATGACGCAAGTTTAATCGAACAGAATTAAACAAAAGGTAGAGTATTGACTAGTTAGGAAACTCCCAAATAACAAATCTTGAAACCGATCGTACCAGTTGCACAACTTTAGACCTGCTGTAACACCCAAATACACTCTCGCCGTAAACCCGGTACTCAAACGAATGAGTTGCTACTTTAAACCTAGGGCAAATAGCATCTGAGTCTGTCCCGGGTCAGGAAATTAACAGGCGGCAGCAGTTTAACACAAAAAATAAATAATGGACTCTTTTCGAGTCTGCCGGCATCAATAGCAAACACTAAGTAAGAAAATGTTTGGTGCCCAATAACGAGTGAAGTTCCAATAAATAGCACTAAACCAGACTGGACCATATGTTAAAAATCAGCTGTACGGCGATAGGACATAGCTACAGGGAATATTCTAGAACATGTTCTCCAAGTTCATTTCTTTTTGGTTTAATATGGGCTGTTCCAAGTTGTAACTGGTTAACCAATCTCTCTCGTTAACGCCATGTGACCAGAAAATTCCTTCGCCTGATGTACGGCCGATCACTTCATCTCCTGTCTGCGCGCTCACATGGCTGCCACGCCGGCACTGCGCAGACGTGCAGCTCTGGACACGCCCACTCAGCTTGTCCACTCGGAACGGACTCTGTGCTCTTGTTGCCAGCTGAAATTTTCCTTCTTGACCGGCAGACAGAGACTCCCCTCTGTGAGCCCGGAAAACATTTTAAAAGCCTGCAAGTCATCGCGCATGTCGTCTTGGGAGGCCCGTGCGAAACCATTGCTGGGTAACAGCCAAAGAGCGTCATCATGCACAATGTCGATAAGAACTCACCTGTCAGTGAAACCAAGTTTATTACTAAATGTAATAAAGGAATTAAGTAAATATTAATTATGAATAAAACAAAAATCTGAATATTCCCATAATGAGATTTTCACTCTGCAGTGGAGTGTGCGCTGATATGAAAATTCCTGGCAGAATAAAACTGTGTGCCGGACCGAGACTCGAACTCGGGACCTATGCCTTTCACGGGCAAGTGCTCTACCATCTGAGCTATCCAAGCACGACTCACACCTCATCCTCACAGCTTTACATCAGGCAGTACCTCGTCTCCTGCTTTCCAAACTTCACAGTAGCTCTCCTGGTAGATCACTTGCCAGCGAAAAGGAAAGGTCCCGAGTTCGAGTCTAGGTCTGGCACACAGTTTTAATCTTCCAGGAAGTTTTAAAAAATTTAATATCGTTCATATTTACAATTTCTTCTATGTAAAACTAAAATGAAAAGGAAACAAATGATTAAAACTATTTATAGTAATTAAATAATAATTATTACGTTCAAGAAGCTGTATATTACGGAAGGACAGCTTCACGAACCCCAGGTCTGCATATTAGGGAATGAGGAGCCCTGCAGATGTGCTCACCAAATAGTTACGGTCGTTAGGACATAGGTGGCACACAAAGAACTATGTCAGCTTTCGAAAAAACTACAGTCGGCTCAGCTAAACCTCAAATTGCCTGAAAATCTGTCTAAGCAGATTCGAATCCTGTTGGCGGTGGAAATTTTCAGTGCCAATATTTGGCAGGTAAGAGGGCACAGATAGTATTGTAAAGTTTTTTGTGGTAAGTCTTGCGCCAGTGTCCTGGACTCAAGACATCTCCGCAGTGTCTTACGAAGTGAGGGCATGTGACAGTCGCTTCTGCCTTGGTGCCAATGATGGTCGTATGCGTGTTTGGCGCCGTGCAGGTAAGCGCCACAATCAGGACTGCATACGACCGAGGCACACAGGGCCAACACCCGGCATCATGGTGTGGGGACCGATCTCCTACACTGGCCATACACCTCTGGTGATCGTCGAGGGGACACTGAATAGTGCACGGTACATCCAAACCGTCATCGAACCCATCGTTCTACCATTCCTAGGCCGGCAAGGGAACTTGCTGTTCCAACAGGACAATGCACGTCCGCATGTACCCCGTGCCACCCAACGTGCTCTAGAAGGTGTTAGTCAACTACCCTGGCCAGCAAGATCTCCGGATCTGTCCCCCATTGAGCATGTTTGGGAGTGGATGAATCGTCGTCTCACGCGGTCTGCACGTCCAGCACGAACGCTGGTCCAACTGAGGCGCCAGGTGGAAATGGCATGGCAAGGCGTTCCACAGGACTACATCCAGCATCTCTACGATCGTCTCCATGGGAGAATAGCAGCCTGCATTGCTGCGAAAGGTGGATATACACTGTACTAGTGCCGACATTGTGCATGCTCTGTTGCCTGTGTCTATGTGCCTGTGGTTCTGTCAGTGTGATCATGTGATGTATCTGACCCCAGGAATGTGTCAATAAAGTTTCCCCTTCATGGGACAATGAATTCTCGGTGTTCTTATTTCAATTTCCAGGAGTGTATACAAAGTGGCCAATGCGCACAAAGAAGAACACCATTTTGTACAGGCGCCTTAATCCGCCCTGTCGGATGTCCCAGTCAAAAGCGCCATGCGATATTTACCGTGATAGGCAAAATAAACTTTCATTACTAAGATTTGCAGGCTTGTGCTACATACCGTCGTTTCCTTCACAGAAAAAAGCACAAAAAAAAGAAAAACAACTTTGAACATAGCTGCAAAGGTTCAGTGACCGTGTCAGAATTATATTGTAACAAATAAACCCTCGGTCACAAATATTAAGTCAAAATAGACCTGGTTTCGTCTTCAGAATTAGACTAACTGTACTAAAACATTAGGTATAGTGTACATTAATAAAATTAAAGTTGGTATTCACTCGAAAAGATGCAATATTTACAAGTCACATATTAAAAAAATCTGAGCCGGAAAGTCGACGTCATGAACACTTGTGAGACGGTGAGCCGGTATGGGCTGCTTGTACTGTGAACAAGGGTTGCGAGTCTGTACAAACTTTAATTTTATTAATGGACTATATACCTAATGTTTTAGTACATATAGTCTAATTCTGAAGGCGACGCTCATAGTAGCGTCGAAACCAGTTCAATTTTGACTTGATATTTGTGACCGAGGGCTTATTTGTTACGATACTTTCTGATGCAACTACGTTTCCAGATGTGTTTACAAAGGGAACAAAAACTTAGAATTCGAAATTGGAGCAATGGAAACAAGTTGTCTTGTAGATGGTTCACGATTCCTGTCGTTTCAAGATAATGTAGTGGGCTCGGACAAAACTAGGGGTACGACCACCCTTGTTCAAATGCATCATTTTCGCACGCTCTTCTCTTATCTATTCCACGTATATGTGTGTGCTCCACAAGCCTCTCCGCAGTACCTGGAGGAAGATTATTCATACTAAGATAAACAGTAGAAGTATGAAAATGGAATGCAGACGAATTAAATCAGGCATTCTGGACGAAATAGAAATGAGACACTAAAAGCAGTAGATGAGTTTTGCAATTTTGGTAGCAAAATACGAGGGCTATTCGGAAAGTAAGGTCCGATTGGTCGCTAAATGGAAACCGCGTTGTACCAACTTTCCAGTACCCTCGCACAGAAAGCAGTCCTCTGTACTTTCCACCAATTCTCTACTCTGGCCTGCCTTTCTTTGTTTGTGCGAAAACGTTGTCTTCGTAGCCAGTATTTCATGTGAGCAGAGGGAGCCGATGAAGGACTGTATTGCAGACGATCAAACACTTCCCATTCAAAACGCTGCAGAAGGGTCTCCATTACCCCTGCAGAATACGACTGATTTGTCTTGAAGAAAGAAACGCGTGACATTTATGTAATGTAGACTGCATAGCTTGAGACGAAATCTCTCACCAAATCCACATACTGGCCGGAAGGCACAGTTGTTTGACATTTCTACGTGATCACTTTGCGCTCTGAACTAACAGCGACGTGGTGCGCTAGAAAGGCACACTAAAGATACAGCCCAACATATCTGTGCCAAGTTCCTACAGATTTTCACAGTGCTTTCCATTTCGCACCTAATCGAACCTTACCTCCCAAATACGCCTATTAACTGATAATGGCCGAAACTGAGAGAATATAAAATGCAGGCTGGGTATAGTACTAAAAACATTTTCGAAAAAGATGAATTTGTTAATATGTAACACGAAATTATTCGCCTGAAGTGTAGCCTTATGCGGAAGTGAAACGTGGACGTGTAGCCTTCCTCTGACTAATCGGCCTATACTGCTTGCGATATAAAATATGATCGTGGATCGGGTGAATGCCTAACGAATTTTTTATAATTGTATAAGGCTATCTTTCCCTAATAAGTGATACCGATAAGTAGGTGGAAAGTGTACAACCGACCCATCTGATGGAAAGTCTAGTAAAAGTAAAAGTAATTAAACCGAACAGGGTTATAATTTGGAAAATGAAAGTAATTTTGTGCATTAACACTGGAACCCTTCTCCCTCTCTCCACGCGCTCTGTGCAACAACTCCCTACCCAAAGATTTTGCAACGCACAAGCACTGCTATTATTGATGCTAGTCGATGCAAACAACAATTTATTTGGCTTTTTCCCAGAACTTATACGTTTCACAGTAAAACATTGACGCCGGCCAGAGTGGCCCTGCGGTTCTAGGCGCTACAGTGTGGATCCGAGCGACCGCTACAATAGCAGGTTCGAATCCTGCCTCGGGCATGGATGTGTGTGATTTCCTTAGGTAATTCAGGTTTAATTAGTTCTAAATTCCAGGCGACTGATGACCTCAGAAGTTCAGTCGCATAGTGCTCAGGGCCATTTGAGCCAAAACACTGACAAATAGAATGAAACGTCAACAGACTTCTACCTAAATGCACACATACAGTGAAGCAATGCCCTTACTTATTAAAAAAAAAGCATTTAAATTACAAAAATTTACATACAATTAAAAAAATATATACATCGGTAGCAGGTGCCATGCATTGTGCGTTTTCGGAGTTACACGTGCCCCACATTTCATTTCCTTTTGTTTCGGAGGGAAACAAATTCAGGGAATGTCCTAAAATTTAAACAAACGGAAATGCAGGTGCAAAGAGTTAAACAATTTTGTCGGCATAAAATCCAATTATCGCGGCGTTATCAATTCAAATAATTACTGCTGTTACGTAGGGGGCACGTTATTTACATGACGACCCTGTGTCATTATTACTCAAAACATTATAGTATGACAACACATCTTAAAAACAAACACTCCCTTCAAGAAATCAGTAGGTTTAAAAGTACTACAAATATTATGAGAAACATACTCAGTATTGACATAGACAAATTCAAGCATAATTTAAAGGTACATAAAGAACAGTAAAAAAAAAGAACGTTTCAGAACAGGATAAGAAATCGTAATTACAAAATTCATTACATAAATGTTTACAATGAACATGAATTTTTTTTTCATGTGTCCTTTCGCATTGCTCAAGTGAGTGTGTTATAAATAACGCCAATACCAAACATAAACATTTACATCAAAACCTTTAACAGCTGGCGCCGAAAGAAAACCAATTCGTGTTGCACACGCTCGGTCACATAGAACGTCGCAGCATCACAAGAGCTGGCAACTACTCAGTTCAAGCGGAGCATTGTTGCGTGCGCTATAGCGGCACTCTAGATCCCCGTGTTTGAAAAAATATGAACAGTTCTCAAAGTACAGATAAAATACAATTTCGTAAGTGTGAAGTTATCCAACTGTGTAATTACGCAAACATCTGTCACTGATGTAGTAAAATGAATGTTTGTCTTTCCCAGTTAAATGATCAGATAGCTGTGTAATTAATGTGTTAGAGAAATATGGTAACGATGTGTAAAGTTGTATAAGCAAATACCATATTAGCTAGGGCTCCTTGTGCTTGCCAGACACATGGTACACAAAGTAAGCGTGTACCCCCCTGAGGATTAATGTAATTATATCCTTAGGTGTTACAGATTACAGCAATAGAATAAAATGTATCACGGAAAACCTTTGTATCATTGTACTTCAAATATCTTTAAAAATAAATATTTTAAGTACAAAATTTATCACTCAAATACGTGTACTGTAGCGCTAAACTGAGCGTCTTGTTGTAAGATATTCTGTGGAAGTATCGTAGTTATCGTCCTCCGAAAGCTAAGTTCTGCAGAAGTCAATGTACTTACCTCATGATAAACAAAAGTGAAATGCTTTGCGTATAGATATCGTAGCTACTACGCTTATTGCCTTGATGAAGTAAGTACTGTACTGCAACGTATTGTTGTGCTACAGAAAAGGCTGTCTCATTGTAACTATACCACAAAGTTACTATTAAAACATGTTTTCCTATCCAGAAGAATTCAGAAAATCTGCGCAGATGTAAAACACATACAGCGCAAAAGCAATAATATAAATTGTGTCACTCATTAGTAGCGTCGTGATATAATCGTGTAGCTGTCAAATAAACTAACCACTGTGTCACCTACCGAGCGAGGTGGCGTAGTGGTTAGACACTGGACTCGCATTTGGGAGGACGACGGTTCAATCCCGAGTCCGGCCATCCTGATTTAGGTTTTCCGCGATTTCCCTAAATCACTCCAGGCAAATGCCTGGATGGCTCCTCTGAAAGGGCACGGCCGACTTCCTTCCCCATCCTTCCTTAATCCGATGAGACCGATGACCACGCTGTCTGGTCTTCTTTCCCCAAACCAACCAACCAACCACTGTGTCGTCTGGTATCTTGAAGAAAGTACTTTAAATCCAGAATGTATTTTCAAGTAAACCAAAATGTTGCATTAAAATCTCATTAGCAGTACCAGTATGTATTCTAAGTATGTAAGCCTGATAGTCGTTACGTAATCGTGCAACTAACTAGCAAGAATGTACAAATAACAACACTGTGTCGTCTGTTCACTATAATAATGCATTCGTAATTTCTGCTTAAATATGTTCCCTAGATTCTAGTCTGGATAGTTAACTTAAAAACATTGTTACATGTTAACAGTTTCTCAGTGTGACAAATTGTTCTAGTAGCGTGAAGTGAAACATTTTATGGCAAAGACAAAGTTAAAAAGCAGATTATCTTTCAATAAACGGTTTTACATGTGAAATGTGGTGTAAACCTTTACTCTTCCTAGCACGCAGAGTTTCAACTTCAACGCAATTATAATGTGGTATACGTCGGTAAAGAATACTGGAATTTTTCTCAAGGTTAGCATCTAAGTTATTTTTCTGTGAGCCAGCCGGTGCACGCGGCTGCCTGCGGTGCGAGTCATTGTGTCTCTTTGTTGGCGCGCGCCGTTATTGGGATTAGGAGACCTAACTTCTACAAATTCACCTTGACGAGAAGGCCCTGCCCTGTTTGAATCCCGCCAGTTCTGATGCAATTCAGGTCTGTCGTTATGATTATATCGTGTGTCGTCATATCGGTAGTTCCTGTAGTTTCTTTCTTGTCGGTCACGTGGTGGAGAATTTCTCCCTGAATCGTATCTGCGCACTCGACCGTTGCGTCTTAAGTTATTCTGTCTCCCTTGATAATAATTATTTTGGTTTCCATATTGTCTGTTTCTCTGATTGTCTCTGTGATAGTAATTACTGCGGAGAGGTGATCTTTCCCTGTAATTATTACTACTCTGCCAACGGTTGTCATACGGTTGGTGTCTGTTTTGGTCACGATTTACGTTGTACGAATAGCCTTGTCGTGTATTACTTCTGTCATCGCGGAATTGTGACAGGTATGACCTGTAATTGTTGTGCTCCTGTTTTCGCGTTCCGCGATTGTCATTGTCAATTTCCAGTTCTTGTAACAGTCCTTGAAAAGCTGCAATGTCGTCTTTGCAACGTCCTGCCAAAATAGTATGGCGTAAATGTTCATGTAATTTGATTAAGCAAATGCGGATGAGTTCTGAGGGGCTGTATGGGTTTGACAGGTACTGATTCTTGTGCAACATGTCATCAAAATATTTTACAAGACTGGAAAATTCAGATTGTTCGAAATGTTTCATCATTATGATGCTATGTTTTACTCGGTCTTGTGTAGCTTGAGACCAATATGCTGAAAGGAAGGCATGGGAAAATTCTCCTTCACTGTGGCAATCGTGAATAACCGATCTCATTCTTACAGCTAGTTCATTCTCTAAGTAGCCACATATAAATTCTAATCTGTGCTCCAATGACCAGTTAGGAGGAAAACAATGAGAGAATTGATGGAGCCACGCTTGTGGATGAATGTCGTTGCGGAATTCTTAAATGTTTTGAATATACGTGTAGTAATAAACAGCGTACAGTAAAAATCATCATGTCGGCGAGTCGCATATCGGTCATTGTTACTTCGTTTCGGCGGTTCCATCTCAAAATTCGGTGTACCTCGCCAATTTCTTTCATAATTTCCGAAGTACCTCGTGTTATTATTTTGTGGCTTTTCCGTATTTCTAAGTTCCTCTTACCGTGTTGGAGCGCGAGTGTCCTCTGAAATATGTAATTTTTGTATTACCTGCGTCAACTGATCTTGTACTTCCCGGATATCTCTTTTGTATTGCGTATTAATTTGATTCTGATTTTGTTTGAATTTCTGAATTTGTTCATACTCTTCTGCGTCAGTGATGGCTACAGGTCTTGTGTCATTCAGATCATCATCTACCTTTGCAGATAAATTAGTGAACTGATCCGAAAGTTCGACTACTTTCTCCAATACTGAACACATTTCCTCAGTGTGTTTTTCTGAACCAAGTTCCAGAGTGTCCATTTGTGGGGAAATCGAATTTACTGTGTCCTTTAAGTTTTCCTGACTTCTTGCAAGTTGCGTAACCGAATCGGTGGATGCAACTCAGTCAATTTTAGCTTGCAAGATGTCGTGATTTTCACGAACAATAGTTTGCAGTTCTTTTACGTCTGCTTCGTGATTCTGTAACGCATTTTCATGCCGCGAAAAAATAGGTTGAAAATGCTCACAAATTTGTGTTTTTACGTCATTACAGAGTGTTTGACATTTCGATTCAATGTTATGTAACTCAGTAGCTAAATCTTCACGTGTTTGTTCAAGTGTGGTGTCTAACTTCCGAAGATTTTGTTCCATTGTGTCTACCTTTTGAAGATTTTGTTCCATTGTGTCTAACTGTTGCTGTGTTTCTCTCTGGTGTTGTTCCATTGTGTCAAACTTTTGAAGATTTTGTTCCATTGTGTCTAACTTTTCAAGCTTTTGTCCCATTTGTTGCATTAATTGTAATAACAATGCACTGGTGTCTGAAACATGTTCCTCAGTGCTATTCGGCTATGCATTTGAACCGGCAATATTCGCAGTTTGAAAAACAGAAAATGTGGCTTGACTTATTTGAGAAAACGTTGAGGGAGCAAAACCTGAATCTACATTATTTGCAAGATTGTGTCCTGTCATTTCGGAGTCCTGAGGCGAGCTGTTGCCGACTGATCGATCGATAATGTTTCCCTGTTCACTAATTGTTTCACTGCCTACACCATTATTAGCATCCCACTCCATTTCCCTATGCATAACTACCAAATTACTACTTGGTGGCGCTGACACACTGCTTTCTTCTTCACTGTCATTTCTCAGTTTACTTTGGAGCCTAGTATTACGTTTTTCGCACGGCATTATTGTCACAATATTTCACACGATAACACAGAAAAGCACAATTTGAAGAGCAAAAATAAGACAACACATTAACGTAGCACTGAAAATAATATCTAGTTAATTGCAAGCACAGCTGTGAAATACATGGTGAAAACCTACATGCATGCCACAACTGTTTTACTGTACAACAATGAAAAACTACAACTACAGAGGGAATTCTCTCTACAATTACACGCTAGCAGTAAACAAAGGCTACACTAACTACACAAACTACAAGAAAAAATCAGAAGATTCCAGTGAGGTATCCTGGCAGGGTCGTTATATGAAACGTCCCCTTGGAAAAATTATACAAGACTGTGCTTAAACTGACACACAATATTTTTAGCGCAATGCAATCTGACTTTTAAAAATTCCTACGAAAGGATGGCCCTGACTAACATTAACCTATACCTTTCACAAATCACTTACCTCACCAAAAATCTTCGTTACTTGAAATACTGCAATACAGCGAGTGCCACTACTGCCAGCTAAATAAAAGATTCAAACTACGGAAGGCACTAACTACTGATAGGCATAGTTAGCAAATGAAAGATTTTAATAGAGAACAAACAATGTGTTTACCTTAATAGTCATAATAAATATCACAGTTCATGACATCCATTCTTACAAATTTCAAAACTCCGCCATCTCACTCCCCACATCCACCACTGCTGGCGGCTCACCTCCAACTGCGCAACGCTACGCGCTGTTAGCATCCAGCTGCTGCTGCCCAACACTACAATGGCAGACAACAATGCAAACCAGCCACAGACTGCACACGGCACAGCCAGTGATTTTCATACAGAGCGCTACGTGGCGGCGGCGTTACCAATAAAAAAACCTAATCAGCGTACTTACAACTTTAATGCCATTACTTTTCGTTCCGTCATTCCATAATTCGGAAATAAATTGCGTTCCGTTATGGGATAAGACGTGTTTTTTTCGACTTGCACAACGTAATCATTAACAAATCTATTATAAACCGCTCTAGCTGTTACCTTTCTTATCGGATATAACTTGATAAACTTAGAAAATGATTCTAGCACCACTAATATGTACGCGAGATTCGCTGAAGTCTTGGGCAGTGGACCACAGAGGTCTGTACAAACTAAATCCTGCACATCGTTAGGTCTTATGCTATGCATAGGGCCACGGCTCTTGCAGTTCGTTACCTTCACCCTCTGGCACTTATCACATGTCTTCATTTTTTTTGCAGTACTTTTTTACATATTATTAAATTTTACAACTTCCGCTACCTTCTCAGGATACTTTTTTGGTCCGCAATGACCATAAGTTAAATTATAATAGTAAATTATCTCTGTGACGTACTTGACGACGCAAGTTTTTACAGATGCTCTCTACTCTTTCACGATCTTCTGCATCTTGAAAACAGTACAATTTCAGTACGCCTGCAGACTTGTCGTCCGCAAGCGTGACAACGTGTCCGTTATACAGCTGTCTGATCCTCTCACGTAACAAATGTCATAATCAAACGGCTGCAAGAAAAGGGACCACCGTGTCAATCATCGTTTAGATAAGTGAGCGCCTTGTGATCCGTGTGAATTATCACCTTTCTGCCTTCAAATAACTTTTAAATTTTCTGAAACTCCATACGATAGCGAGACATTCTTTCTCAGAAATCGCACAGTTAAGCTCACATTTCGTCAACTTTTGGCTTGCAAACGCGACTGTCCTGTGTTCTTTATTTTCTCCTTCTCCTCCCTCTTGAAACATTTCTACTCCTAAGCCATAATTAGATGAGTCGGTTCCCATATGAAATGGCAACGCAAGATCACGATGGTACAATATGTTTTTCTGTAGTAATTCATTTTTCAGCCTTTTAAATGTGGCCTGACACTCGTCAGTCCACACAAATAGCGTGTTTCTTCGCAACAAGTTGTTCAGGTTTGAATCGTTGAAGGCATGCACCTGCACGAACTTGCGGTAGAATCCTGTGAGCCCTAGGAAACTCTTTGTTTCTTTGTCTTCGGTGGGGGACAGTTCTTTATTGTCTCCACTTTCTGTGGAACTTTAGTGATACACTTAGTTGTCACAATGTGACCAAGAAAATTCAGTTCTTTCTTCACAAACTTACACTTCTTCAGTTTCAGCGTCATTCCACCTTTGCGTAATGCACTGAAAACTTCATCTAACAATTCGCAATGTTCTCTCCAAGACGAATTCGCCGGGAGCAAATAGTCCATGTACACTGTCAGTTTGAGCCTAGGGCAGCACCTAACACCTTATCTAAGGGGCACTACCTTGTACTGGTAACATCGACCTGCATATAAAAACGCCGTATATTACCTACACTCTGCTTCTAAGGATATTTGCCAGTACCGAGGTGTAAGGTCAAGGCTAGTGATAAACTGTACATTGTGAAATCTTTGCATTATCTCTTCCATACTTTGAATGACCTTGTTCAACGTGTGCTTGTCTATCACAATCCTGACGCTACCATCTCCCTTACCTACTATTATTAAGGGATTGTTAAAGGTGTTGGTACTCCTCTCTATAACATTCAATTCTTGTATCCGATCTATCTCTTGTTGGACAGCCTCTTTCTTGGATAGCGGTACCGCATATGGTCTTACAAAGATTGGTTCATGGGGTATTACATTTAACTTGCACTAATACCCAGTAACAAGCCACAGTTTATTTGAAAACACGTTCTTATTTCTCCTTATTACGTCATATATGTCTCGTGTTTGTTCAGGCGGGGCATTTGGCAATCTGTCTACAATGCTCTCTAATTCGTTTTCCAAACAATTGTCGGTGTTCATATTGCGAATACCGAAGTATTCCATTTTTCTGCCTAAACCAATCTCATTAGGACAAGTAACAAGATGAATAGGTTTGTATTTACTACTCACTTCGTCACTCGTTTCATCAAAACTCACATTTACTTTGGTCTTGTCTTTGGAATTGCACTTCATTGTCTTATTATTGCAGTTAATAATTGCACGATATTTTAATAACAAATCTCAGCCCACAATAATATCGGTGCGCAGATCTAGCACAACGACAAATTCCTGTTCGAATGGTTCTCCTTGAATCTCAAACATACAAATATTTGGTATGATATCGGTTTACTATTCCTTCCGGTGGCACCAATTATTTTGACTCCCATTACGAGCATTACTACTACTTCTGGTTTATCTTTCAGTAATTCAAAAGTTTTTTCCGACATATCACTTAGCTCTGCCCATGTATCAATTAAAATTTGTATTTGTAGGCACTACAATTTGTCTACACCTGACATTATCAATGGTTTAGTCTTCACACAACAAATACCCATCCATCTCCAGGTCGTCCCAGAAAAATACGTCCGGTTCCGATGCCGACAGCGGTTTATCCGGCGGTTTTCTCATTCTTTGTGTTTCAACGTTTTTGATCTCTATTTGTCTGTCCTGCGGTAGTTGAACTTCTTTAGATCTCAATACCGTAATCTTACTATCAGTTTCATCGATTAATGAACTTTGATTAACCAATAGTTCGCTAATTGTCACGTCAGGTAGGTATTCTTCAGAAATATGGCTGTCACCTACCGAGATTTTTGGAGAGAAGTGCTCTGTTTTTCTCTTCTATCTCATCTCCCGAACTCACGCAGTCCTCATCACTCTCGTCTGAATGCATAACGTCATGTTTGACCTAGTAGATATTGTAATCTACGTGGCTTTCAATTAGTTGTACCTGGTCATTATCCCCAAATTCATCTTGACCCTCCTCGTAACACCCGCCTCTGTTTTGAATAGGACTAGCGTCGCTGGGGTTGGCTACTTCAAAAACTTCATTTGCACAAGCCTACCGTTCAGGCACAAACTTTCCCTTTCAAAAACGCTAATTTCTTGCGGGCTGAGAAGCGACAATTTCTGTCCGCTCTCCCCATTAGCACACCTCCCATACAGTCCTCTATAACTTTTCAGTTCGTCGTACATCCGATCGAACTGACCTAACCACACCTCTTCGCGTTCCGCATTTCCCTGCTCGATGACGGAAACTTTATTCGAGGTCGGCTCTATTACTTCCTCTGGCGACTCATACTCTAGTGAAACTTGCGTACCCGTTATTGCTTTAACAGCGGCCGCTTCCTTCTCCCCCACCGATACATTAATATCACTATTATTTTTAAGAGCATTGACAGATGCGTCTACTGCCGTTTCCAGCTCAGTTATCATTACTCTAGGTGCGTCGCTCTCTTTACTCTCTCGCACATTCTCCCATCGCTGAGTTATCCTTTCGGATTTATCATAGTGGTATTGTCGAAGTTGAAGTGTGGGCCGCCAGTGTCTCCCCACTCCCGGTGGACCCCTAACGGGCGCGGCTAGTTGCTTCCCTGACTAATTCCGACAGACCTGTTGCTACCAGACTGCCGTGATGTATCATTCCGCTCCTGTCTACTGTCTTTCCTCCAAGGACCACATACCATACTGGCCCCCATCATTTCTAGTGTTGTGATTATTGTTACAATGAGCATTATTGTTATAGTGCTGTGCATTGTTATTACCATGGTGGTTGCTACCATTATAGCCATGGTTAATTTTAACATTTTCGCGGTTATTCCTCCAATTGTCTTCTTCAACTTTCTCTAAATACGCAGCAATCGTTCTCGAACTACTGCCGATATTTCTTGGAGTCATCTCGGTGCTTCTTCCACAGCCCCCAGACCACCACATTTCCGATCGCGCAAATATTCCAATTTGCGGATCCAGTTTTCACAAAATTCTTTCATGGAGCCGCGCGTGTTTATATTGTAGGGCTTCGACACTACGAAATCGTGTCACACACTCTCTTGTTTGTGCTCTGACCAATACTCTTTCAAAAACGCGTTTTTGAACTCTTGAAACGTTATATTTGTTATATCGAGGTTTCAGCCCAATCGCTTAGCCTCGCAAGCTAACACGTCGATTACTTCATTTATTTTTCTCTTGTCTGTCCATGATTCCGGCAATACCCTTTCACAATTTTTAATGAAGCCGGTAGCGTGCAGTCCACCCTGCTTTTTGAGGGGATCCAAATACTTCTCCTTCGCTAATATTTCAGTACTATGTGCGTGCATGACACATAGTGCAGATTTTCTCTAACTTATTTATCCTTGTTGCTACTTCGTAAGTGGTACCTGATAACGTTTCCACCTCGTGCTTCTTTTCATTACACACAACCGATTGTCTATTTACTTTAGCACCTAAGTCGGATACTAGGTAAACTCGTTATTTTCCTTACATCCTCTTCTCAAGCTACTTTCTTTTTTCAGGTGCCTTGTTCTCTATTGTGGGACCAACAGTTTATACCAGTTTCTGTCCTATCCTCCCTAGTTCAGTTTCGAAACGACTATTTATGTCTCCTATCTAAGTTTGGGCTTCCTCCATATCATGCTTCAGATTACCGATTTCGGTACTCATTGTTACTACTTCTGTTCCAATTTTATCTACATTTGTGTTAACAATTCAAATATTACAGTTAACAGTTTTAATTGCTTTATTCTGGTCATCTATTTTTGCTGATTGGGCATCCATTTTACTGTTTAACAAACTGAACAAATATTTTACATTTCCGAAAATCAATGGTCGCAGTACCGGTTCTGTCGTAATAGATTCCTCGTATCCGTCATCAATAGGTTCTGTTTTACTTTTATTCCGTATTCTGTAGCATTTCCAAGTGACTGGAATTCCATTTCTGCCACTGTTCGATTTTCAGCAGCAGTGTCGGTGATGCTAGCCGCCGAATTCTGATTAATGGGTCCCGCTTCATGGGCCGTTCATTGTTCGACCGATTGTTCCGCATTCGGTACAATCAAATTACTCGTTTCAATTAATTTATTCATGTTACCCAGTTTGCTGATTAATGTGAAATTTAAATGTGCGGCTTATTTCTGCCACTTACTGTTATTGTATGTGAGCGACGTTGTTTGTAGCAACAAGTTATTATTCGCTACAAAACTGCACAATGAAAATTCGTGCCCAGAACAATACCAAACCGATATTTTCCTGTCACGGTTGCCACGTGTAACCTCCCTCTTACTAACCGGCCTATCCTGCTTGCGATATAAAATATGACCGTGGATCGCGTGTATGCCTAATGAATTTTTTCTAATTGTATAAGGCTATCTTTCCCGAAGAAGAGATACCGATAAGTAGGAGGAAAGTGTACAACCGACCCTTCTGATGGAAAGTCTACTAAAAATAAAAGTTATTAAACCGAACAGGGCAGTAATTCGGAAAATGGAAGTTATTTTGTGCATTCACTCACGAACAACATTGGACAGAAAGCGGTACGACTGATAATGAATCCATAAGTTACACTAATGTACGAAATGGAAGTAATTACGGTCGCCAGCCCACTAGGGCAATTTACATCCAAAGTCCTGTACAAGACGATGGGAAAGAAAAACATGCATTATTAAACACTGACGTGGCAACTGAAGGTTGAAAAGGGCAATCGAGTAATGATTTGGAAATATGCAATTAAGCTGTATGTTAGTACTGAACTTCGTTACGTGTACAATAACTTCCAGTGACCTCAGCATAACGTCATCAAAGAAATTTAGAGAAAGAAAAGCAATCACCTTGTACTGCGCCATACTTATTTTGCAAATTGGATTTCATATTATTGTCAGAACAACTGTGCCTTTTTTACTGATTTGAACATAATTAAATACTAGAATATGTACCAAACCAAACAGCCATGTACTCCAAGCTATATGGAAAATAAATAATACTTCTGTACTCTTAATTTGTTAATTTCCTTACATTTGGATTATTTCCAATGATTCATTCTCAAACTTAAAAAATGAAATTTCTTTACTTTAGGCATACACTGAAGCCTCTGTTGTATAACAATTAGTTGAATGTGTACTGCGGCTAAAACTCTAAGAAAAAAAGAGAATTTATTCATTACTAAACTGGCTGTAAGTATTCAATTTGTTTCTTATGACACTCAATTAGCATATTAGAAAAAAAGGAACAAGGATCCTGCTTGGTAACAATGTTTGGGGGAAATGGTTACACAATCGCCCTGAGTTTAACTGTTTACTATTTAAATAAATCTTATCAATCAAATCACATTCAGTTGTGCTGCTGAGTTACCCATTAATACTTTCTACCAGTGAAGAGTCCTCGTCCACTGTCCGTACTTCTGCTCCAGCCATGTAGCCGGCGCGCGTACATGATGCCGCCGAAAATGGTACACTCTACTGCGAGAGCGCTAATACCACACTTCGCACACTACAATCGCAGAAACCCGTCACCCTCTCTCCGCGCGCTCTGCGATACAACTCCCTACCCAAACATTTTACAACGCATAAGCGCTGCTATTATTGTTACTAGTCGATGGAAATAACAATTCCCTTGGCTTTTTCCCAGAGCTTATAAGTTTCACAGTAAAACACAGACAAATACAATGCAACGTCAACAGACTTCTACATAAATGTACACATACAGTGAAGCAATGTCCTTACTTGTTAAAAGAAAGCAAGTAAATTACAAATATTTACATACAATTCAAAAAAAGAAATTATATATCGGTAGCAGGTGCCATGCATCGTACATTTTCGGTGTTACAAATGATACGCAATTCAGCCACAAAGAAAATACATGCTTTTAAAAAGTGTCGCTACAGAATAATGTTGAAGATTAGATCAGTAGATCGACTAACTAATAAGAAGGTAATCAACCCAACAGAGAGAGAAAGGTACGGCGCAACTCGGCTAAAAGAAGAGATCGTCCTGATGCCTGAAGAATTCTGTAATTTGCTACAGAAGCAACGTGTGAGTAGTACACGGTGACAATTATTGAACTATATGAAGTAACAGTCAAGAAAATATTTCTGGGTTTGTGAACGCATTGACAATAAGAAAAATTATGGACTTTTCGGTCACTGATGCAAGTGGCGTCACAAACCTAAAAAAAGTTTTATTGCCTGTGACAACGCCCGCGGAAGCCTGCATTTATGTATATAAAATAAAATCTACATAATTTCTCAACGGTTTGCGTTAGAACGTTCAAACTGCACGGTTGGTCGCGGTGCATGATGGGAATTAGTAGGCGCATGTGCACGCACCTTATCAGCAGGTAAAACCGCCGCATTTGAGGGACTGAGAATGCGCAGTCGCGATCGAGAAGGCTCTTCACCCTCAACGGGTGACTGTGTGGTGTGCAGTGTCCAATTACGGAATAATCGATGCTATATTCCTTTATGGGAGATGATTCCATCTCCATTACGCAAAGTGACACTGATTTTGACAAGATGTGGCTCACGTAAGATGGAACTCGACGCCATCGAAGCAGGAGAATTTTTGATGTCCTGGAGGAGCACTTTGGGGACCGCATTCTAGCTCTGGGGTACCCGGAGGCCACTGGCGTGGGAATCGATCGGCCGCCATATTCTCGGGACGTGAACACGTGGGTCTCCTTTTTGTGCGGCTGTGTTAGAGACAAGGTGTACAGCAATAACCCCAAAGTCATTGGTGAGCTGAAACAGCCATCCAGGTGTCATCGAGTCGTCGACAGCATCGATGTTCCGACACTTCAGCGGGTCACGCAGAATTTCGTTGCTCGTCTGCATCATATTATCGAGAAGGGTGGACGGTATATCGAACATGTCATAACCTATATCCACATGTATGTAGTGACGATTACATGTTTAATTAAGCGTTTGCACGCCGTAGTTTGTAACTAATTTACGTTTTCTTTTTAATTTAGTTCAATACTTGTCATCATGAAGTTCTTATTTGAGGTTTCCTCGTGGCTGCAAACATGAGGGCAGTCTGCCGCCGGCAGTGTTACAGAGCGGTCACGCGCCAGCGCTCTGATAGCGAGGCACATGTCACGTGTTGGGTTTATTACGGCTGCTGCTATGTGCCGCCTTCCTTATACGTGGGTTGTCCAGAAAGTAAGTTCCGATCGGTCACGAAATTGAAACCACTCCGAAAATCCCGTAAATCTATGCACAGATGTGTTGGGCAGTGTCTCCAGCACGCCCATCGATCTTGTCGCGTCACTCTTTTCAGTGCTGAGTGAACAGTGAGCATGTAAAGATGCGTAGGAAATAGCGTCTCCCGTTAAGTATGAGGGCTTGGTTGGAGGTTTCGCCTGTGTCATGCAGCCCACATAACACAACTGTCGAGCAGTTCCTTCTTTATGCCAATTCTCGGCCGCACACTACAGTGGCAATGAAGACGCTCCTGCAGGATTTCCGATGAGAAGTGTTTGATCACCCACAATACAGTCCGTAATTGGCTCCCCCTGAGTCTCAGCTCTGCTCACAAGGGCCGCTGGCTATGAAGGCAACATTTTTCCACAGACAACGAGCTGCAGACGAGTGCAAACAACTGGCCGAAAGCACAGGCGGCTGCCTTCTATGAAGAGGGTATTGAAAAGTTGATACAACACTACGGCAAAACTCGAAGTTAGAGCGGTGACTATATGGAGTAGTAGGTGGAAGGTGTACCTAACTGTTTCAAATAAAACATTTCTGGTTTTCACTGCGGTTTCCATTTCGTGACCGAGCGGAACTTACTTTCTCGACCACCCTCGTAGATCAGCTGGCACTCAGCTGGCGCAAAACGACTTTACGTTTCATCTTTTGTTCAGACTTCGCCGGTCCGAATGCGCTTGACAGTGAACGGTCTCTGAGCGAAGATGTTAAAATACCACCACCACAGGATCTCATTCGAGTTCATCTGTGTCGCGGTGCACAGTAGGGTGCTACAGAAGACCAAGCGTGAGTTGCGTTTCTGTCATTCCGAAGGCAACGTAGGGCCCGTTACTGTCGAATACACAGGACGCGGCCCCGAATGATACGGATATTCGAACTGCCGTTTGAGTTACCTGCGGACACCGTCGTTACGGCGCTCCTGCAACATGTCGCTGAACGATGGGTACATTACGAAAGTATCCCGTCTTAAATGACGTCAGGTAGGTTTGTATGGATCTGCAGGAGCACGTGCCTTTGTATCGGACGCTGCTGTGCCATCATAATGCATGACGGTCAGCCTCACACTTGTTCCGGTTGTGGGCAGGAGGGCCATTTGCGCACTGACTGCGTCCAAGGACGTGCCGCGCAGCTCCCATTGTCAGAAGCTTCCGTGCCACCCAAGCTAACCACACTACCAATCATTTAAACGGCAGCTCTCGCCACGCATGCGGTTCGCCCACCTCGTCGCATGGTCTCTCCGATCGGCACGTCCCTCCATCACACCACCCTTCGAACGGTGCAGTCGCTTCACCTAACGACATGGCCGCTCGTTAAGCCGCAATTGACGCGTGGCTGCCAGCGGGCCGGGCTCTCCTTACGGTCCACTCCCCACGCTGTCCGCGGCTATGGCGGACGCAGATCGCTACATTGAACAGCAACATGATGGGCAACGCGCCAAAGCTGCAGCTCCTCCGTGATATGCTTTGGGCCTCTGACGTCGACGTCTCCCTTCCTCAGGCAGTTCGTGTTGACACGCTTTCTCCAGTTTATGGCTAGTACTCATATATGTCCGTAGGAGGACACTCGGTGAGCGGAATGGCCTAATACACGTGCGAAGGGATCCCAGTGATATATGATATTTCTCTCATCTGGCTAGGGCATGGCTGTAACGAAGTTTGACATCCATATAATAAACACCTATGTCCCCTCTGGCGCCAGAGGTGATGGGCAGCGGTCCACATTCATCGAAGACGACGTGTCCCCTCTATTTTCTGGCCCCAATGATCGCTTCGTTGAGGGCAGCGATTTCATCGTCCACCTGAAAGTCCTGACGCCCGGGTGTTCTCTATGCTCAACAATTCGTATCTATATTGAAGACTTTCAACTCGTGGACGTTTGGGAAAATATTCATGGTGACCCCCAGGCTATATCGATTAAACAACACATACTTTGCACAGACTCTATAACCCTACCACTACTATTGTAATTTAGAATGCTTTTACCTAAATAACAGAAAATCCTGTCTCTATGTTGCCACATATATTATACCCCAACAAAATATATAGCCCTGTGGCGGGGAACGCCACGTATAGCCCTCTTACTGAAATTTCGTTTAGTTTGCAAATAAAGCTCACTATGGGAGAGCAGTCCTGTTTATAGGAAAAGATAATCAATAGAGTTATCGTTTTCACAGGATTTGACCGTGTGTTGTGTCTAATGGATAAGTAAATCAGACTACTCACCTCCTTTCCTAAGATCTTACCCAGCGGTTATATAGAAACGCAGCATGAATAATATTATACTGAAGCTAGGACAACTCAGTTGGGTTCATTTAGTGGTTAAAACGTGTACTAATGGTCGCCAGGTTATCCAGCCAATGAAATAGTGAAGTATTTTGCCTACTTTATTGCTACTATTTAATTTGGTTCTTCAAATAAATATTACTCCACTTAAACAGTGTTGGACTACACCCTCATACATTACGTTCCTAAAAAAGAAAAAGCCGAGTAGATAACTTCAAGGAAGCTAAACATATTTGGCCGGGGGTGACCTTTAGAAAAGCACGTTCCAGAATCAACAAACTTAAATACTAAAATGCTTAGATACTAAGGCTACTAAGGCACACACTTCTTACACCGAACACTTCAAGAAAACCTCTTTCTTACTGAAATTTACTTTCAAAAGCTATTACTCTGTGAGCTTATTCTGTATAGTCATTTAACAGATTCTAGTAACTTGGCTTCAGCCAGACTGAATTTTACGTAAGCAAACTTTTACTATAACACTTTGCAATAGTTAAGAAAATAATAACAATTTAAATGTGGCCTATTTATATTAACTTGGCACTTCATAAGTCTGTAAAACAGGATACTCGGATTAATCGAACACCAGGAAGGAACCCTATACAGAAGTAAGATTTGGATGAAATAACGGGGTGAACCAGTTTCTTTAAAGTTCAAGAATGATTATTAAAACACAGTTTAAATTAATAGTCACGCTGTAAAAAGTAAAAATATTAAAAAAAATCTTATCTGGTGGCTGTAGGTTTGGTTGTGGCGAAGAATTATGACGGCTACGCTACCCACAGTACAGCCTGCAAGTATTTAAACATGACTAATCTAAGAACATCACACACATCCATGCCCGAGGTAGGATTCGAACCTGCGACCACAGCAGCAGAGCGGTTCCGGACTGAAGCGCCTAGAACCGCTTGCCCCCAGCGGCCGGCGGAGACCATCACCCAGACATTAACTGGTGGACGATTTGGGAGTGTGTCCACGCACAACGTTTACTATTGAATGGTGTCTGCACTCTGGTATGTCGTCTTCAACGGTAAATTTGACACCGATTATCAACTTTATATACAGGACTCGATACGTCGCCACTTTCCTCTGACTGCCAACTTGGTGACACCGACGAGTGTTGTCTTACATACGCCCTAAAATGGGACGTTTGGTCCCTCATCCAACTCAACATGGACTGTTACCTCCATGATCTACCTAAGACGGTTATTGCTGAATTCCTGTTGTTGCTCCAGTGTTCACACTACCCTTGCAAAACAGCAAGTCCTCAGCTAGTTTCGAGGACAGGCTTTAGACTACCTTTTCTACAATGATCCGCATTTGGTCCTCGACTTCTGGAATCGGATTGTAGTGCACTCACCTGGTCGTCCCCTCATTACCGACGAAACTTCGCAGAATACCTCCACAGCTTCATTCTTGACCTCTTCCCCTTACAGTTGTGATGTGCCCCGTCTCCCCATTTCATAACGCATCTGTGATCACCTTCCACAGTAAACTGGGCGAGGTGGCGCAGTGGTTGGCACATTGGACTCGCGTTCACGAGGAAGACTGTTCAAACACCCGCGTCCGGCAATCCTGATAAACTTTTCTTACGATTTCCCAAAATCGCTTCAGGCAAATGCCAGGATGGCTCCTTTGAAGTGGCATGCCCGATTTCCTTCCCCACACTTCCCTAATCCGAGTCTGAAGTCCGTCTGTAATGGCCACGTTTTCGACAGGACGTTAAACACTAATCTCCTCCTCCTCTTCCTTCCTCAGTAATGTGCACCAACAGGTAACGGTCAACGAACGGATATAATATGAAAGCAAAAAAGAGCCTTGTCTCATGATCATTGGGATGTCCTGTCCCTTATTCATATCCCTCTTAAGGATTGGCACTCGAACGACTGCCAAATTTTAGTTATATTAGTTTCCTTAGGTTGTGGGTGGGTGTGAGTGGAGAATTAGGTGTAGTTAGGATTGCAACGCTTGAAGCAAGATCAGTTTATTTTTGTTTGGCAAGGTCACAAGTGGTCCTGTCCCGCAGGATTAGTAAGGGGTTCTAGAGTTAGAATTTTTAACTGGCAATCATTAAGTCTTGATTGTCTGGTTCGAACATAGGCACCGCTTAAATTTTCGACAAAAATGACAGTCGATGAGTTCCGGCGTAAGAAGTCACTCTCTTTCTGTCAAAGGCCTTGTCAGAGAGGGCGTAGCAGCAGACAGAGGTTTGAGACACTATCTTGCTCTTGGGATGAGAAACTGCCCCTCAAATGCGGAAGAATTGAGGATGCAGAAGGTAGTGAAAACTACTGTATTAAAAACAAAGGAGATGTATCCAAACGAATGTAATCTGTAATCCAAAAGTTTCAGACTAGCCTCTTGTCCGGATCTCCTGCTGTGGACTGCTAAGGGGGACGTGACCGTGAAGCAAAGATAAAATAACCAATGAAAAGGAGCGTGGAATGTCTGAATTTTGAACGTGGTAGGGAAATGCAAAGTCTCAGTCTAGATATCGTGAGGGACAGTCAAGTGAAATGAAAAGAACATATGGTTTTCTGGTCAGATAAATCAACAGCAGCAGAAAATGGTATAACGGGAGGGCATATATATTCCTTATAAATTACAAGGTAGGGCAGAGAGAGAGTTTCTATGAACACTATACAGTGACAGGATTGTTCTTATCACATTCGACAGCATATAAACGCCGACAACAACAGCTCAGGTATACATGCCAACGTCGCAAGCAGAAGACGAATAGTTAGAGTAGGTACATGAGGATCTTGAATGGGTAGTTCGATACATAACGAGAGATGAAAATCTAATAGTCATGAGGGACTGGAATACGGTTGTAGGGGAATGAGTAGAAGTGAGGAGTACGGGAGAATATGGGCTTGATACTAAAAATGAGAGAGGAGAAAGACTAATTAAGTACTGCTGTGAATATCAGTTATTAATAGCAAATAAAATTCTAAAACTCACAAGTGGAGTTGATATACTCCGGAAAGGTCTGGAGATTCGGGAAGTTTCCTATCGGATTACATCACGGCTTCCGACACCGAAATCAGATACTGTTTTGTAAGACATACCCAGTAGCTGATTTACTTTCGGGCCATTATTTAGTACGCTAGAGAGTAGGCTGAAGTTTGACAGAATTGTACGGAAGCACCAGTGTGGAAGGAACCAAGAAACTGACATACCCAGTAATGATAAGATGCATTTAAACATTGCTAAGGATTTAAATACTGCGAGAAGGAACTCTATTGTAAGCAGTTCAGTTGAAGAGGAGTGGATATCGCCAAAAAGAGTAATCACAGGTGGAAAGACAAACATAGGTACTTGGAAGGTAGCTGCGAAGAAATTTTGGCAGGCAGATGATATACCTCAGCTGATATGCAAAAGAAGGAAGAACAAAAATGTTCAGGAAGAGTCTCCTGCAGCTGTAGAAATCACTCAGGATTGAAATAAATAGGAAGTGTATGGCAGCCAAGGTGAAATGGATGGAGGAAAATTGTGAAGAAATCGAAAAAGATATGACCGTTGGAAGGACTATCTCAGCATACAGAAAAATGAAAACAGCCTTCGGTGAAATCAAAAACAAGAGTGGCAACATCGAGAGTATAATGAGAATTCCTCTGTTAACCTCAGAGGAGAGAGCGGCGACATAACATATAAAACTGGCGACATATCACAGGGCTTTTGTAAAAATATAATTCATTCAAATCCGAAAATAGCAACAGCATATTAGTGCGAGAACTATCAAACTTTGAGCTTATCAGCTCATGCATCCAAGTTATTAACAAGAAAGATGGAAAATAAAATTGTGGAACTGTTAGATGATCAGTTTGACTTTAGGAAAGGTAAACTTATAAGTGAGGCAGTTCTGACATAGTGCTTGAGAATGGGAGCAAGAGTGAAGAAAAATCACAAGTTCATGGGATTTGTTAACCTGTAAAAAGCGTTCGAGAATAGAAAATGGTACAACATGTTCAACCTTGTGGAGTAAATTGGAGGAAGCTATAGGGAAACATGAGTAATATTCAACGTGTACAAGAACCAGGAAGTAGCAATAAGACTCGAGGACCAAGAGCGAAGCGCTAGAATTAAAAAAGGATGTATAACAGGTACTCAGTCTTTGTACCCTACTGCTCAATCTACACATCTAAGAAGCAATGACGGAGAGAAAAGAAAAAATCAAGAGTGGGGATTATAATATAGCGTGACACTGCTATCGTCAACGAAGGTGAAATAGAATAACAAGATCTGTTTGTGGAATGGTCTAATGAGTACATGGATTAAGAGTAAAGCGGAAAAAAAGCAGAAATGAGAATGGCGAGAAATGTAAAATCAAAACTGGTGATCACAAAGTAGAAATTAAGATCAGGTATCTTCGATGCAAAATAATCTATGACGGACAAAGAAAGGGGGACATAAGAAGCAGCCTTAGCAGAGGCAAAGAGGGCATCCCACGCCAAAAAATGTCTACTAGTATCAAACGTAGGCCTTAGTATGACGGATAAATTTGTGAGAATGTACGTTCGCAACACAGCGTCGACTTGTAGTGAATCATGGACTGTAGGAAAATCGGATCAAAACAAAATCGAAACATTTGAGATACGTTGCTGCAGATGAATGCTGAAAATTAGGTGCACTGATAAGGTACGAAGAGGGTCTCATGAGAATCAGCGAAGGAAAGAACATATGGAAAACACTGATAAGAAAAAGGGAATGAATTATAGCACATGTGTTAGGACATTAGTCAATAACTTCCATGATACTAGAGAGAGGTGTAGAGCGTAGAATTTGTAGAGGAATATATCCAACAAATAAATTAGGGAGTAGAAGGTAAGTGCTGTTCTGCGACGAAAAAGTTTGTACAGGAGAGGAATTCGTGGCGGTCTTCATCAAACCAGTCATAAGACTGGTGACACAAAAAAAATCGATACTGGAGATTCAGCAGAAAAGACTCTCCAAATGTGGTTGTTATTTTCTCTTCTTGCCTCGCGAGCTACGAACACGTGTGATCGTGTGTTTCCTAGGTCGGTTTCTCTTTTTCTTTCTTCCCTCATTATGTATGTGTGATCAATTAAGTGAGATGTTAATGATACAATTGATAACATCAAGTTACCAAGCTATATTTCAGTTGTCATCGGTGTGCCTAAGGAGCATCATCAATGAACTCTGACTAGGCACGAATCTCAGCGGAAGTTATATTTTGGTAACAAATCAGAGTTCTCAGCCAACACTCACACATACACACAAACACACATACACACAGTTACGGAGAACCGTGCTGAACCGTGATTTGAGGGCTAGAGCTGTCAATGCAGATGTCCGCCAATCTCGGTCAGAGCCTAATTGGTTGTCCGGTGCGTGTCACGCTGCCCTCCTCCCCACCGACACCACGCTGGATGGCTGCTACTCTGTGGCAGCTGCTTCTTTTCTTTTCAACTAAAGCACTGAACGACATGTACTAGTTATGGGATACTTGAATAAATATTGTTTTTAACATTATCCTCCTGCAGCTTTGGCGATTCCGAGTGTTATCTACTTATTAGTTTCATCCTTGTACACAGATTGCAGAAAAAAGGACACAAGTAAATCCTCTCAGAGGTCTGACAAAAATGCAATCGAAACATCCAGGAAATGCTACAATGCCGGTGTAAAGAGCGCAGGATTACTGCTAATATTCGACCCAGTGACAATAGAATAAGTCAAACAAAATGTTATAAGTAGTTTGTCCATTCAAATTCGTATCTGACGCGTATGAAACCATGGACGCGAGGTTAGATGACTGAATAACATCTTCTTGATCATCCAGACTCATCAAGTAACTACGCATACACGAAGTTTTGGCTGTTCTCAACTGACCCGAAACTAGTCACCAGGCGAATGAAATTGAAATACGCAACCTTGGCTGTCTTTTTTTCCGTTTTAATGAAGAAAGTAACTGCCAAGCAATACTGTGCAAAAATGTTACAGGATCAAAAGCCCCTATATACTGTATTTACTGCAGCATAAAGTCTTTTTCAAGACCATGCGCTAGTCTCCGACGCAGTACATTAATCCGAATACGCTATTTCCTCGAAAACTGACACTCTGAGACCATGGCTGTGTGAAAAATACAGACTGATTCTCGCAGAGAAGAAAACAGCTACCAGCCACTTTCAATAACGCTAGTTATTAGTATAAGTAGTGCCGTTACTGGTTTCGAGCCGAGAGATTCATCATCAGACGCCTGTTCTCTTTAGGATGCACATCTGTTGTTGTTTTCATTAGTTTTCACTTTTTATTTCCCATTATGGTGAAAAGGTCTTGTGCTGGTGGTGCACTATTACGAAAATACGATGTGTGAAACGGCCTATTTAAAGGAAATTGTACTTAACAATGGTTCAAAATAATGTTAACAAATCATTAAAAAATGGTGCAAATGCCTCTGAGCACTATGGGACTTAACATCGATGGTCATCAGTCCCCTAGAACTTAGAACTACTTAAACCTAACTAACCTAAGGACATCACACAACACCCAGTCATCACGAGGCAGAGAAAATCCCTGACCCCGCCGGGAATCGAAATCGAGACAAATCATGAAAAATGATACAGTTTTATTTCGCTTATGTCGAAAACCCCATATCATTACGGTGACGTGCTGACTGTCTTCACAGAATAGTGAAACTATATCAACTATTTTTTAGATCTCATCAACAAGCAACCTGTAATCTGAAGATGACCGAGATAGTCGAAACCGCTAATTTGAAAGCAAAACATTAATGTCTATGGAATTAAAAATTATTTTAACTAACATACCAGTCACGCTCATTCCCAAGCGAAGATAGTTTTATAAATATTGCAGTTTCATTACGTGTTGTCTTCACATGTTGCATCATTTACTGGGAGAACATCGGAAAAAGTCACGGAAAAGTCAGTCTGCTGAACTAATGTACATTTACGCACTGTAAACTGAGGTATGACCGGAAACACTGTCTTGCGTGGTACCAATATGTTCCAAAACCCTGCACTTGAAAATGCGGTTATGCATGGGGTCATTCTTGTGCTCTATTGATCACAGAGGTATCCTACAATACAGGGTAAAAATTTAAACATTACGCACTTTCTTCAGCACAAACTAACTGAATTAATCGGTTGCCTTTTATGTATTACATGTAGATAGGGTGAACCTTAGACGGCTTACAAAAGTAATTGTTTATGGGCGGTTCCTCAGAAAATCCAATAAAAAACATGTTTTTTGGGTGCGAAAATTATCAAATGTGGATATGGCCGCACATCTGTAATTTCTACTCATGGCAGATCTTCCAAATCGTTGTCGGTTGCCGGAATACATAGTTTCAAAACTACCGTACTTATGTAGAAAGGGCAAAAAACGGTTTTTATCCGTTTTCACAGAGTAGACCGCTATTATCTAAATAAATAACAGTAGCAAATGGTTCATATTTTAACTGTACATTCTTTTACATGTGTCTAGAAACGCCGTTTTCCTATTTCGAAAATATGTACTATTTATCAAAATACCCCCGAAAAACCACGATTTTTCGATTACCAGAAGCATCAGTTGCGAGAATGCCCACTGCTATAATTTCTCTTTACGTCAAATCGTTGAATCCTTTACCAGATGTTCAAAAATTATCGTACTTATAGACTTAAAATATGTACATAATAACCGGTCTGACGTGTAAATCTAGTTTTAACTGGTATAGTGAACACGTGGAAAGGGCTATAGGGTAATCTTACGGACGCGCAAGTCACCAAACAGTGTTTTTAGACAGCATTTTCGCCAATAAAGCTGTATGACGCGCTGCGTCTGTATAATGGGCAGTTCACGCCCATACAAATATGTCAACTGCGGTACCATAGTGAAAAGAAATGGACAAAAAGGAGCCTTAACGTGCCTAAAACAACTTAAAATGATTGCCAAAAATTATCTAAAACTGGAAAGACTGCAGATTTAGTAAAATATTTCTAATAACATTTTTAGTCTTCAGTATAAAAATCAGATGTCGGCTGGTTTCGATGAACTGCGACCGATGAGCGAAGTATCCAGAAAAAACGCAAAGCAAACGACTTTGCGTTAACCTTATGCGTACTTCTTTGTTGATCATATGTGTAAAAGTATATAAATGTCTCGAAGTATATAAGTACACTGTCAAAACTTCACTGACTACAGAATTCATTTTATACAGGATGGCGCAGGTAGAAAGGTCAATATGCAGGGTCAATATGCAGTGATACGTCAGGTAAGATCACTGGAAGCAAGGAAGTCTAGTAAACATGGGGTCTACAGTGCATACCTTAAGAGCTATAAGCATTTCTTCGTATAACAGACGTTTTTCACAGCAGCGAAGATTAAAAAGTGCTCTCATCTCTCAAGATACGCGCTTTAGAGCCCATGTTTACTGGAAATTCGTTTCTTGTTTTGATCGACACCATTACCTCTCAAAATATGGAAAGCAAAGAGTTTGTTTCACACTATCGAAGATGGAAATTGCTAATACTTGTTATGAGTATGCATTTTAGACACATGTTTACTAGACATTTGTGCTTCGAACCATCATTCTTGTCTTGTCCCTGAATATTCACCATTCCTGCTGTGACACCCTAGTATAAGTAGTTATTTGACACATTTTTGAATACATATGACACAACTGTTTGCTCGCATTACCGTGTTATGTTTCCTAGCTCAACATCTTGTATTCACTACTCAACATGTAGATATGCATTTACATTTTAGTTTTGATCACTATGCCTATATCAGATTTCCTGATAACAGTTGACACCATTCTCTGTTTTGTTCTTTGCAAGGACTACTTGTCATGTAGATGCGCTTTTCATTGCTTTCTGATTTCGCTGAATATGCCCTTTCTTACATCTACCACTCTCTACAGATAGTCTGTACACTTTTGCAGGCTTCAATCAGGAATAGCAGTCTATTATATCACCTACCTACTCATGCTTTATATGACAGACAACGTTTTATATGGCATGAATGTAGGATTTCCCAACAACATAATAATTATGAATTTTAACTGGGTAATGTAACATATATGTATTAGTATCTCAGTTAATATTCAAAATTATATGGTTAGGAATTTCTATATTAATCCCACATAAAACGTTGTCCATCATTCTTAGGAATAAAGAATGCAGTTATAATATTTACATCCATCAGCCAAATAAGCACTTTATCCATACATTCTTATATTAGGGAATCCTAACGAACTTCTTCTTCGTCCCTACATTCTGCTCCAACAAAATGTTGCCTATAAACCCATTATTCCTACTCTTATTGTTTTTTCTCTATCAGTATCTGTCATGGTTGATTTTAAGGTAAATGTTACAGGTAATACCGTTATCATGCAAAGTAAGCAACATATCCTGATAGGGCAAGGCAACAACCACTGGGAACTCAATAACAAAAGTAATATTAGGTACTTGATTATTCAAAGATAGTCCTAGTTTCCATCATAAATGAAAATAACATAATTGATTTATCTCCTACAAAGCATAATCTTTTCCTTAACTTGGGACATTTACCAAAGAACCTTTCCTATAAGCGCGAGAATTTGTGTTCGCTAATGAAGTGGCTAATGAAGAGCCTGTAACTAAACTTGTATACTGCTACCGCTGTTTGCAGCTTTCCGCCTCCCATTTGCATCTAATCTGACTTTATGTGGTTTATGTAGACTCTGTTCTCTCTCGCCAACACTTTCAGGTCAAGGGTGACTTGGGTCACAGTTCAAAGGTGCATGTCTGGGGTCGTATTCACTTTTGCAATTTAGCTTTGACTTTGCCGCTTCGACCTATTTATGGGTGTGCTCAGTAGAATCGATTTATCAGTTTTTTCTACTACTGTTAGCTTGTTTATGGTCTTGCAGTTTAGAGATAATGTTTTATTTTAAATTACACATACATCTGAAGATGGGGCTGGTCCCTGAAACCTGATAGTGTGAAGACTCCAGTCAATAAATAATTGTGCAACTACAGAGGATGTTTTATTCATCAGTCGTGGTGGTTACATATGACACAGTTCTGTATGTGGTATACAGTTTAGTAAACAAGGATTTCTCTTCCACACCGTAGTAAAGTAAAGACCACACAGGTTGGCCATAACCAGCAGCCCTTAGTGTGCTCTCCCTGTCTTTCTCTCCAACACGTTAGCTATCTCTGATTTGCTTCCTCCTGGATATAATACTATTATTTAGTGTTGAGCTACATGTATGTTTGTAGACGTTCACGGCCGGAACCACGTTTCACGAAATTTTTCGGTTTTGTACTGTACGTCATATTTCGGAAATAGTGAACCAATGTTTCGGCCTGTATAGCAGAGGAAATCGTCGTTGTTGTTTATTTATTTTCAACACACTCCATGACAATTGTTTAATACTGTGTATATATATAATGTCTGTCTGTGTCCAGTGCGTGTAGTGTAGTGTAATGTAACGTTTCTGTTGTGTAATGAAGATGAGAGAAGGGAGAGGGTGAAACCCAGTGCCGGCTCGTGGCCACTCATAGCAAATAGCATCAAGGGGGGCGCCAAGATTAGTGCATCCAACGGACGGACCACCACCAACAGCGTCACATGTGCTCACTTCATGAGACACGGTGGTGAGGTTTGGTATTTAAATTAGGGCACTGGCGCCAAGTCGGGTGATCAGTAACTTTAGATTACCATCTCTCCTCCACTTGCTGGCCAAATACCGGCAGTGAAAAATTTTTCCATTTGCAGGATTCCTCCAGGTTGTTGTTGTTGTTGTTGTTGTGGTCTTCAGTCCTGAGACTGGTTTGATGCAGCTCTCCATGCTACTCTATCCTGTGCAAGCTTCTTCATCTCCCAGTACCTACTGCAGCCTACATCCTTCTAAATCTGCTTAGTGTATTCATCTCTCTGTCTCCCTCTACGATTTTTACCCTCCACGCTGCCCTCCAATACTAAATTGGTTATCCGTCGATGTCTTACAACATGTCCTACCAACCGCTCCCTTCTTCTAGTCAAGTTGTGCCACAAGCTCCTCTTTTCCCCAATTATATTCAATACCTCCTCATTAGTTATGTGATCTCCCCATCTAATCTTCAGCATTCTTCTGTAGCACCACATTTCGAAAGCTTCTATTGTCTTCTTGTCTAAACTATTTATCGTCCATGTTTCACTTCCATACGTGGCTACACTCCACACAAATACTTTCAGAAACGATATGCTGACACTTAAATCTATATTCGATGTTCACAAATTTTTCTTTTTCAGAAACGCTTTCCTTGCCATTGCCAGTCTACATTTTATATCCTCTCTACTTCGACCATCATCAGTTATATTGCTACCCAAATAGAAAAACTCCTTTACTATTTTAAGTGTCTCATTTCGTAATCAAATTCCCTCAGCATCACCCGACTTAATTCGACTACATTCCATTATCCTCGTCGTGCTTTTGTTGATGTTCATCTTATACCCTCCTTTCAAGACACTGTTCATTCTGTTCAACTGCTCTTCCAAGCCCTTTGCTATCTCTGACAGAATTACAATGTCATCGTAGAACCTCAAAGTTTTTATTTATGCTTCATGGATTTTAATACCTACCCAGAACTTTACTTTTGTTTCGTTTATTGCTTGCTGAATATACAGATTGAATAGCATCGGGGATAGGCTACTCCAGGAATGCGTATAGAATGTTATGGAAGCGATTTATATATGTTCCACAATGTACTGAGTACACTCTTTATCAATCGGAAAATTGCTTTAGGAATTACCAAATCCTTATTATATAGAGCTTCGTTCAGGCTACAGCATGGAAAATATCTGTAATACTGTCTTTCATTCTCGAAAAGGATTGGGAAATGAACCTGCCTTTATAATCTGTAGGCAAGCAGCAGAGAAGATTCGCCTGTCGTGTACCCTGCTTCAGTCTTTTTCTTCTCAATGGTTTTGATTCCTAGATAGAGCAAGCTATTCGAAAATAATGGCCAACTGCAGAGTTAATACCGGGCGAGCCGATAGTGTAGCATAGGAAATCGTAACTAGCAATATTTGGTAAGGGCCGGGTGATCTGAACGGCAACTAACAAGAAAATTTTGGCAATTGTAATAATCAATCACCGAGTAAACTACAGTAATAACCGTCGTTACGGGAGCGGGAGAAATGCAGAACAGGGTCATGCCACCCCCGGTCAAATATAAGGCCGTACGTAAGACATTTCTGAACCTACGATACACGCAGCTGATGTGACGGATAGGAGGATTAAGCCTCCATCTCCGCCGCAGGGAAACAGCGATCGGTCGGGCCGAGCCACCTGCCAACGACCGTGAATGTATGCGGGGGCATAAGGCTTTTGAATGACGTGAGAGATGATCTTTATACAAATGAAGACCTGAGTAGTATTAAAGGATTGGAGGACGAAGCTATTATAAAGGCCAAAATTGGCAATACAAACGTACAGGTTGCGCTACGAAATGGCGCAGAAATGAATTTAATTTCGAAAAAGTTTATTTGACAAACTACAGTACAACCTCAATTTGCCTACTTTACCAGCACAAATTGTCACATTATAACTGCACTGGGCTATAAATCAAAAGTTTTAATGCTGCAAACTTGTTTACCTGTTAATTTAAATCTAAACTTATTTACACATTTACAAATTTTTAGTAGTCGAAAAATTAATAGTTAATTTTTTGTTAGGCATGGAGTTTTTCAGGAAGAATTAGATAAAGATTGATCGGGGCCAAGCTAAGTGCCATTTATAAGCTGACGAAAACCTGTTTCAGTTGATTTGTTGAAAACAAAGGCAAACGTCCACAGTCAATTGACAAACATGGTTAATATTCAGTTGATGTATCCCGAAATTTTATATATACACGAAACATTTAACGACTTAACGGAAACCGAACGCAAATTGGCAAGTAGTGTATGTAGGACTTTACGTCATACATAAAATATCACACCGGAAGATGTTACGTACTAAGTAATCCAAAAACCGGAAAAATGCGTGGATTGTACTTGCATAAAGATTTTAAGGAATTTAGATCATATGACGGAGGTCATGGACGTCAAACATTACGTAGAATACGATTAGGAGAGAGAGTCCTTGCCACATCACATTTGAAGGCGAAATATTGTTAGGATTAATGTGAGGATGACATTTATTACACACCTTAGCGAATTTTCTATAAGGAAAGATGGGAAAGGAACCGAATGCGATCACACACTTGTATGTACACCATGTGACCAAAGGTATCCGGACACCTGGGTGTAAATGACTTACAAGCTCGTGGCGCCCTCCATTGGTAATGTTGGATTTCAGTATCGTGTTGGCCCACCCTTAGCCTTGATGACAGCCTCGACTCTTGCAGGCATGCTTGCAATCAGGTGCTGGAAGGTTTCTTGGGGAATGGCAGCTCATTCTTCAGGAAGTGCTGCGCTGAGAAGAGGTATCAATGTCAGTCGGTGAGGCCTGGCAAAGAAGTCGGCGTTCCAAATCTTCCCAAAGGTGTTTTATAGCATTTAGGTCACGACTCTGTGCCGACCAGTCCATTACAGGGATGTTATTGTCGTATAATCACTCCGCCACAGACCGTGCATTATGAACAGGTGCTCAATCGGTGTTGAAAGATGCAATCCCCATCCCCGAATTTCTCTTCAACAGTGGGAAGTAAGAAAGTGCTTACAACATCACGTAGGTCTGTGCTGCGATAGTACCACGCAAAACAACGAGGTGACAGGCTCCTCCATGAAAAACACGACCACACCAAAACACCACGGCCTCCAAATTTTATTGTTGGTACTTCACACGCTGGCGGATGACGTTCACCGGGCATTCGTCATACCCACACCCTGCCATCGGATCCCCACACTGTGTACCGTGATTCGTCACTCCACATAACGTTTTTACACTGTTCAATTGCCCAATGTGTACGCTCCTTACATCGAACGAGGCGTCGTTTGGCATTTACCTGCGTGATGTGTGGCTTATGAGCAGCCGCTCAACCATGAAATCATTTTCTCAACTCCCGCCTAACTGTCATAGTACTCTCTTCACGTTTTCAATTCACAATCACATCGTAAACAGTGGACCAAGAGATGTTTAGGAGTGTGGAAATCTCGTGTACAGATGCATGAAACAACTGAAGCCCAATCACCTGACCACGTTCAAAGTCCATGAGTTTCGCGGAGCGCCCCATTCTGCTCTCTTACGATCTCTAATGACTAATAAGGTCGCTAATATGGACTACATGGCAGAAGGTGGAAGCGCAATCCACCTAATATTGAAAAACGCATGTTTTTGGGGGTGTCCGGATACTTTTGATCACATCTACATCTACATCCGTACTCCGCAAGCCACCTGACGGTGTGTGGCGGAGGGTACCCTGAGTACCTCTATCGGTTCTCCCTTCTATTCCAGTCTCGTATTGTACGTGGAAAGAAGGATTGTCGGTATGCTTCTGTGTGGGCTCTAATCTCTCTGATTTTATCCTCATGGTCTCTTCGCGAGATATACGTAGGAGGGAGCAATATACTGCTTGACTCTTCGGTGAAGGTATGTTCTCGAAACTTTAACAAAAGCCCGTGCCGAGCTACTGAGCGTCTCTCCTGCAGAGTCTTCCACTGGAGTTTATCTATCATCTCCGTAACGCTTTCGCAATTACTAAATGATCCTGTAACGAAGCGCGCTGCTCTCCGTTGGATCTTCTCTATCTCTTCTATCAACCCTACCTGGTGCGGATCCCACACTGCTGAGCAGTATTCAAGCATTGGGCGAACAAGCGTACTGTAACCTACTTCCTTTGTTGTCGGATTGCATTTCCTTAGGATTCTTCCAATGAATCTCAGTCTGGCATCTGCTTTACCGACGATCAACTTCATATGATCATTCCATTTTAAATCACTCCTAATGCGTACTCCCAGATAATTTATGGAATTAACTGCTTCCAGTTGCTGACCTGCTATTTTGTAGCTAAATGATAAGGGACCTATCTTTCTATGTATTCGCATCACATTACACTTCGCTACATTGAGATTCAATTGCCATTCCGTGCACCATGCGTCAATTCGCTGCAGATCCACATAGTGTGGATTGAGGTGTAAACATAACATAAAGTAAGTAAGTTGACTTGAAAGGAAGTAGTTTATGAAAGAATTTATATTGGTAATACTATTTGAATAGGTAAATATTCCCAGTGTGCTGTGCACTGAAAGTATAATCAGTAATACCCATATATATACAGCAAAACTTCCTGCGCCGTGTACGAACGAAGCGGGAGCAAAGGGGACAGTTTGGAAGGTCATTCATCCCCCTCTGAGACACCTCGTCCTCACTTAACTACATGAGAACACAGCTATCATCTCACTCATGCGAAGGACTGCAAAGTATTTGCAATACGTTGTTCAGCTTCCTACGGAACAGCAAGAGCTACCATGCGCAACTAGAAGAGCAGTTAATCCAGTTGGACAAAGATTTCTCAATTCATTTGAGATTAAATATTGTAAAAATAACTTTGTCGGCTAACGCTAACACTTTCACCTGGCGTGTTAAATAGCGATAAATAATGTAAATAGTAAGGACCAAATTACGTACATATGTATCGTAAGGAATAGGAGACACTTGACAGCTGCGTATTTGAATAAAAAAATGTAGCGCCATTGATGCTACTCTTTATGAACGTGTAGGCAGAATAGCAACCAGATTAAGACAGTGGGAAGAAGATTGAGAACATTTACAGAAAGCAAACTAAATATTAAAAGATGGGGATATAAACAAGGGGAAAAGAAATACACACACACACTCATACTAACTATTTGCAAACACAGAAACACATTGGGGAAGGAAAACCTATGTACAACGAGATTATTAAGCGAACGAAAGAGTGAGTTATACTAAAAATAAATACACTTTATTTTGCATTAGCTACACCTACTTAATCAAAGAACACCTTACGCTAAGATTCCTAAGAACTACAACCGATTACGCTACTCAACTGCAAAGCACACGAAAGTACGGCTAGGGAAACTTATATCGAATTCAATTAGTGCTATGCTAAAACGCCGAAAGGAATGAAAGCTATACACGCGAAAGGATTCTACGCAGCACAGTGAGTAGGAGCAAGCTACAAGGTAAGTTAGAACGTCATGACAGGAATCCTGATCCTGGAAAAACATCACTGCAGGTGAATTCAGTGTGAGATATTAAAACAAGAAGGTAATAGGAAGATTTGTTCTCAGGAAAGCAAATAAACAAGTGTCTAGCAATCTGCAGATGTATGTTGTTGTTGTGGTCTTCAGTCCAGAGACTGGTTTGATACAGCCCTCCACGCATCTCTGTTCTCTCTGTTCTGTGCAGGATGTATATAGCAGCAAAATTTATATGTGTTTTTATGCGTAATTGAGAAAGTTAATAATTTATATAGCAATTAATGTTGCGTAGGTTGTGTTCCAAATGTATAACCCAATTGAAGTAAATATTAAGTGTAGGCGGCTGGTACCCAAGAGGGTCCCACCCACCCGCCCCCTTGCCTATTCTACTAGTTTACAAGTATGTATGTTTGTGATTGTCTACAAGTCGTAACGGGAATTCCGCAAGACAGGTACACTTGTTCTTTTACAGTGCAGCTGTAAGCTTCAACTCTGTTGCATTGCTTCAAAAGGGAAAGAACGGATAAAAACCACGCTAATGACAGTCTGCGTGATGGAATACTGAGGCAAATCTTCAGCAACAAAGCTACTGTGCAAATCACTTGAAACAAAGTGTCAAAAGATCCTTGCCTATTCTTGACATTAAATTATACATAATATATAAAAGCCTAAATGACTATTCTGTTACTCTAAGGTACGGGATTACAAGTTCTTAGGAACTTATATATACCCAGATGTTTGTTCAAAGTTGTATAACTTTCAAGATGAAGGTAGCTAGGAATGGTCACAGTGTAACAAACAGCTTGACTAATAAGATGTTTAATGCAGTGATTTCCTAACCTCTCCGTGTGTATGGTGGAAATTTTCTTACATATTTGATGTCACAATATTCATGATTTTCTGACTCAGTTCGCGGATGTTTCTTCCCTTGTAATCCCATTTTCTCTGTGTTTGAAAGAGAAAACAAAAAGGAAAAAGGAAATGGCGTTTAGGAAGGAAGTTTACTTCAAAACTAGCTAGTAAGGTGAAAACTAGATGGGACCTGTAATTTAAATGTCAAAAAATAGTAAGATTTGAAAACTTAACTTTTTACTAAATATGTCTGTATGAAATTTTGTTTACAACAATTCTGTAATTACTTTTAAGTGTCAACTATTTGTATATGTTTGTAAATGTATGTGGAAGTGTTAACATGCCTGATCAAAATGTATGGATAAGAAAAAATCATGGCCCAGTGAATTAAGAGTCCCCAAGGTGTTACGATAAAGTGCTAAAGTCTAACGCAATTGAAGTGTTATACACCTTAGGTCAGTGAGGTAACCACCCAGTGAAAATTTAATGTATTGTTCATCATTAAAAGTACGCTCTCCGAGTGCACAAATTTTATCAGCAAGCCAGGAGAAGGCGCCAAGCTTTACGAGTGGAACAATGACGCGTTGTTAACAAAGGCATGCGGTACTTACAATATTAATCACAATGTTTGCAAAACATATAAGAAAAAAAATGAAAAACAGAAATGACATTTACCGCTTTTACTTATGTGTTGGGCAGGGAAAGGCAAAGTGAAAGTTTTACTTGTGTATTTATGTCTAGGTACTGTAATATTACGATATTCTTTCCATATTTATATGAGGTGGAATATAAAACTGTTAAGAAATATTTCATTTCCACTAGAATTGAGTAATCTATTTATGAAATTAATATGTTTCTCTTTTATTTATTTTGGTCATAATAACAGAAAGCAATATTTAGAAGTAAAATTAAATCAAAGAGGTTCCCAACATAATTAATTAAACATATCACCATATTTTCCCGAAGAATAGATAGGAATGATGATGGAAATAGGATCACATTTGAGGAAGTGGAGAAAATGGTCAATAGATTGCAGTGCAATAAAGCAGCTGGGGTGGATGGAATTAAGTCGAAACTCATCAAATACAGTGGAATGTCAGGTATTAAATGGCTACATAATTGAAATGACCTGGGAGTCGGGACAGGTTCCATCAGACTGGACAAAAGCAGTAATCACACCAATCTTTAAACATGGAAACAGAAAAGATTGTAACAACTACAGAGGTATCTCTTTAATCAGCGTTGTGGGTAAAATCTTCTCAGGTATTGTTGAAAGGAAAGTGCGAATATTAGTTGAGGACCAATTGAATGAAAATCAGTGTGGGTTTAGGCCTCTTAGAGGTTGTCAGGACCAGATCTTTAGCTTACGGCAAATAATGGAGAAGTGTTATGAGTGGAACAGGGAATTGTATCTATGCTTTATAGATGTAGAAAAGGCATATGACCGGTTTCCTAGGAGGAAGTTATTGTCTGTTCTACGAGAATATGGAATAGGAGGCAAACGTTTGCAATAAGGTCTTTACATGAGTAGTCAGACAGCAGTTAGAGTTGACGGTAAATTGAGTTCATGGTTCAGAGTAGTTTCAGAGGTAAGACAAGGCTGCAACCTGTCTCCACTGTTGTTCATATTATTTATGGATCATATATTGAAAACAATAGACTGCCTCAGTGAGATTAAGATATGTGAACACAAAATAAGCAGTCTTACATATGCGGATGACTTAGTTGTGATGGCAGATTCGATTGAAAGTTTGCAGAGTAATATTTCAGAGCTAGATCCGAAGTGTAAGGACTATGGTATGACGATTAGCATCTACAAAACGAAAGTAATGTCAGTGGGAAAGAAATATAAACGGATTGAGTGCCAAATAGGAGGAACAAAGAACAGGTGGACGGTTTCAAGTACTTAGGATGTATATTCTCACAGGATGGCAACATAGTGAAAGAACTGGAAGCAAGGTGTAGCAAAGCTAATGCAGTGAGCGCTCAGCTACGATCTACTCTCTTCTGCAAGAAGGAAGTCAGTACCAAGGCTAAGTTATCTGTGCACCGTTCAATCTGTCCACCAACTTTGTTGTATGGGAGCGAAAGCTGTGTGGATACAGGTTACCTTATCAACGAGGTTGAGGTTACGGATATGAAAGTAGCTAGGATCATTGCAGGTACTAGTAGATGGGAACAATGGCAGGAGGGTGTCCACAATGAGGAAATCAAAGAAAAACTGGGAATGAACTCTATAGATGTAGCAGTCAGGGCGAACAGGCTTAGATGGTGGGGTCATGTTACACGCATGGGAGAAGAAGCAAGGTTACCCAAGAGACTCATGGGCTCAGCAGTAGAGGGTAGGAGTCGGAGCAGACCAAGGAGAAGGTACCTGGATTCGGTTAAGAATGATTTTGAAGTAATAAATTTAACATCAGAAGAGGCACCAACGTTAGCACTGAATAGGGGATCATGGAGGAATTTTATAAGGGGACTATGCTCCAGACTGAACGCTGAAAGGCATAATCAGTATTAAATGATGATGATTATGATGATGATAGATTAAGATAACGAAAGGTCAAAACTAAAGGCTCTATACTATAGCTTTACTAATAACGACACACTGCCTCCCCTTTTATATGTAAATTTTTATGATAACCAAAATCCTTAAGTAAAGGTAATGATCAATTATATGTAAGTACTGTGTGCTGTATATCTTTGTAAACGTCACACAGTAGGCGGCAGATGTGGCGGCAATGTTTAAACTGATTGAAAGACGCGCTCTCTGGCCGCTAGACAGCGATGTTATCTGCGACAACGATAAAAGATAGCGAGGCCAGAGATGATTATTAATGACCAATCCAGCGCACACTACGTACTTAGCAGCTGCGTGTCTCCGTTGGGATTTGAAAGAGAACACACGCATATAACTTGTGTAAAAAATGTACGCAAGCCAAATACTATTAACCTTGTGAATGTGTTACGTAAATGTTGTGTTTGTAAACATATTTGGGAGAGTTTTAAAAGTTGTTTCAATATTTATCTGTCCACGAAGGTACATCGTAACAAATGTTGCGACGATCGTGAGGATCTGCAGGGACACCAGTAATAATGGGGGGGGGGGGGGGGGGGAATACCAACGTGTCGCCGCAGTGTTGAAGGGGTATAAGAACTCATTTGAAGAAGCGACGTAATATCATTTTTAATTTTTATATTTACGCATTCATAACAACATGTTATTGCTCTTTTTTTTCTTCGTATGCTACGGTGACGGCTCGGTTAGCTGAAACCGCTCCTTCAATCGGTCCTAAAAAAAATCATTTAATCCTTTATATAACATTTCTCCTTCATTTCCAAATTCTTTTCCACGATAATTTGCAAGGTGCATTGCAGTCATGGCTCAATGAATCATAGTTATACTTGGGGTCTTGTTTCCATTGAGCAGTCACTAAGGTTAGTTCCTGTTTTTTCAGTCTTTGCTTTCATGACTGAGTTTGCGTACTCGCATTGCACATCACATGTAGCGTACTGGGAAGAATTTTGTGACAATTACTAACATACCGCCTTGCATTGTTCATCACAAGTATGGCAAATGAAGTTAGGTTTTGGACAATCACATCAATATTCCTAACAGGAACAGGTTCCAGAGGAGACGAACTTTCCGTGCGCACAGGTATGCTACTAAATTACTATCAAAACTCTTGTCCATTGTGAGGTACACTGATTGGCTGAGGATATTTTTAAAAACAATATGAATGTCAGTTCAGACGCTTAATTCAATTTAAAGATTTCAGTAAAGTGCTGTCTTGTGAATTTTCAAGCCGTTTTATCAGAAAGTCACATGCGTTAATTTTTATGCTCATTTGCTGTGTAACTACATTGACAGGCCTGGTACAGTGATTGTTTGCAAGACTAAATTAAAGACTAGCAATATTCAGGGCCAACATTTTTATAGGAGTTATTTTGGTTTGTAGTCAGACGACATGTATATATTTTATTGAAAACAGATTGCTTCCTCGCAGACCAATTTTTTTATACACTGGCAAGTCTGAATTTCGCATTGTGCAGTGTGAGTGCCACACATTAATATTCAAAATTCAATTTTCACATATTTCTCTTGCCCTGCACCGAAATTTTTACACATTCTCAGACACCAACTTGACACTTATAGACATGAGTAGAAAGTACTACACGAACTTTCAACTATTTTCTTTTAATTCTGGGACAATATGTCCGAAACATTTAACGAGAGCCTTGTGTGTCTATGTAAGAGTATTTGTTTAAGTGTAGAAGGTCAACGACATGCTCAACATATGCAGTCTACGTGACTTCGCCGTTTCAGTCTCTTCTGTCTGATTCTGTAACTGCGAGATGACCGGGTGTACCCCTACCTCAGAGCCAGGAATTTCCTTCCTCAGCTGCCTTCTGCCTTCGTCACAGCACTCGGTCCCATATTCAATTTGTCGCAAGCTACCGTCCCTAGAGGTGGGGATCTCGGTATTCTGACGTCTCGGGGATTGGACTCCCGCACCAGTCTTCTACATACCACGTGGCACGCTACGCGCAGTCCCCTCGAGAGAGTATATTCCGGTTTGGGCCCCCTGGCAGTACTTCGCCCTCGCGTGCTATGAGCTGCTCCTGCCGTCTCGGCTGCGGCTCGCCATATTGTTTCATGCAGCTGTCGCCCTTCGTGGTCCACGGAATCTCGTGTCACATCTCTTCTCGTGATACGCTGTAGGGTTTCAGCATATTTTGGGGGTGTTTGTCAGTAATAAGTCGTGACGTGTCACACGTGTCACAGTAAAGTAACACATCGTATGTGTTAAAGACACTGAAGATCAACAAACAACGAAAGACTAGTATGAATAACAGTTGCCTGAAAGCTTTCATAATATTGAACCTTTTTCAGTGTTTTATTTCGAATTTAAGGATTTTCGCAAGTGGCAGAAAAAAGAAGGGAGTTTTAGGGAAGAGTACGTACTTTAGAAAAATTGTAGTTATCTAGTCAGCCTTTTATGGTAATCTAGCTATTTATACACCGTCCTGTCATTCAAGCTCCTTCATATTAATCACTGTTCAAATAAGTGATTTTTTAGTTTCAGCACAGACAAAACAAAGTGGAGATCAAAAAAGTTTTCTTTTCTTTCCGCTCTGGTTTGAAGTGGCCCGTCACAACTTCTTTACCTGTGGCAAGCTCTTCATACACTTACACTTTCGAGTAAAACACAAAAAACTGTGCACAAATTGGAAAAAAAAATGTGATCGGAACAACGTAATATCTTATTACAAAGACAAACAAAGATTTCTTATGAAATTTATTGAATTTTATAAATCTGGATTTGACTCGCTATAGCAACAGACACTTTGTTTTGGGATATGATGTGAAATAAATAACTAAAGAAACAACAACTGTTAGTTCTTAAAAAATTACTCAATATTATGACGAGTTGCAGAATAAAGTAAATAAGAAAAGTTAATAAGAAACCCATTGTGTGTCGCCTTCTGATGAACTACGTACAGCGTAACAGTTCTGCAATAGACCAACGTTTCATAGAATTCCATGTCTGAGGATGACACGCACCTGTTTGCAACATTAATCGCCGTATTTCTCACGTTTAGCTCACGGAGGCATTTTGTGAAGCTGTTCCTCAGAAAAGACAGTTTATCTGAGGTTTCCTGAATTATGAAGTCGTGATAGATAAGTTGTAGTTATCGTGCACTGTTTTCAACTACATTCTCCTGATTATGATGCACTACAGCGAACTCTGCGCTTGTGTGCAATGGCTCAGAACCTGTACTTTGGAAAAGTAAACTTCTTATTATCAGTGTCGTTAATGTTAGGCCGAAGTAGCTCTTTTAGGTGGAAAGAGAGACTCTCAAATAGATCTCGCATAACATCAACCACAATGAACTTCTTGGATGTATTTCACATGCCACAATCCGATTACTGTTTGGTCTAACGGCTAGGAAGTCTGATTGTTGCCCCAAACTCCCGACATCGACTAGTCCATTTCCCATTTATTCCGTATTGGTGCCGTCGATAGGTCTCATACTTGCAGCATAGAATCAAGCTTTTTTCAAATTACTCAACGCTACTAAAATCTTATTTTTGGCGGAAACTTGGTATATCTGGTTATAGCATCAATGTCTTCAAATATTTGTTGGGTATATTGCCATCTCTGTCTTCTCCTACAGTTTTTAACCTCTACAGCTCTCTACTGTAACAAGCAAGCTACTCTCAGAAGTCTCAATACATATCCTCTCGTCCTGTCCCTTCTTCTTGTCAGTGTTTTCCACGTATTTCTTTCGTCGCCGATTCTGTGGAGAACCTTCTCATTTCTTACAGGCAATGACTTGGCGCAGACGAGTAGGGAAATTCTACGTGACCCGCTGAAGTGTCGAAACATGGATGCTGTCGATGACCCTCCTGAATGGCTGTGTCAGCTCAGCAATGCTTATGGGGTTATTGCTGTACACCATGTCTTTAATGTAGCCTCAAAAGCAGTAGTCGCATGTTTACAGATCAGTAGAATTTGGCGGCCAATGGAGGTCAATGACAGTGGCCTCTTGGTAGTCTAGAGCCAGAACGCTGTCCCCAAAGTGCTCCTCCAGGACATCAAACACTCTCCCGCTTCGATGTGGTCGAGCTTCGTCTTGCATGAACCACATCTTGTCGAAATCAGCGCCACTGTGTATAAAGAGTATGAAACCATCTTCAAAAACCTTCACCTAATGTTCGCGTTCGATATTGCACCGATTATTCCGTGCCTGGAAATTGCACACTACACACTCACCCGTTGAGGGTGAAGAGACTTCTCGATCTCGAAATGCGGGTTCTCAGTCCCCCAAATGCGACAATTTTGTTTACTGACGAACTATTCAAGTGAAAGTGTGCTTCTTCGCTAGACCAAACCATGCAAGCACATACTAATTCCCATCATGCCCCATGGCCAACCGTTCAGTTTGAACGTACTAACGCAAATCGTTCGAAAGATATTGCGATTTTATTTTATATAGTTCAATAATTGTCATTCTGTATCTCATCATCCCACCTAGCTTTCAATATCCTTTTATAGCAACACATATCAAATGCTCCGATTCTCGTCTTTTCCGATTTTCCTGCAGTCCATAGGAAAGATAATACATCAAAACTATGCACGTTGTTGCGTGCCAACAGCACTTATTAAATTACACAACTAATCTTCTTTCTTAGCTACAATGTTCTTCACTAATAAAGTTATCGATGTAACCTTTCATCTTCAGGTAAGGTAACACAGAATAATACTGTCATATACCAACGAAGAAGCTGTCTTCCTCCAATATCAGTTGCAAAACGCAAGCAGGAAGCTTAAAATCAAGAGGCACAACACCCATCAAGGAACATAACACGCCACATCGCCTTCTCACTATGAACAAATTACCTGAAAATGGTTTAACAAACCTCCGTAATTGGTAGCATTACTAATAAAGAGCATTGTGCCAGAGGTGGAATTTTATTCATTACTATCGACTAAAAAATGTGGTCGAAACAAAACTCTTACTGAACTCACGTAATTAGTGATTAAACAACGGTAATTTTAGTGAGAAACTAAAAGCTGCACGATATTGCGAATGCTTTCATGAAGGTGGTTTAAAAGAAAGAACTACCGGCTAGTTCCTCTGTTTATGTAATGTGCTAAAATCTATGTACTCACAGTCAATGCGTTGTCGTGAAGCTGAAGGAAATCTGACTATTTGATTGATAATCATAATTGAATTTGTCACTCAAAGTCTGAGTATTCTATGATTGTATTCAAGAGAACCACGATATGCTTGATGTAAGTAACTGTTCTTAATTATTCGACTGAGATACGTCGTTCTCATTGAAGTAGTTTGTCCGCAGCTGATTTGCTCATGTGCTTATTGTACAACTTTCAACAACTATAGGATGTTAAACTTTCGTTAAGGGTGAGTAGGTTCTTTCACATAAATAAACGCAAAAAATTACTACATTGATATTTGAGGGAGATAAGTGCCCCAAAACGCGTTACCTGGGAGCATGTTATCTAACAAAAACCACTTGTCACAAAACAATACTATTTTTTATGAAAGCGAACGTTAACAGGACGTATTACCACACAACATCGCGTTAGAGACTAAACCCCTTTATACGAACGTCAGTCTAGATTAATGCCTCCTTTCCTTACCTTAAATAAAGGTTAGGTGGAAAATTTGAATTTGACAATATTCATCTCCAATCCACTGCAGTAGTAACATTCCACGTCAACAGCCAATTCTGCAGTCACTTGCAAAAGCCCGACAGTGATGTACTACAGACAGTGCTGTGATAGAATTCTTTAATGCTGAAGGTGAAACGCCCATTAGCATTTCATGACAGACTGAAAAATTTGTATGGTGATGCAACAGTGGATATTGGCACTGTTGGACGATGGATTTATAGCTGTAACGAAGCTGACGGGCAGACACTCCCGGCTGACGAAACTTCAAGCTGCAAGCAGCCGACTGCAGTGGCTACACACAACATTCAGCAAGTCGATGACATCGTTCTTGGTGAGCGCGGGTGAGTGCAGATGATTTGTGTAGCATTACCTCCCTTGGTAAAGACAATGGAATGATGATTATTCAACTAGGATCCTCGACGGTTTGTGCAACTTGCCTACCGAGAATACTAACGCACAGAATAAAGAGACAAGAAAAATAATTGCTCCCTCAAAACATACAGCGGTTCCGTTTCGAGGGAGAGAATTTTATTGCAAATAATTTTGACCAGAAACGAAACATAGACATGTTTTTAAACCGAATCAAAAAGGCAGTCTACGGAATGTCATCACAGAAATTCATTGGAATTAACTGTGCAGTCATAAGGGAAAGTTATAACTACGGTGTTCTGGAGTGCAGAGGGTGTGATTATGGGCAGCACAATACATTGTGCCCAGTACGTCAGCACGTGACCACTACGGTCGCAGGTTCGAATTCTGCCTCGGGCATGGATGTGTGTGATGTCCTTAAGTTAGTTAGGTTTAAGTAGTTCTAGGTTTATGGGACTGATGACCACAGATGTTAAGTCCCATAGTGAACAGAGCCATTTGAACCATTTTTGAACCAGTACGTCAGAAATCGAAGCTGAAAGCTATCTTAAGCTAGTTTGACTAATGAAATTTATGGCGGATGTTGTTTTGCATGACGATGTAAGACCGCAAACCACTCGTCACACTACTGAAGAGATTGTAAAACTAGATGGGAAGTCTTGCTTCATCCCCAGTACAACACTGAGTTGGCACCATCAGACCTCCATTTGTTTGGACTGCGAAAAGAGGCTGATGGGACACACTTTGAGGATGAGGAGCCCATGAAAATATCCATGCATCAGTGGCTTCGGAAGCAGGACCGTGCACCTTGAAAGGTGGCTTTCATTTTTGACGTTCATTTCGCAGATTATTCTGCATATTTGGAGTAAATAAACCCATGTAATGGTTAAATAGTCTTATTAGGTGGATTAGAAAGAGAGATATGTGATGATAAGACACATGTCTGAAATAGTTCGGGCTTTGGTAATGATAATATTTAGTAGCATGCTGTAGGTGTAAGCAAAGTAAATTTGCCAGTGGAGGTTGGAAGGCGGAGGCTGGTGAGTGCCGGAAGAGCATTGTGCAGGGGCCGGAGGTCCCAGGGGATGCGGCCAGTGACGGACAGCATCAAAAGAAAGGAACGCCGCCGGGTACCAGGTGAGAGAGAGAGAGGGGAAATGTCGAGCAGACAGAGAACGTCCAACGTACGCGCTGGCGCCGCCCGGTCGCGCGCTGTTTTAGCGGGCAGTTTCGGGATTGGCTGATTAAGAGTTTGGCGACAAGATGGTCGCAAGAGCGTCGTCCAGGGCAAGCCAGAGGAGAGCGTCTTGCGCTGTGAAAGCGGACAGTCGCAAAGTTCGGTAGCTCTGAGATAGGGACTTAGATTCTGAGTACTGTGCTGTGTATGATCTAGAGCCTGCAGCTACAGTAGGACATCAGCGTCCACGATAGGCATTGCATTGAGTACTAGTATAATTGCAGTTGATTCCGCCTTATAGGCTGGCAGTCAGCATTGAACGTAGTCAACCAGTGCACGGAACTATCATACTGGTATTGCACGTTAGTACAAGACACACTGGGCTGCACCTCAAAGGTTGTTGAGCCAGTCTTGTAAGCGTTGTATACCATTTAGAGGAAATATAGGGCTTGTGGTATTAGCAGTTTCTGAGTAGTTCATTCTGCTCAAGATATTTGAGAGACTTATCTTAATTCAGCGACTTCGCAGCTGCAGTCGTCGCCCCAGCAGTATCGACGGAGCCAGCACGCTGGTAGACGGTATTGTAAAACTTGCAGCAGCGGCAGTAAAGTTCAGAAATAGTGGTTGGATCGTGTTCTTGCCATCCACTGGGCATCTGTGCAGTTTTGTTTACGATTCGTTATTGGTTATTTGTCTTTTTGCATGTTGTTTGGTTTGTTTCTTGGTGGTGGTGTCCGAAGAACGTATTATTTCAGACACAAAAGAGATTATAGGAACGCAGTCAGATCGCATTTACCATTTGCTCATCCAGGAGCATAATTAAATCTAACATAGCATCAATTTAACATTAAGAGCTGAGAGCCAATTTCACCAGTGTAGTATATCTAAGAACAGTGTACAATTTGCTTAATTTGTTTTCATTCATGATTTTTTCAGTAAGAGATAATTTCTATCGTGAGATAATTTACAATAAATACAAGTTATTTAAAATGTCGCTTTTGATTCAGCGGTAATGGTAGTTAGCCATCACTGTCGCACATAATATATTTTATTTATGTTTAATACAGGCCACTGCCCCAAAAAGAACCCTACAACCTTACCACAATGGAATATATGCTTTTGTTGAAAGATGGAGCAAAACTGTGGAAAGGGATACAGTTTATACTGAAAAATCATAAACTAATTCAACCTGTGAAGTTTCATTTGAAATACCTGACAAATAATTACTTTTTGACTGGCCCTCTTACGTTATGCGTGGGCACACATTTTCAGACATGGCCAAAATTTGACACGCTGCACTTAATGAAACGTCAAGAAAAATTATGCAAAAGCAGTGAAGCATGATCATCTTTAAAATAAGTGCTAATGAGCTCAATTAACGTAGGAAGCACTATTTTCAGAGGGAGAGTGGGCAGATCATTTCATGGACGTAAGGCAGCCCACATCTCACACTGGGTAACCAAATCACACTGTTTTAGTAGCTATTAATGCAAACAATTATTTGTGTACTATTTCAGCCAATCATTTTTATTTGAAAGATCTCTATATGCTTAGATGATCACATCATCATATTCAGGTGGATTACGTTATTTTTACATGGTGAATATGTTTCTGGCATAGACTATGTTGTCTGCTTGGCAGACAGCTCTGTGTCATCTTGCACATTAGCGTTATTTGAACCACCAAAGGATTAATTAGGATTTATACATATCTCTCTATATGTCTTCAATCTAAGCTGTATAATTGCTGTCAGCTGCCATAACTAACTCAACGCATTTCTCACTAGCCCTTTTTAAATATAAAAAATTAAATTATTAAATCAGTTTTGATTGCATAAAATATATATAAAACGGTGACCGGTTTCAGTCTACTTTAAATGTCCTCATATCATTCTCTAATTCAGATGAACGTTGAACAACAAAAGGTACATATTTAAACATATCAACATAAGAATAATTAAAACGAAATATACACAATTTATAATAACACAAAATTATGAATACAGAGGAAGCTTTTAAATTTTTTTACTGATAAAATATAATCACAAAAAGTTGGTTTGAGAATGGAAAACTGCCTAGCTGGTAACTTAGCAGACTTTTTGTTTCTGATACCAAACTGCAATCTTTCAAAGACAATCCTGAAATCACATGTAAAATCCTGTGTTACACGTAAAATCCTTTTCTATGGCTCCAGAGGTGAAACAGATCACTTATTGATATTTTCAATGACGATCACCGTAAACTGTTCTTGAGAGTTGAACAAGAATACTACGGAGGTATAAATGTTTTAGCTCTCACCATTTCTGATTGTGACAGCAAACATTGCTTTGCCATATACAAAAAGCTGCTTTGCCATATACAAAAAGCCAAGTGCGACAATTGTCATCATTAATACTGCTTCCTACCATTATTTTAAATACAAAGAGAATATTTTTCTCCATCATCTACAAATAAAATTTTAAAATTATTCCTTAAATCAGATGAACTTAAAAAATAAATAACAATTCTCAATATGGTTGCCAATGCCAATGATTATAATAAAAATGGCGTTGTTTTTTGCTCAATAAGTTACAACAATCACTTTACTCTTTAGGAACCTTCTGCCCCAAATTCACTAAAATGATCAATGTGGAGAATATTTTCGATAAAATAAATGTATTATTTAAAATATCTGAAATGACCATAGCTTACACTAGCGGTAATCTCTTACAAAATAGGCTCAAACACACTATGGTAACCTGACAGTAAATATTCAGATTTTTGTGTTTTCAGTCTTCCGTTTGATAGCTGTGGTAAACAATATGTGGGACAGACGTAATTTCTCCATTCGGGTCAGAGAGCATATAGCAGGCAACAAATGTGGTAAATCATTATTTGACCAGCAAGTAACCCAAAGTAACAATTCCGAAGTATCTGTTCACAAACATTTAAAAATTGTCCATAATAACCCAAAATAGTTCTCATTAAATACTCTAGAAGAGTTAGTAATTTATGCAAATCACAAAAATAAGGTGTTTTCTTTACCTGAGGACTTTCACTAGCAATCAAAGTTCAGGTTCGAACCACGCCAATGAAAATAATCAGCAATGGTGACCTAAGACTTCTTGCATAAGGCGTATTAAAAGGGAGCGGAAGGCTGGACAGTCGTTCAGGGCACTCTCTTGGCGTAGACATGGGAAACTGCCCCTAAAAAGCGGAAGAACCAGCAGTGATCAACAGCATCAGGATACACAAGGCAATAGAAACCACCGCATTAAAGAAATGTAACGTGCATACACAGGATACATCACTTGTAATTCTAAAAGTGTCATGATAATCTCTCCGCTGTCAACAGAATTTGAAATAGTCCCATATGTGGATCTAATTTAGGGGACTGCTAAAGGGGAGGAACAACGAGAAGAAGATTGAATAACGAACAAAGGGGTAACGTTCAAGGAGTCGGGGCGTGGAATGTCACAAGTTTGAACGTGGCACGGAAGCTACAAAATCTCAAAATATTCAGGCTAGATATAGTGGGGGTGTGTAAAGGGAAAGGTAAAGAAGGCAAGGATTTCTGGTCGGATGAGTATAGGATAATACCAAAAGCACACAGAAAGTGGTACACAGGATTCGTTATGAATAGCAATGAATGGTGGAGAGTGAGTTCCTGGCAACAACAAAAAAAGGCTCAGAGCACTATGGGACTTAACTTCTGTGGTAATCGGTCCCCTAGAACTTAGAACTACTTAAACCTAACTAACTTAAGGACATCACAAACACATCCATGCCCGAGACAGGATTCGAACCTGCGCCGTAGCGGTCTCGTGGTTCCAGACTGTAACGCTTAGAACCGCTCGGCCACCCCAGCCGGCTTACTGACAACAGTTAAGTGATAGGATTCTTTCATCAGAATCGATAAGCAAACCAACAGCGACAACAATAGTGAATGTAATACCTCCGACGTCAAAAGAAGAAGATAGAGAAATTAAATGAAGATACTGAACGATTAATTCGGTATCTAAAGGAAGATGAAATTTAGAACTGTGAGGGATTGGAATACTGTTGTAGAGGAAGGAGTAGAAGAAAATGTTACAGGAGTATATGGACTCGATAGTTGGAATTAGAGAGCAGGAAGAGTAACTGAATTATGCAAATTTCAGCGAGTAATAGCGAATATTCTGACAAAGAATCATGAGAGCAGGAGGCATACTTGGAAAAGGCCAGCAGATACGGCAAGATTTCAGTTAGATTATATCATGGTCAGGCAAAGATTCCGAAATCACGTATTGAATTGTAAGGCATAAACAGGAGACTCAGTCACAATTTAGAAATAATGGATAGTATGCTGAAGATTAACAGACTAGTCAGGAAGAAACAATGCGCAAAGAAGTGGGATACGGAAATAGTAAGGAATGAAGAGATATGTTTGAAGTTCTCTGAGGCAATAGCTACTGCGATAATGAATAGCACAGTAGCCAGTTCAGTTGAAGAGGAATGGACTTCTCTAAAAAAGGCAATCACAGAAGTTGGAAAGGAAAACATAGATACAAAGGAGGTAACTGCAAAGAAACCATGGGTAACAGAAGAAATACTTGAGCTGATTGGTGCTAGAAGAAAGTATACAATGTTCAGGGACCTACAGAAAAGCAGAAATACAAGTAACTCAGGAACGAAATAAAAAGAAGGTGCAGGGAAGCTAAAGTACAATGGATGCATGAAAAATGTGAAGATACTGAAAAAGAAATGATTTTCGGAAGGACTGCCTCAGCATATGGGAAAGTCAAAACAACCTTCGGGGAAATTAAAAGAACGTGTTGTAACGTTAGGAGTGCTATATGAATTTCACTGTTCGATGCAGAGGTGAAAGCGGATAGGTAGTATAACGGTACTTTGCGGGCAGGCGTGTCAATTAGCACCATATTAATTAAAATCGGGGAAGAATTAAAAAGGGGAAAGTAATACGAAACTTTAATAACTGCACAGTATTACTAATAAGCAATATAATGAAAAGTAATAGAAAGCAATGTAGCGAAGACCAAGCGTGACAGAAAGATGTAGGGTAGAGTTTATTTTTAATTCATATATATAAAGAACATGATTGAGCTCTCTACCTTCACTTATCGTAATCGAGCTCGTCGATGAAAAAGTGGTACGAGACTGCGAAATTCGTTAAGGAGATTATTTAAAAACTCTTCAAGCACGTTTAAATTACATTACGTGAGACGAAGTGATCAGAGACGTTTATTGTCGGGTGAAGAGAAAATGAATCCGACAACATAATTCGAACTTTGTGTTAAATGGGAAAAATGCTCTTGGGAAACTTTTATGGTTGTGGAACCCACGAAAGTTGTGCACAACGGAAAGCTATAGTTTAGGTAAATCTGCATTTTATAAAATGGTGAAACGCGTGTGCGCGGAACATTAATAGAATCTTATCCTTGGATTAATCGAACATCTAAATACGCATAATGCTGGTACCACCAAGATGTGTTCTTTCTCCTCACCCCTGTGGCAGTAATTGAATTAAGAGTCAGGCGGGAAATACATATAAATCAATTGACGACCATTGAGCTAGCGTTACGAATTTTCAAACATACACTGCTATGTATGAAGGCGAGTGACACCACGAGTGTTAACGTCGATCGAGGGGTGTCGTCGTGATTGTATTGAATGACATTGAGCGGTTACAGTAGAAAGAATACTCTGAAGGCTTTTATAAGGGGGAAAACTTGTTTGATCAAATGAGGAAGGACTCGATAGAGAAGAGATTGGGGGTCCAGTATTAGAGTCAGAATTTAAAAGATCTTCGGATGACTAAAGATTAAATAAGGTTGAAGGGATTGATAACATTCCGTCGGCTTTTTGAAGTCATTGGGGAAAATGGCAACAAAACGACTATCATACCGACTTTCGGAAACGCATCATCCTCAACAGTCCGAAGATAGCAAGACCAGACAAGTGGGAGAATTATTGCACAATTAGCATGGCAGCTCATAATCCAAGCTGCTGACAAGAATAACATAAAGATCAATGGAAAAGAGTACTGAGGATCTGTTAGGTGACGATCTACTTGGCTTTAGAAAAGATAAAGGTATCAGACAGGCGGTTCTGAGGTTGTGATCTATAATGATAGCAAAATCGAGACACGTTCATTGGATTTTTCCTCTCTAGAAAAGTCTTCAGTTTAAATTGGTGCAAGATGTTTGAAATTCTGAGAAAAGTAGGAGTTATCTACAGGGGAAGAAGGGGAAAATATAAAATATGTAAGGGAAAATAATAAGAATGGCGGACCAAAACGAAGTGCTCTGATTGAAGGACAGGGATGTAATCTTTCCGCCCTACTGTTCAATCTACACATTGAAGAAAGGACGACGTAAATAAAAGAAATACTCAAGAACAGAATATCAGTGAGAAGATTCGCTGATGACATCGCTGTCCTCACTGAAAGTAAAGATTACTTACATTATCTGTTGAATGGAATGCACAGTCTAACGGGCACAGTAAATGGACTGCGTGAATCGAAGAAAGACGAGTGTAATGAGAAGTAGCAGAAATGAGAAAAAGGAATTCTGCTATCTAGACATCAAAACTAGCCATGATAGACCGTCCAAGCAGGACATAAAAAGCAGACTAGCACTGGCAAAAAGAGCAGTTCTGACAGAGAAAAGACTACTAGTATCAAACATAAGCCTTAATTTGAGGAATAAATTTCTGAGAATGCACTTTTGGAACACGGCATTGCATGGTAGCGAAAGATGGACTTTGGGAAAACCGGAAAAGAAGAAAATTGTAGCATTTGTTATGTGGTGCTACAGAAGAATGTAGACTGAGAGGACTGATAAGGTAAGGAATGATTCTCTGCAGAATCGTCGAGGAAAGGGATATATAAATAACGCTGACAAGAAGAAGGAACAGGGTGATAGGACATCTGTTAAGATGTCAAGGAATAACTTCCATGGTACTAGAGGAAACTACAGGTGGTAAACACTGTAGGGCAAGACAAAGATGTCTTCAAATAACTGAGGACTCTGGTTGCAAGTGCTACTCTGAGACGAAAAGTTTGGCACAGGTGAGGAATTCGTGGCGGGCCGTGTCAAACCATTCGGAAGTCTGATGACTCAAAAAAAGTTCTTAGTGAATAAGGAGTTAAATTTCTCTAAATATTTCATTCAGTGTGGTACATTGAGCGGATTTACTATTACGATTTTAATAGTGAGTTTTGTGTGCGTTTATACCAAGTTTTAAATATTTCATTTTATGACCACCATTCGGCAACATTCTTTAACCTTAATGTGTTAATGCTGACCAACGAGGTTTTTCTGGTGGTCGCTGAAAAACTCGACGCAGCGTTCGGGTTTCTGTAGCCACATCTAAAGTTACATTTGCCTTGTCGCCGATTCATCGTGATCTACCTCTATACATCTCCATGATTATGAGTGGCGTCTACGTGTAAGAGATACAGTAATAAATCTTCGTGTGTGACGTCCCATGTCAACACGTAGCAGCAGCCAGTGGCTCTCCTCATCTCTGATGCTATGGTTTGGTTGCCTCAGACGGCTCATGTCGACTCTTTGGGCTGTTTCCATGATAACCAATAGTGTTTCTCTAGTTTATCTATGTTGTACTTACGCTCTATCTATCAACGCCATGTTCACGAACTGCCCATGGAGGGCACTCTTCATTCTGAGAACTGAATATTATTTGTTTACTACCTGTAATGGCGCTTAATGTATACTGATAAACTGCTCCGTCTAGCACTTAGGTTTTTCTGGTATTTATCTTAGATTTCACCTATTGTATTTTATATTATGCTACTACTCTACATGTACATTCTTTTTGTAACATTTTTACTTACTGTGCATCTTATTGGCTGCTATCCACGTCATGTATAAGACAATCGGTGGAGCCTCTCCTACTTAATCTGTAGCCTCTTCCCGCCATCCCAAAACTGATGTTCGTACCTCATCATATGCTGCCTACTCCGTTCACCACCTCCGCCAGCAACAATTGGCTATATTTTTCTTCAAATTACTCTTAAGTTTATGTATTTAATTTGGTATCTCTTGTTGTTAGAAGTCCCTCTAAGTCTGTGAATGTACTTGTGTTTCAGAGAATGGTCTGAAGATGGTCTTAAAAATAGACTGTAACCGGTCACAGTGTTAATAAACTTTTTTATACGAGTAAGATTGTTTTAATTTTTAAAAAGTATTTCACTTACGTTACTGTTCATCCAGTGATGCTTACAAAAATTATATTTTCCAATGTTACATTATTTACCAGTCATACAACTGAGATGTTTGCTTTCACAAAGATTGTGGTCATATGGCAAGTGCTGCTTCAAAAATATGAAGATATATTAATACCACGTAAAATTATTTCTGTATTATAGTACAGTAATATGTAGCTTATTAATCTTGAACGAAAGGTATTTAGAAAAAACCTCCCATAAATAAAAGATTCTGTCTTGCAAAAGATATGAGAGTGACACATTTCTTAGCTTTAATTGACACAATGAAGATGGCTTCCAGCCTACGCTTCAGATGTTCAGCAATATGTACAAGAACACACAATTCACATGTTAATGTGAAGAGGACAACATCAGTTTTCTAGATCTAGGTGTCTGAGTACAACGCGATAAACCAACCTTGCAAATTTACTGGAAACCAGACCATAGATGTCATTATACAGAACTCCTCATCCAGTCCCAATTTGCAACAGATTGTAGCACCCTATCTGGTAAGTGGTACATACAGCGTTGTACGTAATGGGTGTAAGTCTTCACTTATAGGCAATATTGTAACATAAATAAGAGTGGAAGTAGATAGAAAAGTAACAATAAGCAAAATGATATCTTACATTTAGGATACATATCTCAAGAAATTGGTAACACCCTCAAGTCATATAATATTAGAACAACATTTTGAAATAAGCTAGGCTATGGATCACCAACAACATCGAATACAACTTACATTTACTCAAACGCTGGCATCTACAAAAGTATTTGTTCTGGATGTCCTGTTCAAGATATGGGCCAAATTGAACGTAATTTGAATGTCTGATTTAAAAGACACATCAAAGCTTTCCGATCCAATATGCCCGATGTATCAGCATAGTAACACGTACCAGAACACTGGACTTAATTCAAAAGCATAAATAATCTAAAACTACCACATAAATTACAGAAATACCATAAGGAAAACCTGTATTCAGATTTTACAGCAGTTGTGGCAGCAAATATTAAACTAGGAAAAAAGGACCCAACTCAGATTCTTTTAGAAATATAAAGTTTAATTTTCAGCATTTTTCATTCTTTTAGATTAATTTAACCTCACATTACTGTGTGTTATGTAGAACCAAGTCTCCATAACAGTAACATACTTTCATGTCTTTAGGCTACTACTGACATCTGGCCAGCCTTCTTGTAAAAGCAAGCATCTTTCAGCTGTAAGACTTGTTAATATCGCAATGTTAGAAACAGTGTAGTGACAAACGCGTGAAGCACGCTTTGACAGTGTACAGAAATGACACTCATCCAGGTATTCAGTACGTACCGTTTCGTATATATTTCAGTGTTTTCAATAATGTCAATCTTTCTCCATCAATGCAAGAGCTCACATAACCTGGCTGCTCACATAACCTTTCTGCCGAACAGACGACACATATCTATAACACAAACCAGTTCAACCACGTAAAAATCCGTTATCCTCTTGAAGATGATGGCATCATGATGAAACAAAAATACATTGCGGAAGTAGTATACGAGTAAAACTCATAACCTGGCTGCCATAGAGCTTTTTGCCAAACAGATAACATTTGTGTATAAAACAAACACAAAAAAATTTCAACCACGAAAAAATACCCTTATACTGTTGAAGATGATGGCATAAACCATCAAATACATAATGGTGTTGAAAATAAAAATAAGTGACCGAAGTAGTATGCCAATAATTGTTTGTATTTTAACAGTGACACCCCTTAACTATCAGTCCCTAATGGACGACATAGCTGTTAGCGCGTTTAGCTATGATGTTTCGAGCGTCCTTGGCACTATGGCCCTATAATATGTAATAACTTTGTCCTGGATGGTTATAGAGTAATTGAAGGTAATAACGCCGTGCAGGTTTTAGTGACATGTACAGCTCAATGGCTAGTTTGGAAATATTCTGATGGTGGCAGCACCGAGTGATTAACAAATAACAAAGGACGGGGCGGCGCTTCCAATGCATGATTGTAGCGTCCTTGCAGCAATGGCAACCTCAGTGTGAGTTGGACAGCCGTCAGAGTGAGGTCGCATGTTAAACGTTTGCTTCCTATTGACGCTTAATATTGTTCATGAGTTAAAGGAGGTAATATAAAGTTCTAACATCGTTCTGTTTTAATGTTTTAATTACTATGTGATTAAAATGTGTATTAAACCATATAATTAGATTCTAAAATATTTAAATATTTTTCAGTATATTTGATAAAAGCTTTAATAAGACATGTGCAGGTGATAACGTAATTTCTGTATTTTTCTCACCTAGGTGACGATATAGATAAGCCCTGTCAAAATCTTCATCCAAAGTGGACCTGCCCTGTATGCCATGGAATCTCTTTCCATGGACTGGAGAGGCCTGATGGAGAAATTGGAAGTCAGAGAGAGGAGAAGCCTCAGGAAGATCCTAGTTCCGGTAGAAGAAACTGGGGAATTCCGAAGGCGACGTGACTCGGAGGTCTACGAACATATCGAGAGGCTCTTTGATTGAGCAAGAAAAAGGAGGGTAACTTTCTATAGCCCATGTTGCAAGATTGTCTCCAAACAGATTGACCAACCGTCTGTTCACTTCCTGGCAAAACAAGAAGGTACGCACCACTAGGCTGACAGAAACTGGAAAGGACATTAAAGAACTGGGAATAACTGATCTCCAGAACAGACAGTGTTTGAGATGTAGCCTCAAGGAAGTCCGAGGATTTCAGGAAAAGTCTCGAAGGAAGGGTCCCTCTCGACAAAAGAAAGGAAGGAGTTACATCGGCAGAGGATTCGACAGTACTGGGCAAAGATCAATGCACAGCAGTTGATCAAGCGTGGTCCAAAGTAGGCCCATTCGAAACAAGAAGAAGAAGAATGAAAATTTCAGTCGCCCAGGATAGCTCTATTTATTGAATTCGATTGCAGACTATCACAACCAGTTTCGCATATTTTATCGTCTGGTGTACAGCTGTAGAGATTTTTTCTTTTAATGAAGATAAGATGGAAATGAATTTTGTCTGAGATATTTTGAAAGTACTGTGGGAGCAGCCATAAACAAGGAAGAAAATACAGGGTAAGGCAAATAAAAGTGGCCCGGCGAACTTAGTTAAAGGATAAGAAGAAACACAGCAGAGGAAAGGAAATACAATACTAAACTATCTATAGAAGATGTTGAAAGTGACCACCATTCAGCTGGCACTCCTGAGCCCTTGTCAGCAAGTTGGCTGACGGCGGATCGAATCATGACTGCTGGAATCGCTGTAGTCCCATCTGAAATGTTCTGCTGCAGTTCTTGAAGACTATGAGGTTACTGCGATACACATCAGAATTGAGGGCTCACCGCACAAAGTAATCGTACACTGACAGATCAGGTGACCTGGGTTACCAGCTAGGGCCGAGATCAGACTAACCACTGCTGGCAGCTCTGTCAGGGTGAAGACTGCGTCATTGTGCTGTCTGAGCAGTTGCGACAACCTCTTGGAAGTATCTGTAGGCCTTTTCCTCCCCCGTTAACACTACCACAATGATCCAGCCGTATTCAGTCCTCGGGACCACTCCTATTTGCCCCATCCTGTATTACTAGTCTGGTTAGCAAACTGCCCTATTTGTATACAATAACTAAGATTTGTAATTTCATACCAAAAGATGATTACTTAAAATGCTGTCGTATCGTATAGAGAGATATTAGAGAATGCCGCAGAGTAGCTTTTGGCGTGGATAGGCAAACTTCTCAGACTTCTTCAATCAGTAAAACTATCATCAATTATAACTGTTCACTCTATAAAAGTGAAGGAATTAAATTAGGAATCAGAAACTGATCCTTGACTAAAAAGACGTGAAGCGTTAACAACTAAAGTGAAAAATTGATTTGGACCATGCTATGTAACCTGCAAGAACTCGTAAAAACTGGACTGACTTGCGTTAGAATGACGATGAACCCTCTCGCAATTGACCGATTTAGATTGTTCCGGTGGACTTATGTCAAGCAACGAACGATGTCCTTCGCAAACTTTATCCAGGAAAGAATGGGTCTAGGAGTTATTGAAGAATAAAAGGTGAATAAATTTAATGATGGAAACTAATAAAATTAATGTACAAAAATGCACTGAATAAAATTATTTTTAACACGTTTTGAGGGCTACCAATGCACGAAAGAAAGCTAACACGGCCGGCCGCATGGTCGAGCGGTTCTAGGCGTTTCACCCTTGAACCGCGCGGCCTTTACGGTCGCAGGTTCGTATCCTGCCTCAGGTATGTATGTACTTGATGTCCTTAAGTTAGTTAGGTTTAAGTAGTTCTAAGTTCTAGGGGACTGATGACTTCAGATGTTAAGTTCCATAGTACTCAGAGGCATTTGAACCATTTGAAAGCAGACACGCTTATGTGTGATTGCCACGGACATACTAGTAATCGTAGCGGCTGACAAAGCAAGCTACAAGGTGCCCAGCGTGGTGCCGCAGAGTGTGTGGTGGTTACCATTCAGGCATTCAGACGGTGAAGCTAATAGAACTAACGCGGGCAACCTATTAATGTGGGAAACACAGAAGATAAGAGAAGCGAGCTGTTAGTGCCCTGGTGAGGCACTGCGGTCGCCACGTGAACTATTATATTCTTCTGTCCGTATTACGTAAGAATTGAACGTGGGTGATACATTAAAACTGTGTACACAATAAATGAATCAGAAAGACTTAAACGTGGACTGCCAATGGGAACACACTTGGGTATTAACATAAAGTAAAAAAGAAAATTTTGAGAAGTTATCCCAGATGATCAAGCCCTTAATTGAAAATTCAAGTAGTCAAAATTGGCCAGTAAAACTCATTGTCTAAATTCCATTGAGTTGTTGAGAGTATTGTCAGGGGACTGTCCTATGGACTTTACTATACACTGAACAGCAAGAACATTATAACCACCTACCTAATAGCCGGTATGTCCACCTTTGGCACGGATAAAAACGATGATGCGTCATGACACGGAAGCAGTGAGGCGTTGGTAGGTGGCTGGAGGGAGTTGGCACCACATCTGCACACACAAGTCTCATAATTCCCGTAAATTCCGGGGAGGAGAGCAATGAGCTCTGACGGAACGTTCAATCACATCCCAGATTCGTTCGGTCCGGATCACATCTATCTAGTTGGAGAGCCAGCACATCAATTGCAACTCGCCTCGCCTTCTGGCCTTGTGACATGGTGCATATCGTGCCGGAAAGTCACACTGCTGTCGGGAAACATTAGAGTCATCAAGGGGTGTTCATAGTCTGCAACCAGTATAAGACACTCCTTGGCCGTCCTGGTGCCCTTCACGAGCTCCTCTGAAGCCATGGGTGACCACATGAATGTTCCCCAGAGCATAATAGACACGCCGCCAGCTAGTCTCCGTCCTCAGTATTGGTGTCAAGGAACTGCTCCCCTGGGAGGGGACGGATTTGCGCCCTCCCATCGGCATGATGAGGAAGATATCGGGATTCACCAGACTCTGACACTGCGCCAACGTCCAGTTCCGATGGTCAAGCGCCATATCAGTCGTAGTTGCCGATGTCGTGGTATTAACATTGGCAAACAAACGCCTGGGTCGCCGGTTGCGGTGGTTCATCGTGAGGGGTGTTCGGTGCACTTTGGGTTCAGACACACTTGCACCCTGCCCTGCTTTAAAGTCTGATATTATTTCTGCCACAGTTCGCTGCCTGTCGTGTTTTACCAGTCTGCCCAGCCTACAACGTCCGACGTCTGTATCGAAGAATGGCAGCCCAACCTCACGTTGTCTGTAGGTGGTTTCACCTTCATTTCGTCACCTGTTAAAGACTCTCACCACACCACTTCAAGAAAACCCGACAAGTCGTGCAGAAGTCAAAATGCTCGTACCGAGTCTTTTACCCATCACAATCTGCCATCGGTCAAACGCAGATAGATGGCGCACCTTCCCCTATTCTACACGCGGTCAGCACACTCACTCATACTACATGCACCATTCGTGTGTCTGACTAGAAGTCATTTCTCGTCAGGTGACACTGCTATCGCCTGGATAGGTTTATATCGATAGTAGGTCGGTGGTAATAACGTTCCGGCTGGTCAATGTATATATCTCCTGAAGCACATTTAAAACACCACCCTTTCTCCCTTTGTTTACTACCTCCAAATAATTGCGGAGATCTGTAATAAAATAGTGATTAGCACCTAAGTGAGATGTCAGTGTGGATTTCAAACTGTTCAGGCTGGGATGTTCTTTAAAGCCCCTGGCCGACCCCTGTGTTCTTACATGGATTGCTGCCTATATTTGGCACCTATATGCTCCGGGATTTAAAAAGCAAAATTTGTGATATTATTTTTCAATTTCTACCCCCTCTTTCCTAAAAGGCAAAGTGGAAAAAACGTTGTTAGCGGAAGTAATTGTCTTCCACGAGAACTCTTTGTTAATAGTATCCATAAAATTTATTTCGTGACCATTAGCAAGTGCAATACATTGTATAGCCTGTTACTCACGTCTGGAAGCCCAGGGGGTGGAGGTAATAGAGAACCGAACGGAAGGCAGCATTTTTATATTTCATTGGACGATTCGAAGACCTATGGAGCGCCGTGACAGTGGTTGATGATTGAGATAAAAACAAGAAACAAAAGTATTGTTTCTTAATGTGATTAAGAAGTCGAGGTAAGGGCATGTGCAATAGCACTGTGTTCGATTGTGAATCCCTTACCTTGATATGTTAATCAAGTTAAGAAACAGATATTTACCGCAAACCGTCAACCAGTGATACCGTCTTCATCCTTCTTTAAGTCATCCAATAAATTATAGGAAGGCTACCTTCCGTTCGCTTCTTCACCGCCACCATCACGTCCCCCTAACCGCCCAGGCTTTTGACCGTGAGTAACAGGTTATACAAAGCATTGCACTTGCTAACGGTCACAATATAAACTTTGCGCACAACACTAATACCAAATTATTGGCGAAGGCCATTTCTTCCACTAACCACTCCACACTTTCTTACACTTTATCACTGGTTAGGCAGGACAATGACAACAAGAGCTACCCCCGCATCACTTACTATGATTCTTTTTCAGTAAGAATAGGTAAACATTTAAAAAAGTATAGTATAAATGCTGCGTTTTTATCCAGTAGAATGTAGGAGCTAAGTATAGACAAAGTAAACAGTCACTGTAGCAAATCACATAATAACAAACGGATTTGTTCAATTTTCTGTAAAGATTGTTCTCAGAAGTACGTTGGGCAATTAGGTAGAGATTTCTAAATCGCTTTAAAGGACATTTAAATGTGAACAGTTCGAAATCAGCACTTACATCTCAATTACTGTGGTAGTTAACACTCAGTTTCAGAGTTCCACAATAACTTGGAGCTCCTACATAAAGAGAGAAAGGGCGGTGCTTTAAATGTGCTTGAGAAAATACATAGAACAAAGTCCGTAAGACAGTCTCTTGACAAAATCAGACGGAATTAAGACACTGAGGTTTGCTGACCAATCTTAATTACTTAATTTTAGAAGGAAGGGGTCTCAGCATTCAACTAGTTAGCTAGCTTATTGATATTTTTTATGTTAAAATCAAAGTTTACTCCAACCACCGATCCATATGTATGTCACCTGCTCAAGTTAGTGTTGTAGACTGTTTTAATTTTACAGAAATTAAGTAGCCATTTTTAAAAGATTCCCGCCATAGTAACATTATTAATTAGTATCACGCACGTTCAGTTCCTACTAATGCGGACAGACGAGTCTGACGAAGTCCAACAGCAGTGCCTCAGCAGAGCACTGGCAGCGCGCTTCTCTCACGAGATACCCGTGTTAGTTTGAGTAACTTGACCGTCTCTGTAACCGGACAGTACTCACCGCACAAGCTCCGGTACCACACTGACATTTGCGTTAACGGCCGCTACGATTATTCTTACGTTCGCGACAAACACACATAAGCATTTCGGCTTCCTGTAAGATTGGCCTTCGGAATAATTTTCTTCCTTTATTTCACTGGTGGCCCCCAAAAAGTGTTAAAATAATTTTATTCAGTGTATTTCATACATTCATTTTATTAGTTTCCCTCATTAACTTCATCTTCATTCCCCTCCTCCTCCTCCTCCTCCTCCCCCCACCCCCACCCCCCACCCTCACACCCCGCCACTGCCACACGAACCACGGACGTAGCCGTAGGTGGGTGGATTGTATGCCATACAGATAGCCGTACCGTAGGGGCCACCGCATCGGAGGGGAATCTGTTGAGAGGCCAGTCAAACGTGTGGTTCCTGAAGAGGGGCAGCAGCCTTTTCAGTACTTGAAGGGGCAACACTGGATGACTGACTCATCTGGCCTTGTAACACTAACCAAAACGGCCTTGCTGTGCTGGTACTGCGAACGGCTGAAAGCAAGGGGAAACTACGGCCGTAATTTTTCCCGTGGGCACGCAGTTCTACTGTACGGTTAAATGAAAATGGCATCCTCTTGCGTAAAATATGAAGGAGGTAAAATAGTCTCCCATTCGGATTCCTGGCAGTGGCTACTCAGGAGGATGTCACCAGGAGAAACAAAACTGGCGTTCTACAGATCGGTTTGTGGAATGTTACATTCCTTAATCGGGCAGTTCGGTTAGAAACTTCGAAAAAGGAAGAGTATCGCTTGAATTTATATAGTGGGAATTACCGAAGTTCGGCTACAGGAAGAACTGGACTTCTGATAAGGTAAATACAAAGTTGTAAATACGATTAGGGTAATGCAGGATTGGGTTTAATAGTGAATAATAAGATAGGAACGAGGTTAAGCTTCTATGTACAGCATAGGGAACGTATTATTGTAGTCAAGATAGACACGAAGCCCACATACACCACATCAGTGCAAGCTTACAAGCCAAACCACCTCCGCAGGTGATGAAGAAACTGAAGAACGTATGGCGAGATAAAAGAAATTATCCAGGTAGTGATGGTGGAGTGGAATTTGACAACAGAAAAAGGAAGAGAAGGAAAAATAGTAGGTGAATATGGACCGGGAATAGAAATGAAGGAGGAAGCTGCTTGGTAGAGTTTTGTACAGAGCATAATTTAATCATCGATAACACTTGGTTTACGCATCGAAGCTCTCTAGTGGAAGAGACCTGGAAACACCGGATGGCTTCAGACTGATGTAATAGTAAGACAGAGATTTAGGAAACACATTTTAAATTGTAATACATTTCGGGGCCATATTGGAACTGTTATGAACAGTAAATTAAGACAATGAAATACGGTAGGAAATTAAGGAGATGAGACATGGATAAGCTGAAAGAACCAGGGGTTGCTGAGAGTTTTACAGGGAACATTAGCCAACGGTTGACTGGAACAGAGGAAAGGAATACAGTAGAAGACGAATCGGTAGCTTTGAGCGACGAAATAGTGTAGGCGTAGACGATCAAATAGGTAACACAAGACCTAGTAGAAATCCTTGAATAACCCAGAAATATTAAAAGCAAATGATTCAAAAAGAAAATATAAAAATGCAAAAAATGAATCGGGCGAAAAGGAATATAAACATTTGAAAATGAGATTAGCAGGAAATGCAAAATGGCTAAGCAGGATTGGCTAGAGGATGAATGTCAGGGTTTAGAAGTATGTTTCACTAGTAGAAGGATAGATACCACCTGCGGGGCAAAAGAGAAGAAGCTGCATGAATATCAACAGCTCAGAGGGGAAACAAGTCCTTCGCAAATAAGGGAAAGGTGGAGCGAGTATGCAAGATGTCTGTACAAGGAAGATTAACTTGAAGGCAATATTACGGAAAGGGAAGTGGACGTAGATGAAGATGAGACGGGAAAACTGATGTTGCGAGAAGAGTGTGACAGAGCTCTGAAAGATCTAAGTCGGTAGTAAATGATATTCCGTCGGAATTACTGATAGCCTTTCGAGGGCCAGTCATGTCAAAACTCTTCTACCCGATGTGCAAGACGTATAAGGCAATCGAAATATCCTCAGATTTCAAGAAGAATGTAATAATCCTAATTCCGAAGAAAGTAGTTGCTGACAGATGAGAAAATCACCGAACTATCAGTTAAATAAGTCATGGCTGCAAAATACCAACTCTAATGCTTTACAGAAGAATGGAAAAACAGGCAGATGCCGACCTCAAGGAAGATCAGTCTGGATTCAGGAGAAATGCAGGAACACCTAAGACAATACTAACCCTCCGACATTTCTTGGTAGGTATGGTATCGGAATGCAAACTTACGTTTATACCTTTTGTAGACTTAGAGAAATCTTTAGACATTGCTCTTTGAAATTTTGAAGGTAGCAGGGGTAAAGTACAGGGAACGAAGGGCTATTTACAACTTGTACAGAAACGGGGTGACAGTTATAAGAGACGAGACGCATGAAAGGGAAGCTGTGGTTGAGAAGGGTGTGAGACGGGGTTGTAGCCTATCCCCTATATTATTCAATCTATGCATTGAACAAGCAGTAAAGGAAACCAAAGAAAAATATGGAGTAGGAATTAAAGTTCAGGGGAAAAAAAACACTTTGAAGTTTGCCGATGGTATTTTAATTCTGACAAAGACAGCAAAGGACTTGGAAAATCTGCTTAACGGATTGGACATTGTGTTTAAAGGAAGATATAACGATGAACATAAATAAAGGATAATGGAAACCACTCGAATTAAATCAGTGACGCTGAGGGAAAATAGATTAGGAAACAAGACACTAAAAGTAGTAGATGAGTTTCGCTATTTGGGCAGCAAAACAGCTGATGATGGCCCAAGTAAAGATGATGTAAAATGTAGACTAGGTATGGCACGAAAATTATTTATGAAGAGGAGCAATTTTTTAACACCGAATACAGGTTTTAGTGTTACGAAGTCTTTCCTGAAAGTGTTCGTCTAGAGTATAGCCATGTATGGAAGTGAAACATTGATGATAAGCGGTTTAGACAAAACTAGAATAGCTTTCGAAATGTAGTGCTACAAAAGAATGTTGAAGATCAGCTGGGTAGAGCACGTAATTAATGAGGAGGTATTGAATGGAATTGGGGAGGCAAGAAGCTTGTGGCACAACTTGACCAAAGGTGGAATCGGTTGATAAGATCCATTTTGAGACATCAAGGGACCACAGTTTAGTACAGAAGGGAAATGTGAAGAGTAAAAGGTAAAAGTCGTAGATTTTGACCAAAGGTGATTAAAGTAAGCTGATTCAAAAGTATATCGGTTGCAGTGATAATTCGGACATGAAAATGAGAGCAGCATCAAACCAATCTTCGGACTGACAAGAACAACATCCTTTGTTTCTCATTCATTCCTTGACCCAATATTCTCCTGTCTGGATAAGATTCACGAAGTGCATTGTCCCTCGCTTGACATAGGACCACAAAAACACATTTTAATAGGTCAAGTAATAGACAGCTCATCGTCATTCTACCATAGGTCAGTCCCGTTTTTGTCAATTGTTGACGTTACATCTACATCTACATCCGTACTCCGCAAGCCACCTGACGGTGTGTGGCGGAGGGTACCCTGAGTACCTCTATCGGTTCTCCCTTCTATTCCAGTCTCGTATTGTACGTGGAAAGAAGGATTGTCGGTATGCTTCTGTGTGGGCTCTAATCTCTCTGATTTTATCCTCATGGTCTCTTCGCGAGATATACGTAGGAGGGAGCAATATACTGCTTGACTCTTCGGTGAAGGTATGTTCTCGAAACTTCAACAAAAGCCCGTACCGAGCTACTGAGCGTCTCTCCTGCAGAGTCTTCCACTGGAGTTTATCTATCATCTCCGTAACGCTTTCGCAATTACTAAATGATCCTGTAACGAAGCGCGCTGCTCTCCGTTGGATCTTCTCTATCTCTTCTATCAACCCTACCTGGTGCGGATCCCACACTGCTGAGCAGTATTCAAGCATTGGGCGAACAAGCGTACTGTAACCTACTTCCTTTGTTGTCGGATTGCATTTCCTTAGGATTCTTCCAATGAATCTCAGTCTGGCATCTGCTTTACCGACGATCAACTTTATATGATCATTCCATTTTAAATCACTCCTAATGCGTACTCCCAGATAATTTATGGAATTAACTGCTTCCAGTTGCTGACCTGCTATTTTGTAGCTAAATGATAAGGGACCTATCTTTCTATGTATTCGCATCACATTACACTTCTCTACATTGAGATTCAATTGCCATTCCGTGCACCATGCGTCAATTCGCTGCAGATCCTCCTGCATTTCAGTACAATTTTCCATTGTTGCAACCTCTCGATACACCACAGCATCATCTGCAAAAAGCCTCAGTGAACTTCCGATGTCATCCACCAGGTCATTTATGTATATTGTGAATAGCAACGATCCTATGACACTCCCCTGCGGCACACCTGAAATCACTCTTACTTCGGAAGACTTCTCTCCATTGAGAATGACATGCTGCGTTCTGTTACCTAAGAACTCCTCTATCCAATCACACAATTGATCTGATAGTCCGTATGCTCTTACTTTGTTCATTAAACGACTGTGGGGAACTGTGTCAAACGCCTTGCGGAAGTCAAGAAACACGGCATCTACCTGTGAACCCGTGTCTAAGGCCCTCTGAGTCTCGTGGACGAATAGCGCGAGCTGGGTTTCACACGACCGTCTTTTTCGAAACCCATGCTGATTCCTACAGAGTAGATTTCTAGTCTCCAGAAAAGACATTATACTCGAACATAATACGTGTTCCAAAATTCTACAACTGATCGACGTTAGAGATATAGGTCTATAGTTCTGCACATCTGTTCGACGTCCCTTCTTGAGAACGGGGATGACCTGTGCCCTTTTCCAATCCTTTGGAACGCTTCGCTCTTCTAGAGACCTACGGTACACCGCTGCAAGAAGGGGGGCAAGTTCCTTCGCGTACTCTGTGTAAAATCGAACTGGTATCCCATCAGGACCAGCGGCCTTTCCTCTTTTGAGCGATTTTAATTGTTTCTCTATCCCTCTGTCGTCTACTTCGATATCTACCATTTTGTCAACTGTGCGACAATCTAGAGCAGGAAGCACAGTGCAGTCTTCCTCTGTGAAACAGCTTTGGAAGAAGACATTTAGTAATTCGGCCTTTAGTCTGTCATCCTCTGTTTCAGTACCATTTTGGTCACAGAGTGTCTGGACATTTTGTTTTGATCCACCTACCGCTTTGACATAGGACCAAAATTTCTTAGGATTTTCTGCCAAGTCAGTACATAGAACGTTACTTTCGAATTCATTGAAAGCCTCTCGCATAGCACTCCTCACACTACATTTCGCTTCGCGTAATTTTTGTTTGTCTGCAAGGCTTTGGCTATGTTTATGTTTGCTGTGAAGTTCCCTTTGCTTCCGCAGCAGTTTTCTAACTCGGTTGTTGTACCACGATGGCTCTTTTCCATCTCCTACGATCTTGCTTGGCACATACTCATCTAACGCATATTGTACCATGGTTTTGAACTTTGTCCACTTTGTTACATAGCTCTGTCTCCACAGTTTTTTTTATTTTTGTTACCACTTCATTGTGTTTTAGTTAAGGATGAGTTTATAATTCCTAATTCCATTCCTTTATTTTTATAGAGTAGACATTCATCATTGATGATGGTTTTACCAACTGAAGAAGGCTGAGAACTTTGCCTAGCCTCGTCAATTGTTACCTGAGGCATCCTCTGATAGCTCCCTATACCATGTGACATAGCATTGTCAGTAACCGTTATTTGGTATGAAATTACAAATCTTACTTACCATATACCAGCAGGCCGGCTCTTTTTGCGGTGTATGTGATCCACACCTAATTTCATAACCAGATGCTTTCTTCATTATTTATGCCTGTTCACCCCAGTAATTTCAAAGTATCTGCAATAACTTCCCCATTATCAAGTATTATTTTTTTTTAAATCTCTTGGTATACACAAAAAGATGCAACTTAACAATTGTGAAACGGTTTGCGTGAGTCTCCAATCGACTTCGATAAATTCATTATTGCAGACATCATTCAGTTCCTTTTTGTTATACTTTATTAATGGCCAGTTATTATATATAAAGCATAGTCCTGACTGATTCATTATTGACTAGCCCAAACCGCTGGGGATACAAACTTGAAATACAGAGAGGGTGTTGATCTGATACGGTAGGCCGCGTTTAAGCAGGGAATTTTGAAATTCCACCCCCAAAAAGGTGAAAACCCAGGGGTAAGGAAGTCTTGAAAAATGTCGCCGTTAAGGCAATTTTGAAGCCAGGCATTCGAAAACTGGTATTTGGTTTCTCGGTCACAAATAAAGAAGTACGTGTTTCAGCAATTTTGGAAATTTAACCCTTGTGGGTGTGAAACAGCGGGTGAAAGATTTTTTAAATAAATTATAATTAAAGAAATACGGAAGTATTTTTAAAGCTATATCTATGAAAATCGGTATTTATTATCTTGGTTAGATAATAAAAGTCCTGTTTTCAGTGTTTTTCGATATTCAATCTCCTAAGAGAGTAAAACAGGGGATGCAAAGTTTTATGAAATTATTTCATTACGAAAGAATTTTCAGAACTAAATGTATGAAAATTAGTTATTTCATTAGGAAAGAATTTTCTAAACTAAACCAACGAAAATTGTATGTGTCTTCTGTTATAGAAATAAATAGCATGTGTTCCACTGTTTTTGGAAATTCAACCGCTGGAACTGGGAGGGGGGGAGGAGGGGGTGTGCAGTGGTGAAATAGATGAAAATTTTTGAGAAAATATTCCATTACACTACAATTTTGTAAAGTTAAACCTAAGAAAATTGGCATTTCTCTTCTCAGTTAGAAATAAAGAACTATGTGTTAGGCTATATAAGTTTTTAAGACAGTAATACTAAAGAACGCAAATTCTATTATTAACGAGAACCTTACAATCCAGCTACAAGAATAGCTTTTTGGTCAGAAGTACATCCGGAAAAGATCATGCTTCTATGGCCTTAATTAGAATGAAAGGTTTAGAAGGTGTTGCAGTTTGTGAAAAATATTAAATTGGATTAAGGAAAACCAAAGAAAATATATGTGCAGACCGTACGGCGCTAGGGTTGTTATATATAACTATTTTAGCTTAGGCACTTTCCTAGCACCTGCGGTTTTCTTTCAAATTTTCATGATTGCTGTTCTAAAGATACAAATTCGTCTTCAATTAAACTGCCAACTGAGCCCCCCATTATTAGCCTCAGGGAACTTAGAGCACATTTCATCTTTCTGTAACTACTCTAGTATAGCACTTTGCACGTTACGTGGACTCCCCCAGACTAGTCTCTTAAGCTCTGTCTAGACTGATTACTAAAGTGCGATTGTAGTCTATATCTGTTCTTGAGTATGCTTTACTAACCCGTAGCTGATTTCCGAGTCTCTGCTGTTGATGAGGCCATCCAACTGGGATTTTGTCGTATCTCGATTCGTTGCTTATTCAGACTTTTCACCAGGGAAGCGTCCTGGGACCTCTACTGTTCCTGATCTATATAAATGACCTGGCTGACAATCTGGGCAGTTCTCTTAGACTGTTCGCAGATGATGCTGTAATTTACCGTCTAGTAAGGTCATCCGAAGACCAGTATCAGTTGCAAAGCGATTTAGAAAAGATTGCTGTATGGTGTGTCAGGTGGCAGTTGACGCTAAATAACGAAAAGTGTGAGACGATTCACATGAGTTCCAAAAGAAATCCGTTGGAATTCGATTACTCGATAAATAGTACAATTCTCAAGGCTGTCAGTTCAACTAAGTACCTGGGTGTTAAAATTACGAACAACTTCAGTTGGAAGGACCACATAGATAATATTGTCGGGAAGGCGAGCCAAAGGTTGCGTTTCATTGGCAGGACACTTAGAAGATGCAACAAGTCCACTAAAGAGACAGCTTACACTACACTCGTTCGTCCTCTGTTAGAATATTGCTCCGCGGTGTGAGATCCTTACCAGGTGGGATTGACGGAGGACATCGAAAGGGTGCAAAAAAGGGCAGCTCGTTTTGTATTATCACGTTATAGGGGAGAGAGTGTGGCAGATATGATACACGAGTTGGGATGGAAGTCATTACAGCATAGACGTTTTTCGTCGCGGCGAGACCTTTTTACGAAATTTCAGTCACCAACTTTCTCTTCCGAATGCGAAAATATTTTGTTGAGCCCAACCTACATAGGTAGTAATGATCATCAAAATAAAATAAGAGAAATCAGAGCTCGGACAGAAAGGTTTAGGTGTTCGTTTTTTCCCGCGCGCTGTTAGGGAGTGGAATGTTAGAGAGATAGTATGATTGTGGTTCGATCAACCCTCTGCCAAGCACTTAAATGTGAATTGCAGAGTAGTCATGTAGATGTAGATTAGTTCCCCTTGGTAGTCCTCTCCCGGAGATTCTAATGGAGACTAAACCATCATCTGTTGCCTATGGGGCCGAGAGAGGTATTGGTAGCACAATGGTTAGCACACTGGACTTGCGACGATTCAAATCCCCATTTGGCCATCCTGATCTACGTTTCAGTGATTTCCTTAAATAATTTTAGACAAATAAAAAATTACAAAAGCAGAGTTTTTTTGTTTTTTATCGGATTCAACCTCTGGTAGTAGGCCATCTTCAATTAACACACCTTTCGGATGAGAGTGATGGCGCATAGAGCACCTGTTATAACCTCAGTCGAGAAACTGAAGTTTTGTGTCTGGGGTCAGTACAAATATTCTAGGAGTTATCATAATCAGCCGGATGGTGCTTTATCTGAAGATTGCCTACTACTAGAGCCGAATCCGGTCAAAAAATGTCAATGTGGTCGAAACTCTATTTTACTAATTTTTCTTAACTAATAGATCGCTTTTATGGCCTAGCGGTTCTAGGAGCTTCAGTCCGGAACCGCGCGACTGCTACGGTCGCAGGTTCGAATCCTGCCTCGGTCATGGATGTGTGTGATGTCCTTAGGTTAGTTGGGTTTAAGTAGTTCTAAGTTTTAGGGGACTGATGACCTTAGATGTTAAGTCCCATATTGCTCAGAGACATATGAACCATTTTTTGGATCGCTTTTAAATCCCAATAGTGTTATCTAAAATTATGGATTTCAGGCAAATGCCGGGATGGTTTGTTTCCAAGGGTACAGCTGATTTTCTCCCCTATTCTTCCTTAACCCGAGCTTGTGTTCCATGCAATAACCTCCATATCGACGGGACTTTAAACACTAATTTGCTAATGGAGAGACCACCACGATACTTTTTTCAATTACAGGCGACATGTTCTTCCAGTACACTTTGTGGGTCATTACTGCAGTGATTTCCACTGCTTTTCTCCGTTATGGCGTTGATCAGTTGCTGATTCTTTCTCTTTTTTGGGCGTTTACCGATCCCAAGGGCAGTACTCCGAACCTCTCTGTCCTCTCTTCCGCCCTCTACAACAACGGCACTGGCAGAACGCGGATGACATCTTATACCAGGAGTCGTACGCTGCCATTGCTTCTGCTTACTATTCAAGATTTAAACAGTGGCTGGGTGTAGACTCGGGACTCAGGACATATCGATTACCAGTCAAAGATAGTGTCCGCAGACGACGCAATCACCTACAAATTACGATCCCTATTTTTCTATTCCCTGTTAAAATTTCAATACGAGAGGATACCTTATTGCAGAAATTTGTCTCCACCCTGACCAGTCTGCTACTGAAGTCTTCCATAACTGTGTTACCTAGTATACTCTTGAATGCTACACAGAGAATTGTTCTGCACCTAGTACGGCATCTTCCTCAGTTTCCATTTTCAGCAAGTTATAACTTACCGAATATGGTGAATGAATACCAGATTGATGAAAATATTTCACGGTTGCATCTGGTCGGATAGGAGGAGATTTGGACCTAGGGTGGCGGCCGGGAATTCCATTGGACGGACCGAGTGAATAGCGACAAAGAAAGGATTAACGAAGATGCACAGTGCGTTTTACCCTAGTAGACACGGACGGCCGCCGGCATTTCAACTGCTCTAAGTGAGTAAATCTAGGCAGTGGAAAAAATTTAAGACTTATAAAGCACGGACAGTCTTAAATATGATTACGATCTGTTATTATTCAAGATAAATGGCAGAGCAAATTCAAGCATACCACAACAAACCCCACAACAATAATGTCGTGTAACGAGGGCCTCCCGTCACGTAGACTGCTCGCCTGGAGCAAGTCTTTCGATCTGACGTTACTTCGGCGACTTGCGCGTCGATGGGGATTGAATGATGATGACTAGGACAACACAACACCCAGTCCCTGAGCGGAGAAAATCTCCGACCCAGCCAATCGAACCCGGGCGCTTAGAACTGACAGTCTGTCGTGCTGACCACTCAGCTACAGGGGGCGGACAATCCCCACAATGCGATTCACCTAACAAAATGTCAACCGCAATTTTATCAATAAAACATAGGACTGAGAAGTTATAGAAGATTAAGTATCAGCCAGCTGTTGGAGTATAGCATAGCACCACAGCTATTATCTCAACAAGCATAATCACAATACATTCATCATTTCCTGCACGCTAAGTAGTTTTAAGTTTTTTATTACGTAAATGTGACAACCCAGAGGAGACCTTGATATTCACCCAACTAAATGAAGCAGTATGCCGTTTTTTGTGCTGACTTTCATTTGTTCTAATGCAATTGTTATTGTTTTACCTAAAGCACGCGGTTGCTATATTCGTATGAATTTATTTGATTCGAGGTACTGGTATGGAAAATATTGTGTTTAGTCTTTAGCGTTGGAAACGGGGCTTAGAAAGTAACTTAATTTAAAATATATGTCTAGCTCGTAGGGCTTCAACATTGTAAGAAAATCATGCCTTTGGTGGGCGTACCTCAAGTCCCCATAGGTGCGGCGACAGCTCACTGGACAGTGCTGGGAGTGAACGGGCTCTTTGAAGAAAGCTAAAAAGGGAAAGGTTATTATCTAGGTGTTCACAGGAGACGGTATCAACGTTTTAGAATGATGTTGCGGAATACTAGGACATATAACCTGGTAATATACACTGAAGGAGAAAAAAATCGCAACGCCAGGAAGAAGTTGTGCAACTCGAAAGAAAGGTTGTGGGCGTGTTTCTACATCAGAAAAATTATGTCTGTTTCAGTTTCGCTCCAGAAATATAAGAGTGACACTGTAACACCACTATGAGGATGCAAATCACCTTTCCTACCGAGCGAGGTGGTGCAGTGGTTAGCAAACTTGACTCGTATTCGGGAGGACGACGGTTCAATCCCGTCTCCGGCCATCCTCCCCCACCTTCGCTTTAAATAAACACGGTACCGGTCGTGACACTTGGCTACCTTTGACCCTGGACGTGGCGAGTTGATGTTAGTCAAGAATGCCTTTAAGGCAACAATGACGCCATTAACGACACCTCACTGAGTTTGAACGACATCGTGTGATAAGGCTACGAGGAGCTGTACGCTCCTTCTCCGCTACTGTAGAAAGACTTGGCAGGAATGTAGCCAAAGTACATGATTGCTGGCAGCGGTGGTTACGGGAATGTACGGTCATAATAAGACCGGGTTCCGGACGGACACTTGACATTACCGAGAGGGAAGACCACCATATTCCCAAATGTCCCTGGAGCGTCGTATTGCATGTGAAGCAATCTGAACAGCAGTTTGCACCCCAGTGACTAGACGAAATATCACAAATCAGTTACCTCAAGAAAAACTCCTAGCCGCACGCCTTGTAGCGTGGTTTCCACTGAAACCAAACTACAGCCATCAGCCATTTTCGACGTCAGTGGAGGGCAGGGTGAGGTCTGATGTGTTTTTCAGATGGAAGCTGGTTCTGCCTCGGCGCCAGCAGTGGCCATGCGTGGTCTAGAAAGAGGACAGTGGAGGGCCTGCAACCAACCTGCAAGACACACTCGACCTTCACCTGTAGTTATCGTCTCCTGTGCGATTTCTTATGACAGCATGGTCTCTCTCGTGGTTAGCCCATGGACCCTGACCGCAAATTTGTACGTTAGTCTCTTGATTCGACCTTTTGTGGTGCCATCTATAACAGACTTAGAGAAAGCTTTTGACAATGTTGACTGGAATACGCTCTTTCAAATTCTAAAGGTCGCAGGGGTAAAATACAGGGAGCGAAAGGCTATTTACAATTTGTAGAGAAACCAGATGGCAGTTATAAGAGTCGAGGGGCTTGAAAGGGAAGCAGTGGTTGGGAAGGGAGTAAGACAGGTTTGTAGCCTCTCCCCGATGTTATTCAATTTGTATATTCAGCATGCAGTAAAGGAAACAAAAGAAAAATTCGGAGTAGGTATTAAAATCCATGGAGAAGAAATAAAAACTTTGAGGTTCGCCGATTACATTGTAATTCTGTCAGAGACAGCAAAGGACTTGGAAGAGCAGTTGAACGGAATGGACAGTGTCTTGAAAGGAGGATGTAAGATGAACATCAACAAAAGCAAAACGAGAGTAATGGAATGTAATCGAATTAAGTCGGATGATGCTGAGGGAATGAGATTAGGGAATGAGACACTTGAAGTAGTGAAGGAGTTTTGCTATTTGCGGAGCAAAGTAACTGATGGTGGTCGAAGTGGAGAGGATATAAAATGTAGACTGGCAATGGCAATGAAAGCGTTTCTGAAGAAGAGAAATTTGTTAACATGAGTATAGATTTAAGTGTCAGGAAGTCGTTTCTGAAAGTATTTGTATGGAGTGTAGCCATGTATGGAAGTGAAACATAGGCGGTAAATAGTTTTGATAAGAAGAGAATAGCAGCTTTCGAAATGTGGTGCTACAGAAGAATGCTGAAGATTAGAAGGGTAGATGACATAACTAATGAGGAGGTATTGAATAGAATTGGGGAGAAGAGGAGTTTGTGGCACAACTTGACAAGAAGAAGGGATCGGTCGGTAGGACATGTTCTGAGGCATCAAGGGATCACCAATTGGAGGGCAGCGTGGAGCGTAAAAATCGTAGAGGGAGACCAAGAGACCAATACACTAAGCAGACTCAGAACGATGTAGGTTGCATAGGATAGAGTAGCATGGAGAGCTGCATCAAACCAGTCTCAGGAGTGAAGACCACAACAACAACAACAACATCTATAACAGCATTCCAGGGGGTGTGTTCCCAACAGGGTAACGCTCGACTGTGTACTGCTGTTGTATCTGTGCTCTACAGAATGCCGACATGTTGCCTGGGCCTGCTCGATCACAAGATCTCTGTCCAATCCAGCACATATGGGACACCATCGGACGACAATTTCAGCGTTGAGCACAACCAGAATTAAAAGTCCCTATAATGATTTACGATGTGCAACATGCATGAAAGTCAATCGCACAAACTGACATCCGGTTGTTGGGCAACACAATGCATGCACCTTAGCATTCTTACATTCAACATCCTCGCGGTTAAACCTTTTGTTATCATAGCAGAATTTCACATTTGCAATGGCTTATCTTGCAATAGTAATCAATTAAAAATATTTCCTAGACAAATGTATTCTCCAAATTTCATGGCTCTACATTAATATTTTTTTGGTGTTGGGATATTTTTCAGTTAGAGTCTTTCATGTAATAGGGAACTCTTGTAAGACTTCTGTTCTGGGCCATCAGAGATGCTGTCTTACACATTCACATTCAGCTACAAATGGCTACAAATGGGACGTGTGACTTTCGAACTTACGATGAGTAGTTAAATTATTGACGACTACACTACCAGTATCAACTGCTGTTTAATATTTATAATTATGTGACCATGTTTAAGTATATTTTGTGGTACCACCATTTTTGAATAACTTTACTTTATATTCCAATAACTTGTGAGACTTTTGTAACTTTAAACTCATGGTTTTGCCTACAACAATTTCCAAACATTTCGCAGTTTTATTCTTTGTGACCATTATGTATTGTACTGTGTATTAAACCGGGTACCTAGAAACGACGGAGGGGCTTCGTCCCGCTGTCGCCCTTACTGGTTCACAACCCCACAAGAGGCCATAGCAGTCCACCCACGCCACTACCACCTCACACCGAACCCAGGGTTGTTGTGCAATTCGGTCCCCAATGGTTCCCCTCCGGGAAAGCCTCATACCAGACGAGTGTAACCCCAAATGTTTTCCTGGTAGAGTAATTATGGTGTAAGCATACGTGGGGACGCTGTTTGCTGAACAGTCGACGACGGGAACCAGCCCGCATTCGCCGAGGTAGATGGAAAACCGCCTTAAAAACCATCCACAGGCTGGCCGGCACACCAGACCTCGAAACTAATCCGCCGGGCAGATTCGTGCCAGGGACCGTATGCCTTCCCGCTCGGGAATCAGCGCGTTAGGCCGCGCGGCTAGACGGAAGGGTCTTGTGACAATTACTCATAAGTGAAATTTATTATTATTAATTAATTCGCACAACTTACCTATGCTTAATTTATTAGACCGTAATAACACAATTTACTACAGATTACTCGGCTATCTTAGCTACTGGGTGGAAAGCAGAGGTGTACAGCTCGACCCCAGGATACCAGCGACCCACAATTTAAATTAGAACCGTAAACAGCCCAATACCGATTGGTACTGCTAAGTCCCACTACTGAACGTATAGGAAGAGTGAGAAATCCGGTAAATCGAAAAGTCGCCAGCCATTTTTCTAGTAATCTCAATCGTTTTGATATTGGTTTTACTAGCTTTTACACCAAAGCTCCATCCAGCACTTATTCTCCCTCCTTTTCCCAGCCAGATAGACTACGGCAACTGTAACCATGATTTTGACACTTTTTTCCTTCCACTTTCATTTTGGTTAATCAGGAAACCAGAAAGATTATGGTCTTTCTAAAGTAGACCTAGAATCTGTTACAGTGTAGTAAGGTAGGACGCACTATTATGCATGACTTTTGCTACAAAAGTAGACGGCACTCGCAACCTTGTTACAAATTATACTGCAGTCTGTTGAGTGCGCATCGTATGTGTGTGCGTAATAGCCTGTGTCATCGTTGAGTTAAATGGTTCTGTTTTGCGATAACGACTGTTTGCCTTTCTAATGTTGCCAAAAGAGAAGAGAGTACAAAGGTGGATGTTTTTGAAGATCATATTTCAGGAGAGTACAGAAGGGTCTTTATCTGTCGAACTGTTTAAGACTACTTCAGTGCCGTCGTTTTCTGAGGAATAATTTCGCCACAACGACGCTTAAACAGCATTAACTGCTTATCTTTTGTAATGCCGCAGCGCCGGAGACTGGCTCTGAAAATCCCTCCTCCGTGTTGATGGCTTCCATTTCTCTACAGCCTTTTGTGCTAAAAGCTTATTTCAGTCCCATTCTCTGGATCAAGAGACATGCGGCAATTATCTTTTGTGGAGTAGTTGACGGTGATGCAGGATATGCTGTCAGTCGAGAACCTATAACGAACATAGATTATGCGAAAGCATCCTCGTTTTAACGAAAACTGCGAGTTTACCTCTTCTTTCAACAATGCTCATTCTAATTGCAGTTATAAAACGTACGAGCCATGTCTATTGGACTAATATGTTGTACTAATGTATTTACCAAAATTCTATAGGTTTGAAACTTACGTCGAAACATGTTGGGCCATTACTCCACTTTTTAATATGAAAGTTTTTGATCACAAAATTATTTATCCTGTAGATGATCTTACTTGATACTAGTTATAACAAACACCACATGGATCGAATATTTTTTCCACATACAATTGACGTAATGGAATTTATGATGAACTAAACAAAAAATTATTATCTTTCAAAAACACACTTAACTTTCTCGTAAATTTGATGTAATATATTTTATTTAAGCTAATTATATAATGTCCGTTACATGTGGCATATTTTAAAATAATTATTGAATTTATTTTCTTAGCCATATAAATATTTTCTATTTCTGAGAATTTTGCAGTCATTCAAAATATAATTTCATTTAAATTTGTCTCAATTCCTAAAAGCGTACACTGTATTTGTTACAAATTTCTCACTAGGAAGCTTCTAGAAGATTCTGGAAGCAACACTCTTTCATACATATTTCGAGGATCGCGAGAAACGCCCACTTATGCTTAGAAGCTTGCCGTGAGCAATCAGTGCATGGCGATCGGACTGCCTGCACATGAAGCATATGGAATGCATTTTGTTTCTATGAGAAATTGTTCATAGAAATTTTCGTCTTTTCCACCAAAGCGTAGTGTGTTTTGTTACATCACTTACGCTGCTTCTCAACTATCTTGTTACGACAAAACAACAAGAGGAAAAACGTTAAAATTAAAGGTCAGCTTATTGCTTCAGTTTTACACAGCCAAAAACACGGAAGAAACGCATTTTGATAAAGATTTTTATTGGAAGCTGATGAAAAAAACAAGGTGAGTATACAACAACTTCCCTTGGAACATAGGACGGCGCCTAATTGTTTTCTTCTGCTGAGCTTCTCTTCTAACAGCATCCCATAGGGATGAACCAGTTACGTCGCTGTCTGTGGTTCTCATACTTATAACCTGTCACTGTGATCCTGCAGTCAAATAGTCTATGGTCTGCCTAGAGCTGCGAGTTCAAAAATATAGATAAATACAAAACAAAAGGTAAATGAACAATTTAACAACAAGGATTGTTTTCTAACGTCTCTTATTGGTGTAGAGGACAGTATTATGCTGGATAATGTTTATTCAAGAAAGAACATCTCAAGTAATTGAAAGTGATCGTACAATATTCAGATATTCAGTTAAGATATAGACAGAAAGTACCCTTGTCAAAGGCACTAAAGTCACTTTTAAAGTGTTACGAGAGTGACAGCAAAATCCTAAAACTATACTACAATCAAAAATTCAAATCCATTTCATAATCACAATATCCGAAATATTCACCAGATCAAAACAGTTCAGAGTTCAACATAACGAGTTATAAATTATCACTCGTGACACAAAGAATAGTAACTTATACTCTGTCTATCCTTTGTTACATGACACAAGTGAAAGGAGTCTTCCTCTGAAGCACATTCAGTCTCTTTAGGAGTTAAAGCAGCCGTTCTCTGCCCAGATTCAAACACCTCCATGATTACCACTCGCTACCATAGTCAGGCATTCCTCTTTCTGGGACTGCCAAAAAAGTGCCAAGAATCGCTCTCTTGAGCTCCTCACTCGAAAAAGTCCCTGTTCGCACATGACACCCGTAGTGTTCACTAATGTCTGCTTTTCCATTGGTTGAAGTTGGTCCCCACGAAAAAATTCAGCATGCTTAAGTTCTAGAGGTATCAATTGTCCATACCGCTTCCTGGCCTGAACTCAGATATTACAACAATATTTAAATTAATAAATGTTGTGAATATTAAGGCACATGCAGATAATTCACGATACTTATAAATAAATGTTTGTTCATAAATAAATAAGTTAGTTTTCTTGCAAAATTTTGCTCACAGTAAATGAAAACGCTTTGTCATTAAATATCATTTAAACAATTATTTATGCCTCATTGAAAGAAGCCTCTTTTGGTTCTGTTCCCAATGGTGGTGTCCACTAACACACGCGACTGAACATTTTTAAAGCACTTCCATATAACATTTAAATAAAGTTGCTGGAAAAATATTAAACTTTTCATTAAATTACAACACAAGTATGTCAGGATATGAAGCACTAATGCTGCATTCATTTGCTGTTTAAGTGTGGAGAATACAATGCTTTGGCAAACATTTTCGTAATAAAAAGGATATAAAAGACATCATAAGTCACAAATAAAACATACACAGATGAGTGGTTTTCAGGTATGGTAGCTATTGTTCAATGCTGTCATCTGGGATGTCTTTTGTTAAAATCGCATGAAATATTTAAAAAATTTTAATTCTGAGGTTCGTTGTGAAAAAGTTAATTCTCTGAGAAATATTAAGTTCTGTAGTTTTAATATTTTAAATATTATTGTAACATTGGATGCGCCTCATGTTTCTGAGATCGCAAATATGTTCAGATTTGCTTTAATGCTCGAGAGTAAATTATTATAGATTCTGAGGGAAGCCATCATTCAGCTTGTCTGACACTCCACCATTTTTGATGATCTTCTGCACAAAGGCCATGCAAGCAACAACAGTCAAAATTCCCAGCTTTGGTATCCACCCCATTTCCGAATTCGCTCCTCGTCTTTGTACCTGGAATCGCCCTTACCAGTCACCTCGCCAGACCTGCCGCAGTGCGCCTAAGGCCCTGGCCCTATTAGCGTTCGTTCAGCCATACAGCAAATTCGTCCCATCACTCGATAGGCCACACAGTACCGGTACTGAGAGGCCGATGAGCTCGCCTTCATACGCGAAACGTTACAAACAATAGCAAAACAATGCAATGACAGCGACGCCCATTAGAAGTGCATATGTGAAGTGCTAGTAGCTCATCCAAGGGATTGTTATAAGCCTAAAATCGTTTTCCAGTCCACTAAATATGACAGGCAGTCATAAAATTTTGGTACGTAAGTCCTGTAATTATTGTTTTGTTCGTTTGCAGGTACATGTCTGCGGTCGTGATGTTCACTGCAAGTCCCTCCCTTCCCCCCCCCCCCCCCCCCCCCCCCGCCAATAGTACCGTAGCATGCTCCTAAAGGAAACAAATTGGTCCAGGCCACTTATAAAATTGGAGTGATGCGCACCATCTCAGATGGTGCAAATGATGCCAGTACTTTGCCCATGATATGATTCACTGATTAGCTGATCCATACGCTTGCAGAATGCTCAAAGAAGTCCGAATAACAAACAAGGAGCTAGTAGAAAAACTATCTGTAAATAACTGGGCACCGCTAAAACAGTGAAGCCGTATCACAGATGAGGCGACAGTCAAAAAAGTGAACGTCATTCGTGGATCGGTTTTCAACATCTTGCTTTCTGAACATGTCAGAGGTCGCCGTCTGCTGATATCCACAACTGCTGGCACCCATTCAAAATCTCACTGAACCGATGCAGCTACAGAAATGCAGCAGTTGTATCAGGCCAATCCCGATGGCTTCCTTAGCCAGCATACGGTTCACATCCACGCTGTCGCGGCATGCTACCAGTGTTAAAGACAGCGATGGAGCTCCGTATGCCACGGCAAACTGGCTGACACTGACGGCGGCGGTGCACTAATGCTGCGCAGCTAGCGCCATTCGACGGCCAACACCGCGGTTCCTGGTGTGTCCGCTGTGTCGTGCGTGTGTACAGCCCTCTCGCAGTGTCCGGAGCAAGTATGGTGGGTCTGACACACCGGTGTCAATGTGTTCTTTTTTCCATTTCCAGTAGTGTAAAACTGTGTGGTCTCACAACAGCCGAAAAAGGTGAAGAAGCAACCGTCAACGGGCAATGTGATACTGACTGTGACGGATTTTTGGAATTGCCATCGTGTGAATAAAGCATATTGGCAGACATTCGTCTGGTAGAGGTTACAAGATGCTGTCAAGAAGAGGGCCACAGGAAGCTGTCCAAGACTGTGTGTTTGCTCTCTAAAAACGTCTTAGGTAAGAAAAATAAATGGTTGTAACTCTGTCATAAGTTGCATTAAAAAGTAACTTTTTCTAATTTCTTGATGGTGCCTGGTATCGGACACCCTTGACCACTTTCAAACCATCCGTATTATAAGTGTCATAATGCTGGAGAAAGCCTACGTACAAAAATTGACCGCCGTGCAGTGATGGTGAAAGCGGCAATATCGCCGACGACAGTAATTAAATCACTAAGGACAGACATTATGCAACTTAGTCACTGAAGATTATTCCTTCCTCCTCCCCCCCTCCTCCCCTCCACAATCGTATTCACCTCACATGGCACTCTCCAATTTTTCTCTTCATTCGCACGAAGATGCCGTTGTGTGGCAGGCTTTCGAGAACGGCTACAATGTGATTTACTAGGCGCAACATTTCCCATTTCCCGTTTCTACAACTAAGGTCTCTGCCAAGTCATCCATCGCAAACAAGGATAAAATTGCAGAGATGCATTAAACGAGTATCTTGCTTCGTGATAGCAGTATTAATTTATCGAGGATGTAGTTAAAAATTTGTTGATACCCGCACATACTTCTCACCAAGCGATACTGGAATTGATGTTTTCAAAATTTTGAAATGGCTCTGAGCACTGTGTGACTTAACATCTGTGGTCATCAGTCCCCTAGAACTTAGAACTACTTAAACCTAACTAATTAAGGGCATCACACACATCCATGCCCGAGGCAGGATTCGAACCTGCGACCGTAGTGGTCACGCAGTTCCAGACTGAAGCGCCTAGAACCGCACGGCCACACCCGCCGGCAATTAATGTTTTCATAAAAATTTGTATGTATGAACATAGTGCTGTTTTTCTCTCTAATCTAAGACACAATGGAAGTTCACTTGGTAGGAAACGTAAACTACGTCGTTGTTTTATTGTTGTTGTTGTTGTCGCCTTCAGTCTGAAGACTCGTTTGATGCAGCTCTCAATGACAATCTGTCCTGTGAAAGTCTCCTCATCTCTGCATCGACACTGTAATTAAATCTATTTGAGCTTATTTGTGCATTCAAGCCTTGGTTTGCCTCCCCTACTCCACCAAATTAACAGATACTCGTTGCCTCAAGATGTAGCCTATCAACCTCATACTTAAATTACTTATACTGTGCCTCAGATTGCCTCAGCAGTTACTTTTTTAGTCATACAGTCTTCAGTTTTCTTCTCCAAATTTTTTCAGGTAAAATTTCTTAACATCTAAATTGGTATTAAAAGTTAACATATCGCTCTTTTTCGGAAAAAACGTGTGTTACTAGAGCAAGTCCACATTCAATATGAATTATTTTGCTGCCTGAAATAAATTACATTTGTTATTAGTATCTGAGAAGTATTCTTACAGTTTCCTATATATCATACACTCCTGGAAATGGAAAAAAGAACACATTGACACCGGTGTGTCAGACCCAACATACTTGCTCCGGACACTGCGAGAGGGCTGTACAAGCAATGATCACACGCACGGCACAGCGGACACACCAGGAACCGCGGTGTTGGCCATCGAATAGCGCTAGCTGCGCAGCATTAGTGCACCGCCGCCGTCAGTGTCAGTCAGTTTGCCGTGGCATACGCAGCTCCGTCGCAGTCTTTAACACTGGTAGCATGCCGCGACAGCGTGGACGTGAACCATATGTGCAGTTGACGGACTTTGAGCGAGGGCGTATAGTGGGCATGCGGGAGGCCGGGTGGACGTACCGCCGAATTGCTCAACACGTGGGGCGTGAGGTCTCCACAGTACTTCGATGTTGTCGCCAGTGGTCGGCGGAAGGTGCACGTGCCCGTCGACCTGGGACCGGACCGCAGCGACGCACGGATGCACGCCAAGACCGTAGGATCCTACACAGTGCCGTAGGGGACCGCACCGCCACTTCCCAGCAAATTAGGGACACTGTTGCTCCTGAGGTATCGGCGAGGACCATTCGCAACCGTCTCCATGAAGCTGGGCTACGGTCACGCACACTGTTAGGCCGTCTTCCGCTCACGCCCCAACATCGTGCAGCCCGCCTCCAGTGGTGTCGCGACAGGCGTGAATGGAGGGACGACGTGTCGTCTTCAGCGATGAGAGTCGCTTCTGTCTTGGTGCCAATGATGGTCGTATGCGTGTTAGGCGCCATGCAGGTGAGCGCCACAATCAGGACTGCATACGACCGAGGCACACAGGGCCAACACCCGGCATCATGGTGTGGGGAGCGATCTCCTACACTGGCCGTACACCTCTGGTGATCGTCGAGGGGACACTGAATAGTGCATGGTACATCCAAACCGTCATCGAACCCATCGTTCTACCATTCCTAGACCGGCAAGGGAACTTGCTGTTCCAACAGGATAATGCACGTCCGCATGTATCCCGTGCCACCCAACGTGCTCTAGAAGGTGTAAGTCAACTACCCTGGCTAGCAAGATCTCCGGATCTGTCCCCCCTTGAGCATGTTTGGGACTGGATGAAGCGTCGTCTCACGCGGTCTGCACGTCCAGCACGAACGCTGGTCCAGCTGAGGCACCAGGTGGAAATGGCATAGCAAGCTGTTCCACAGGACTACATCCAGCATCTCTACGATCGTCTCCATGGGAGAATAGCAGCCTGCATTGCTGCGAAAGGTGGATATACACTGTACTAGTGCCGACATTGTGCATGCTCTGTTGCCTATGTTTATGTGCCTGTGGTTCTGTCAGTGTGATCACGTGATGTATCTGACCCACGGAATGTGTCAATAAAGTTTCCCCATCCTGGAACAATGAATTCACGGTGTTCTTATTTCAATTTCCAGGAGTGTAGTTATAACTCACATAATCAACCTGAAAAAATTACAGAAAAAAACACATTTTCAAGCTATTGTACTGTTGCCCCCCTTCTCCGCTCCCCTTCCGACCGCCCCCCCTCCCTGCCACCGACTTGAGTATTAAAAGCGTATGTCGAACAAAAGTAAGTTTCCTACTGTATGAGGATTCATTTACCTTTGTTTAAATGTGAATTAATTTATTGTATTCTACGCATTTTTTTCCAGTGTTTTTACCGAGCGAGGTGGCACAGTGGTTAGCACACTGGACTCGCATTCGGGAGGACGATGGTTCAATCTCGTCTCCGGCCATCCTGATTTAGGTTTTCCGTGATTTCCCTAAATCGTTTCAGGCAATTGCCGGGATGGTTCCTTTGAAAGGGCACGGCCGATTTCCTTCCCAATCCTTCCCTACCCCGAGCTTGCGCTCCGTCTCTAATGACCTCGTTGTCGACGGGACGTTAAACACTAACCACCACCACCTCCAGTGTATTTTACAGCGATGAGCTTCTAATCCTTTGCTTCATAAATCTGAAAACTCGTTGCGTGTCATAGAATATCATAAATACATCTTTCAGCGACATATGTGATAGGTCTCCCGTGTTTGCCGTAGTTTCTAATGTTACTAAAAAATTCGGTATGATTACTTCATTCATCTGAATTTTCGATAAGCACCTTCATTTTGTCTGATGATCTTCTCCACAAGGCAAATGTTATGCCACGCGAATTAAACGAACAATTAAACCTACACTGACAGCAAAAAATTCACAACCACAAGCAGGAGATGAGCGGCATAAACGAAAGTTGTCTGGTGTACTTATACACCTGAAAGATGCCTATACAGCTTCCCCTTCCAGTCGGAACAATAGTGAGCTGCTGTTAGTCAAGTATACCTTTAAGGCGGCGAGGACCCCATTATCAACATCCACTGACTTTAAGTGAGGTATCATCGGGCTACGATAAGCTGTATGTTCGTTCTGTGATACTGCATAAAGACTTGGCAGGCTTGTAGCCACTGACATGAATGCTGATAACGGCGGTCACGAGAACGTACGGTCGCAAGAGGGCCAGGCTTCGGACGGCCACGTGGCACTAAGGAATGGGAAGATCATCGTGCTCGCGATTGGCTCTGGCGCACGAACTGCATCTGCACTAACAATCTGAGCAGCAGTTGGCACCACAGTGATCCAACGAACTATTAAAAATCGGTTACTTCATGGGGAGCTCCGAGTCACACACCCTGTACGTGTATTCCACTGTCCCCAGATCACCACCATTTGCAAATTCAGTGATGTAAATCGAGAGCTCATCGGTGGGCATGGTTGAGGTCGGTTCTGTTTTCTGATCAAAGGTGGTTCTCTCTCGGTACCAGCGATGGGCGTGTGTTGCTTAGGAGCCCCCCTGATAACCTTTGTCTTCTTGCTAGACACATTGAACCTACACCTGGAATTATGGTCTGCGGTGCGATATCGTACATAGTTGATGCGTTAACATAAACATATGGCTTCTCTTTGTTTTGGATCCTTAAACATTTTATTTTATCTGTTATCACTTTTATGCTGTAGTTTCATGTATTGACACGTTCCATAATCCTGGTTATTTGCTCCTCAATTTGATGCTAGGGAACTAGACGTGTAAATTAAATAGAAAAGCCAGAACACTCTCGTGCTTATCCCACGCACCCTGATAGCAAACCTGTGCATCAGTCTGGTGATTAGACTTGTTGTGCTGCCATTCATGAACATTATCCCAGGGGGTGTTTTCCAACAGAATAACGCTCGCCCACATCCTCTGTTGTAATCAGATTCTTTACAAGTTCTCGATCACCAGATCTATCTCCAGTCGAGTACATATGAGACAGCATCTGACGGCAACTCCAGCGTCATCAACCAACAACGTCCGTGTGTTGACCGACCAAGTGCAACAGGCATGGAACTCCATTCCGCTAACTTATATCCAACAATGCATGCACGTTTGTATGCTTGCAGGCAATATTCAGGTAGAATGAAATTTTCACTCTGCAGCGGAGTGTGCGCTGATATGAAACTTCCTGGCAGATTAAAACTGTGTGCCCGAGTTGGAGTCTCGGTCAGGCACACAGTTTTAATCTGCCAGGAAGTTTCATATCAGCGCACACTCCGCTGCAGAGTGAAAATTTCATTCTGCAAACATCCCCCAGGCTGTGGCTAAGCCATGTCTCCTCAATATCCTTTCTTTCAGGAGTGCTAGTTCTGCAAGTTTCGCAGGAGAGCTTCTGTAAAGTTTGGAAGGTAGGAGACGAGAAACTGGCAGAAGTAAAGCTGTGAGTACCAGACGTGAGTCGTGCTTCGGTAGTCGGATGGTGGAAGGCAAAGGCAAAGGTCCCGAGTTCGTGTCTCGGTAGGGCACACAGTTTTAATCTGCCAGGAAGTTTAATATTCAGGTAGTTAAAACTTTTATCAATGTGTCAGCACTTTTGCAATGGTTTATCTTGCGCTTAGGTTAACCTGCGATCTTGCAATGTTAATCGCTTAAATATGGTACGTAGACAAATGTATTCCCGAAATTTCGTTACTCTACATTAACAATTTTTTGTGTTCCGTTTTTCCAATGAATGGAGATGTAGGATGAGAACAGAATCTTAGAGACTGACGTACCTGAAACCTAAATTTTGTATTAAGGACCGTAATGATGAAACGTCTCCTATAAATTATGTATTTTCTCCGACAAATAGCACTAGCGACTTTAATGTCGGTCGATGTTTATGTGTCATGGTGAAATTTATCATTAGTATCCTGTCAACTCGTTAATCAAATTTATCCAAAGTTAAAATTTCTTGTCCCTGCTCCACTTCTTTTCTTGAGTAGAGGAGGCTTGGGAAGTTCAAGTCGCTATGTTTCTGCCCTTCTTCTTTAATATCTCTCCCGTGCGTTGAAGGAAGCCAGTGGTTGTTGCAAATCGTCTCTTGTAATGGGATTTTTATTTTCTCGTCTACCTCTTGCGACGTAAATTTTATGACATTATACACAGTACCCCGTGCATAACTAAGGAGCACCTATGAAATGTGGTGACAGCGCTGTCACGCTGAGTAGAACAGAGATTGCAACGAGAACGCTTGAAGCACACGTGTCGGCGTGTAACAGACAGCTGATAATTCAGGCGGCATCCGCTAAGGGACGAAGCGCCAAGCTCAGCATGCGACACGAAAATCAGGCGGCCGTCACTTCAGAATTCACGGCTTTAATCTGCCAGGAAGTTTCAAATCAGCGCACACTCCGCTGTAGAGCGTGGCTAAGCCATGCGCTGCAATATCCTCTCTACCAGGAGAGCTAGCCACGCAAATTGCGGGTCGTCTGTGAAGGCTGGAAGGTGAGAGATGAGATACTAGAACAAGCAAATTTGTGAGCGTGGGTCGTTAGTGGCGCTTTGATATCTCTGTCGGCGGCACACATGCCTGCAAAAGGTTAAGGCTTCCAGGTTCCAGTCCCGGTCTGGCACACAGTCGTAATCTGCCAGGAAGTTTCAAATATTTCCCTAGTCCTTGACGCTTCGTGGACTTCACTGTATGCCCGATCAGTGCACGGCATGTACTCAATATTTTTTTAAATTACAAAATTTGGTCAATTATAGAACGCTTAGAACCTGAAACATAGGTACAATCTTTTTCTTTTTATTTTTCCTTAACTTCTTCATGAGTTGGCTGATGGCCTGCTTCTGTTCACTCCGAATCATCCTTGTAGGTTGTGAATTTCGTTGTTGGACAGGAAATTTTTCAGTACTGATTGGTAGTTGAAACTTTCCCTGTTGTGTATGGGGTTCTCTGCGATTTTAAGTTCTCTCAGGTCCTTTCTTGTCCTTTCCAGCATCCCGTGGTGCTTTTCAATTTGGAAATGAAGTTAAAAATTTCCTTCACTAGCCTGTTGTGATTCATTCTGTACATAAGACCGAAAAATTCTCATCTCCTTTTTCTTATTGTCTCTGTGATTGTTCCTATGTTTCTACTCAAATATTCATTTTTCTTCTTCGTCCAGTTCTTTGTTCTTTTGTGGTCCTAAAATTTTTCGGAATATATTCCTTTCCTTCTTTTCCAGTTCTTCTCACTCACCTCTTTTATTCAGTGTTAGCCACTCGGATTCATAAAGTGCTTCCGGTTTAATTACTGTTGCGTAGTGAGCCGGCCGGAGTGACCGAGCGGTTCTAGGTGCTACAGTCTGGAACCCCGGTCATCGCTACGGTCGCAGGTTCGAATCTTGCCTCGGGCATGGATGTGTCTGATGTCCTTAGGTTAGTTAGGTTTAAGTAGCTCTAATTTCTAGGGGACTGATGACCTCAGAAGTTAAGGCCCATAGTTCTCAGAGCCATTTTTTTTGCGCAGTGTTTAATTTTTGCATGGAATGATACTGATCTTTTATTATATGGATTTTGGATGTGTCTGTATGCTAATTTCGTTTTCTTCGATCTCTCCTTGCTTGTGGTGTTATCTATCCCATTCTATTGTCCCCATTCTCACAAACAGTTAAACTTAACAACTATTTAAATGTTTCCGCTTGCGTTTGTATAAACTTTTCTCTTTTGTGTTTACGTACAACGTAATCCGTTTCCTCATATGATGTTAGTAACCACGTTTTAGCTGCAGTTTGGTGAAGTGTTTCTAGCACCTCTTTTGTCCTCAGAAAGTATTGCGATATCGTCGGCAAAAGTATGTTTTAAAGCGACTGCCAAAACAATAGTAAGAATAAGGAAAAAGTCAAAAAGTGAAAAAGAAGCAACCTTCAGGTATGTCACAGGACGAAGCATCTACTTGCCTCTCATATTTGAGTACGGAGGTACACTGATGATATATTACAGTTGGACGGTCTTATATAAAGGTTGACTAACAGAATCTTACTTTGTCAAACTAGACTGACCAGCCAAAGAAACTGGTACAACTTCCTAATATCTCTTAGGGCGTCCGTGAACACCCAGAAGTGCCGCTAAGGACGTGGCGTGGACTCGACTAATTTTTGAAGTACTGCTGGAGGGAATTGACACCATGAATCCTGCAGGTCTGTCCATAAATCCGTAAGAGTACAAGATGGTGGAGATCTCTTCTGAACAGCACGTTGCGAGGCATCGCAGAAATTGTCAATAATGTTCATGTCTGGGGAGTTTGGTGGCCAGCGGAATTGTTTAAACTCAGAATAATATTCCTGGAACCATACTGTAGCAATTCTGGAAATGTGGCGTGTTACATTGTCCTGCTGTAATTGCCGAATGCACAATGTACACGAATGGATGCAGCTGAACTGAGAGGATGCTTACGTTTATGTCATCTATGAGAGTGGCGTAGAGAAGTATTATAGGCCCCATATAACCCCAACTGCACACGCCCCACACCATTACAGAGACTCCACCAGCTTGAATAGTCCCCTGCTGACATGGAGGGTCCATGGATTCATGAGGTTGTCTCCATATCCGAACACGTCCCTCCGCTAGATAAAATTTGAAAAGGGGCGCGTCCGACCAGGCAACATGTTTCCAGTCAACAAAAATCCAATGCCAGTGTTGACGGGGCCAGACGAAGCGTAAATCTTTGTGTCGTGCAGTCATCAAACGTACACGAGTGGGCATTTGGCTCCGAAAGCCTATATCAACGATATTTCATTGAATGGTTCGCATCCTGACGCTTGTTGATGGCCCAGCATTGAACTCTGTAGCAATTTGTGGAAGGGTTGCACTACTGTCACGTTGAACGATTTCTTCAGTCGTCGTTAGTTCAGTTCTTGCAGGATCTTTTTCCGGGCGTAGCGATGTCGGAGATTTGACGTTTTACCGGATTCCTGATTTTCACGGTACACCCGTGAAATGGTCGTACGGTAAAATCCCCTCTTCATCGCTACCTCGGAGATGCTGTGTCCCATCGCTGGTGAGCTGACTATAACACCATATTGAAAGTAATTTAAATCTTGATATCCTATAATTGTAACCGATCTAGCAACTGCGTTAGACGCTTGTTGGCTTATATAGGCGTTGCCTATCGCATCGCCGTATTCTGCCTGTTTATATATCCCTGTATTTGAATACTCATGCGTATCCCAGTTTCTCTGGTGCTTCAATATACATTATTTCTATTGCTGTTGTAGAGGTAAAAAGCGGACGATTCTGAATTAAATGGACTTGCTTGCAAAGGTTGGCAGTGTCGTACATGAGCCAGCACCGGTTCCAATTCTGCCGCTATCTTACGCGAACGTCAAAATATCCCTCTCCCCTGCCCACCTAAAGCTCCTAAGTGCCCGCACTATACGCTGAGCTCCAACGCTATGCGGATAATGGATTTCTCATGTAAATAGCAGGCAGCCTTGGAAGGAAGTCCATTGTTTAGCTCAATATAGAATAATGTCTGAGAGTGGCTGTGGACGTAGTGGTTGCAACCGGCTGCGATTGTAGCCCTTGGGTCTTGTGGATTCTGTAGCTATCATTGGTTCCTTTAGCCAGCTGCCTGAATTCGTGAAGACATATTGAATGAAAGCACGTTTTGCAGCATCGTACAAAGATCCGCTCATGGTCCTTTGATTTGCAACCAAGAAAAAAACTTAACGAATGATCTGACGATTGAGTCTTGGATGCTGACTCCGTGAACTTAGGTATCGGGTCGTAAACTGAAGTTTAGGCTTGCACTATGCACAGTGTGTTCACACACATTTTTCTTCTTAATTTTTTAGGTTAAAGAAACTGCGACACAGACCCGGTAATGCGCTTACGTAATCAGAAAAAGATGAGCCGCATTAATCACTGAGGAGAAGTCTCTCTAGCGGTAGATTATAAAGCTCTTGCTGAGTCCAGAAGTGAATGGCAGCTAAATGTTAAATTTAGTTTGGAATACACATCACAAAAATAGGGTAGGTGACAATAGCTGAGGTGCATTTATTGCCGTAAGAACTATAAAGTATCTAGTAAGGTTTTTACGGATCCCGAATGCCAAACTGTCTCGCATACAATAAGCATTAAAATCAATGGAAAGTCCATTTGAGGCAGAGCAGTTGCATTTTGTCTCATTAATATTTGTTTTTAGCAAACAGGTTTTCGACTTCTTACGCCAGCATCAGTTACAAAAAACGAACTTTTCATGTATTTAAACTCAGTATACGTTGTTCTATTAATGAGTGACATAAGTTTGCATTAAAGTGGGTCAGACATGCTTTAATACACTACCTTCATATAGTGCTACGTTGATAGTACTTTTCTGCGTAGCCCAGGTGCATACCGCTGGCAGATTTCCTGATTGTAATGGGGCGAAAATCTACAAGTTTGGAGATTAAAACAGGTGCTACGAACACCGATTTGGGGAACGATTGTTTTGAACGTCTTTTCTGAAAATACTTGGAATAGTTAGAGAACTTCGACGAACAACGTCTTAACTGTCGTGGTAGCTGATAAAACCCACTTTTTCATGCAGTTGAAAGAGAGAAGTGAATCAGTAAGTGTATTATTGCAACAGAAGATAATAAGGATTATTAAGAAAGGCAGGAAATATCTTTTTCTTGGAAAATGTCAGAGTAAACAAATTCCACATTATCTGAGCAGTGTATACCAAACAAATATCTACGAGGAAAAAAAGGTGGAACATGTAACCTGCTCCTCATATACCGACCTTAATGACAGTGAAAAATTAAATCGCGTACACCTAATGGAAATTTGGGAAAAGCAACTGTCACCGAAGTTAATCTGTCGGTAAGGAGGGAGGAAAGGGTTACATCTAAATGAAAGGAAAAAGGCAAAAGAAATTGATGGAAATTAATTTTGAGAAAAGGGTGAAATTAATAAAGAAAGTAAATGTGCGGTCGTTACGTTAACAATTAATTGGCGTTAATTAGATATTTGAGATTTGGGGAAAATTACGGTCGCCAGTTCTATGGACAACTACTATAATACCTGAAAAAAAAGGTTATTGCACATATAATTAGCACTAAAAGCATGACAACTGAAGGTTGACACGTGTTGTGTGAAAACTGAAAGTTTGTCAAAAGTAATAAATTTCGCTACACTCTGACTTAATTTAGCAAAAAAATTAATAAAACCGGAAAATTGAAAGTTAACTTAGTGACTGAAATTAATAGTGAGATTTGTTTCTGAAGCACTACGAAATTCAGTAAAATAAGGTTAGTCTAGGGCTACCTCAACAATCATTTCAAAAGCTACTTGAATCTAAGCAATTTACAAATAAGAGATTTTATTTTGAACTTGAATTAAATGATTCTGGACAATTAACAATAGTAAAATTTAGTACGTACCAAGCTGAGCTGCAGTCACAGGTAAGCTAAAATATGCTAACAAAACTCGCACTCCTAATTTGTGCTTGCGTAATCTAAATATTGTAGCCAGCTATGAATACCTTAACTGAACTTCGAAATTAAATCAGTGAAATGGAATGATATTACTTTAATGCTGGAGTGTGAATTTCAACGAGACTCGGGTTCATTTCGGAGAAGGAAGGGACCCTGCTTGGTAATGGAATTGGGACAATGAGCACCAAAGGTTCATGCTAAGTTGCTGTAATTTTGTGATGCAACAATTTTAAAAGCTGAGGTCTACCATTCAATTCTAAGACTTAACGTGCTTCCAGTCTTCCTTGTTGGTTGATTGAAGGTTTGAAGTCGTCGGTCTAGGAGGTGGCGACAGTGACTCATTGTCGGCCGTCGCTGTTGCAGAAGCTGGATGTTGGCACGCCTACTTCTCGACATAGGTCACCAGGCGAAACGGGCTCTTGATGCGCACCAGCTAATGCTTCCCGTCCGCGACACCGTGTCAGAAACTACACTCCTGGAAATGGAAAAAAGAACACATTGACACCGGTGTGTCAGACCCACCATACTTGCTCCGGACACTGCGAGAGGCCTGTACAAGCAATGATCACACGCACGGCACAGCGGACACACCAGGAACAGCGGTGTTGGCCGTCGAATGGCGCTAGCTGCGCAGCATTTGTGCACCACCGCCGTCAGTGTCAGCCAGTTTGCCGTGGCATACGGAGCTCCATCGCAGTCTGTAACACTGGTAGCATGCCGCGACAGCGTGGACGTGAACCGTATGTGCAGTTGACGGACTTTGAGCGAGGACGTATAGTGGGCATGCGGGAGGCCGGGTGGACGTACCGCCGAATTGCTCAACACGTGGGGCGTGAGGTCTCCACAGTACATCGATGTTGTCCCCAATGGTCGCCGATACCCCAGGAGCAACAGTGTCCCTAATTTGCTGGGAAGTGGCGGTGCGGTCCCCTACGGCACTGCGTAGGATCCTACGGTCTTGGCGTGCATCCGTGCGTCGCTGCGGTCCGGTCCCAGGTCGACGGGGACGTGCACCTTCCGCCGACCACTGGCGACAACATCGATGTACTGTGGAGACCTCACGCCCCACGTGTTGAGCAATTCGGCGGTACGTCCACCCGGCCTCAACCAAGAGACAGTCAACGGACCTACCAACAAGACGACTTGCTTACCACTTGACCAGTACACAAGGAACTCGAAAGCCAAAACGTAAAAGGCGTAGCCGACCACAACCAAGTATACACAAACTGTCACAACTACACACACGTGTTGGGCAGCGACAACACGGTGAGGAAAGGACACTGCCTGAATTTTACGTCAGCGGTCAGGGCAGGTAAACGGAAGGCTAACGGCCACAAGGCAGAAAGTTCCGCTGGTGAACTTGGACTTCTAATATCCAAAACAGAGTTAAACCCCAAACAGCCAACCATGAAAACCAACGGCGCAGTGTGGACAGACTGGCTTCGGTAGTTAAATCAACACACAACTTTGATGCCTGGGTCGGTGAGCCTCGAACCCCGTAGCAATCGGAACAGCTCCCACACACTCCGCCACCGAGTAGAGACCACCAGCGGGCCCGGCCTACTGCGCCACGCGGAGATCTCCCGGCTGATCCACACCAACCGACCGACTCCTCAGAGCCAGTACGCTGACAACGTATAAAATAAGTTATCAGTCAAAATCAATAACAGGGACGAATCACGCGTCAGCACCCACAGCCAACCCATAAGCGATCGCAAGCCAAATACACGTCGTCCGGCAAGACGAGCGACCGATTACCAGCCACAGTCGTCCCCACTCCAATCATCTGTGCCGGCAACTGTCGGGCGAGTCATGGCGGTCCGACGGAACTTGTGCCGCGCGCCAACTCAAACACTGCCATGTCCCGAAATGCGCTGCTAGGGCCTCCCAACTCAATGCCAGATCCGAACTAACTCCCAACACACGACAATCGGGAAGGAATAGCAGTCAGCAAAGATAATACGCCAGGGCTCATATAGATAAGCGCCGCTGCTGCCGCTCACGGGCGGGCAAGACGGCAACTCAGTGACTCCAGTAATTGAATTTAACATAACGAGGTGGTAGTACAGTAAAAACAATGAGATATGGCACGCTCTCATACATAATGAGAGTAAGGAGAAATTTTTAAAATAAATTTGTCTTTCTCTGGATGACGTTCAAATGGTTCAAATGGCTCTGAGCACTATACGACTTAACTCCTGAGGTCATCAGTCGCCTAGAACTTACAACTACTTAAACCTAACTAACCTAAGGACATCGCCCACGTCCATGCCCGAGGCAGGATTGGAACCTGCGACCGTAGCGGTCGCTCGGTTCCAGACTGCAGCGCCTAGAACCGCACGGCCACTACGGCCGGCTCTGGATGAGGTGCTATGAGGTGCTACGCTTTTTATGGCCTGGCACCTTACCAGTCCTTTGTTTCACAAAGCGCCTAGCATCCAACTTAAGTCGGTCTATCGATTGCTTATATGATTTTGAATGCATCCCTGTTGATTTTTGAACAACTTCTAAGTTGATTTCTGAATGAATCATAAGTTGATTTTTGAATGCGTGCATAGTGTACGTGTTGTCTGTGACTAGAAGTAAACTTACCTGCAGACAAAAGCGGACGGGTCTATACGAGCTAAGCGAATAAAGCCGAATGGGTGAATGCCAATTTCTGTTGATATGTTTGATTGGGTTTGCAAATGATCAACGTTGTTATAATTACTAGGGAATTCCATAGAATCAGACTACCAGAGTGGAAATAAACGACTAACAGGAATACGTTTTTTCTCCGTGTATGCAAGAGAATGAAATTTTGACAGAAAAGTTTTGGCCGGACCGCTACACTACTAAGGGCCAGTCATACAGTCCCCGGTTAGCAGCCGCTTAAGTTCTATTCCGGGAGTAGCGGGGAAATCGCGTTGTACGAACAGGTAATAACGCCTAACCGGAGAATAAATGCGGTATAAATAAACCGGTAATTGTGGCAGGGTTAGTGAAGCTAACCAGAGAAGAGGTTTTGCCACTGGCTGAAGTAGTTACAGAATTAGTGATGACAAGATTGTTGGTTAGTAAGACGAGGGAGAAAAACGGGGACTCACACAAATTACTGAAGTTCTACCAAGAACAGTTATTCTTGAACTCATGTAGAAGCTACTGCCGTCATTATCGGCAATGACATTCATAATGGTAACCAAACCCACGGAATTAGCCAAGATTATTTAGGATAACCAGAATAGGGAAATCTGGTAAACGTAGGCTACATTGTGCATTCCCTTTTACGCACAGCTGAACGAGAAGCGACTGCAACGAGCATTGTCTAGGCAGACAAACAGTTCCACCGCCACAATAAAGGGCGCCCGGCCGCTGCCGTATTCTGAATGAGCGGTGCGGCGGCGCAGATCGTAATCTCGGCTGCGGAGCGCCGTAATGAGCGGCGACGCCGATGCCGGCTTCTGGAGAGGATTTCCAGCGGCGCCTCTCCACCCCGGATTCGCTGTGTTTACAGGAGCGCAAGCGCCGAGGCAGGGTGAGCCAGGCAGAGGGGGGAGGGGGCGGGGGGAGGTGCACCGTGAACAGCAGCCGGGTGTGATCTGGCAGTGGCAAAGCTCCAAGCTGTCCATATGCAGCTCAGAGGAAGCAGGTGCGCCCACATCTTTTTGCCATTAAGGCCGAGCAGTTCCAGTCCTGAATCGCGTGACCGATACGCTCGCAGGTTCGAATCCTGCCTCGGGCATGGATGTGTGTGATGTCCTTAGTTTAAGTAGTTCTAAGTTCTAGGCGACTGATGACCTCAGATGTTGAGTCCCATAGTGATCAGAGCTATTTGAACCATTTGGGGCCGTAATCAGTTACTCTCGGATGCACACGGAATACGTAAACTTTAGTTAAAGTGAAAACGTTGCTATGTGGGCTGTTGTAAATAGTTTTATGGTAAGGGTATTTGATCATTTTTGAAAAATGATATGATTCCACCAGATTGTGTTTTAAATCATTTCATTTGATTCATGTGTAAAGGTTTCGTGGTTATGGCCAAACGACAGGTGTTGACAGAATTTGAATGGTAGTTGGATCTAGTCACATGGGGCACTCCATTTCGGATATTGTTAGGGAATTCAATATTCCAAGATCCACAGTGTAGAAAGGATGCCGATAATAACAAATTTCAGGCATTACCTCTCACCACGGACGGCACAGTGGCCGACGGCCTTCAGTTAGCGACTAAGAGCTGCGGCGTTTGCGTTGAGTTTTCGGTGTTAACAGACATGCAACACCTCATAAATCAATGTGGGACGTACGATGAACGTATCCGTTAGGACAGTGCGACGAAATCTGGAGTTAATGGGCTATGGCAGCAGACAGCCGACGCGAATGTCTTTGCTCACAGCATATCACCTGCAGCGCTTCTTCTGGGACCGTGACCATATTGGTTGGACCCTAAATGACCTGAAAACAGTGACCTTGTCACACGAGTACCGATTTCAGTTGGTAAGAGCTGATGGTGGGGTTCGAGTGTGGCGCAGACCCCACGAAGCCATGGACCAAAGTTGTCAACAAGGCACTGTGAGAGCTGGTGGTGGCTCCACAATGGTGTCGGCTGTGTTTCCATGGAACGGATTTGATCCTCTGGTCCAGACAGATCATTGATTTTTAAACAGTTGTGCTTGATAATTTAAGACCATAGCAGCTATTTATATTTCCAACCAACAATGGACTTTTTTATGGATGAAAATACGCCATTTCACCGAGCTAGAATTGCTGGATTTTGAATTGAAGAACATTTTGGACAATTCCAGCGAATCATTTGGCCACCCAAATCGCCATCCACAAAATTGTGCTCCGCAATAGAGGCAGTGTGGCTCAGTATCGGCAGGGGCTTCTCGTCGGGTTGCTGCATTACGGCGGGAAAAAGGAGTCCAACACAGTATTAGGATGTATCCCACGACCTTTGTCGCCTCAGTGTGGCTATCTGCAGCAATCGATGTGAAAACATCGCTGGCAGTTCTTCAAAATATTGTGGAGCAATCATATTTGTTGTGCACCTCACGATCGTTATCGGTAATCTTATAAACTATAAGGTGCATGACGTGCAAAGCTCTGTCACTAATGGTGATATTACTGCATTGTTAAATTGTCATATCTAACTGCAAGTAACAGGAAATGAACCATGTAATGACTATAATAAACCACATAGATCCTCACACTTCTTGAAGAAAAATTGCATAAAAAAAATTTGAACGTTACCCACTGATGTTTGTAACGCCGGAATTGCATATCCTCCTATTTCCATCTATTGTACTATAATTTTTTTCCTTATTTTGTTACCTGAAGATATGACATTTCTGTGTCTTATATATTGTAATTGTTTTATTATGTTGGTTTGTTTCGTAAATACTATTTGTATTTTTACGCTGGGTCTTGCCAAGGGAAAACTATGCTATCGAACGAATGCATCGGTAGGTCGTGTGGAGAACCAAAGTGTTTAGGATCTTGGTGTGGTCGTTCTACCATTCCTAGACCGGCAAGGGAACTTGCTGTTCCAACAGGACAATGCACGTCCGCATGTATCTCGTGCCATCCAACGTGCTCTAGAAGGTGTAAGTCAACTACCCTGGCCAGCAAGATCTCCGGATCTGTCCCCCATTGAGCATGTTTGGGACTGGATGAAGCGTCGTCTCACGCGGTCTGCACGTCCAGCACGAACGCTGATCCAACTGAGGCGCCAGGTGGAAATGGCATGGCAAGCCGTTCCACAGGACTACATCCAGCATCTCTACGATCGTCTCCATGGGAGAATAGCAGCCTGCATTGCTGCGAAAGGTGGATATACACTGTACTAGTGCCGACATTGTGCATGCTCTGTTGCCTGTGTCTATGTGCCTGTGGTTCTGTCAGTGTGATCATGTGATGTATCTGACCCCAGGAAAGTGTCAATAAAGTTTCCCCTTCCTGGGACAATGAATTCACGGTGTTCTTATTTCAATTTTCAGGAGTGTATTATTGATGACTAAAACCTCTGTTATGTGTATCTGTTGTGGCTATTAAACTTACGGAACTATACTACGAACTTGTACACCAAGCTAATATAAAATAATGGGAACAGCAACTTCAGATAAAAAAAAGAAGAATTTTTTTGAATTACCATAAGTAGGTGACAGTTGCTTTATTATTAAAAACAAACATAAGAGTTAAGGAGACTAGAATTCTCTTGGGCTACTTCTATAAAACAATATATAAATAAAATTTAAACAATAGTTTGAAATAAAAGAGCAAGTAGTGGAAACGAACTAACATTAACCCTGAGCACAAAATAAATCACACAAAATAAATTACACAAAACCAGCACAAATATCGTTCATAAATCACAACCCAAGCTGAAACCCAGCACGCAGGAGCAGCTGTTGTATAAACAAACAGAAAACTTTTACTAATGCATAGTAGCCAAGCTGGAACGGGTCAACTCTTTAAATAAAATCTAGGTTAGCTAAATCTAAAACGCATAGTACGAAGAGCCCTACGGCACTACGGATGTCTCCAAATAACTGTACGTATAGTCTATACACTAACATTCTAACCAAACAAGTCCAACAAACGCCAATGACTAAGGCTCCGAAATCCCACTTTGTCCGTGAATTATGTAAACACCATGTAGCAGACCAAGTTCAAGTACCGTCTGTTACTAAATCCAAGGGAACTGCATATCGGGCATATAAGCCGATAGAAAAATGACACAAACAGGTTCAGAATTCTGGTTAAACAGTTGCTCTTACCGTTCATGTCCTATACGACTGCCACCACTTGAGGTTGCAGTGACAGGTCGTGAACGACTGAGAGTGAACTCATGAGTCTCGTCACAATGTCGGTGCAGTAGATAGCAGATACGCCACCCGGAGGCAAGAGAAAGCCGATTCGTTAGCTACGAAGGCAGAGAGATTACATCGCGCTTTCGAATTCACATCGAAGCAGCGCAGAGATCAAATTCCAGAAAACAGAACAGACGCTGATAATGAAAGCCAGAAGCGATAGATAAAATTTGAGTATGTAAAGAACTATATCTGAGAAGTAGTAGCATACATTATCTATATAAATTTCGTAAATGAACCTTTTCTTTCGACAGCTGAAGAACTGGTTCCCTTCACCGGAAGCTTCTCTACTGTACAGAATGATCGAAGCAGCTTATTTATAAAAAAATTCTTTATATTCCTACGAAATCTAAGGTCGCTCTTTGCCTTCATTCACGATGTACATTCCTATGTATGGTACCTCCCATATAGCTTTTACACTATACCGCAGACTGACACGTGCAATTAAGGCATATTGATTCACGATTGCCCCTTCAGTGACTTCCTTGCATTTGTCGCCAGTCATCAAAGAATCCAAGCTTCCTGTACAATCTCCATAACTCAAAGACCACAAACATCGCCTTTTAAAAATGTAACTGCTGTACCTCTAACCCATTTTCCCCCTGCCTCACACGTACGACCATTAAAACAAGTTCTCTTCCCTCAAGACCCTGTGCCCTTCACAATTTCCCGTAGTTACGGTTGCTGCATGAACTCTTAAACCTTCAGACTTTCAGCCAAACAAAGCAGTAGTTAGGACAAGCCTCCTCATATCAGTTTCCTTCTTCAGTTGTTCGCACTTTTATGCTTAACGGCACCACCTGATAATACTTCCCTCCAGTAATACACTCGCCTTTTCTTTTTCCAGAAGTGAGAGTGTCATCGGCCTTCGGACTGATTTGATGTCATCCAATACTGCTTCCTCTCCTGCTCTCCTGTACCTAAATCTTCAACCCACTGTAACACTTACACATGTAACACTTACACCTCACATAATCGAGTACTTGTTGGATATATTACAATAACTGTATCTCCCACCAGCTTCTGTTTTGATCTCTGCAACTCCATCGCTTACCACCGAAGTTATCGCCTTATGCCTTACCCCAAGTCGTATCATCCTGCCCCTTCGTTCCGTCAATGTTTTACACGTAGTCTTTCATATGTCGTTTCGGCTGTGGACTTCACTATTTCTTATCTCAAACGCTCTGATTATTTATTTGCCAGTTTGCTCATAATGCATCGTTTATTTCCATAAATGCTATGTTGAAAATGTCCATTCCCATAAATTTATTCCTCAAATTAAGGCCCATATTTGATACTAGGAGGCTGCTTTTAACGAACAACACCCACTATGCCGGTGACAGGCTGCTTCTTACATCCTTTTCGCATCGCCCGTCACGTGTTACTTTGTTTTCAAATTAGTGGAATTCCTACGTGTACTACGTGGTCTATAATTTTGCTGTTAAATTTATTGCTGATCTCATTTATGGTACTCCTCATTATTTATACCATTTATCAGTTTATTCTCTATCCATATTCTGCACTTGTTAGCACTGTTCATTCCCTTCTATAGCCAATTCTTCCTCACTTTCACTGAATGTAGTAATGCCAGACAGTCCTATGAGTGACATTCTTCTACAATGAATTTCAATCGTTCTCATGAAACTCTCTTTTTTTCCATCGTTGCTTGTTCGATACATAGGTTCAGCAGTGGAGAAGAGAGCTGCATTCTAGACTAAGGCCATTTTTTAATTCGAGCATTTCTTTCTTGACCTTTCATTGGTTGGTTTCCCTCTTTATTCTTTAGCATGAGTATTACCAGTCTTTTCTCATATTTTATACCTCTTTCTTCTGGGAATTTTGTCTTGAACCATTTATGCGTCTAAAAATCCAGTGTATGTCTCTCGATTTTTCATAAATTTGTTCTCCATCATCAACTGCAACGGTGGTACCGACAATCTGGTACCTCTACATTTCTAAACGATCCTCTTTTCTTTATTTCCATTATTGTGCGTATTATCTATCTAGATGACGCGTCAAAGCGTCTGCTTTCTCTTGATCTATATGTTCGTAATAATAATAGAATACCGATCAGCAAATCATTATATTCTTCATACTTTCCGAACAAAACTAAAATTTTTTAAAAAAAATTTGGCTGGTGGAATGTTACAAATTGATCCCCTTCTGTCACTAACGTATGAGAATCTCAGCTTCTGTACGATTTCGAGTATGATTCAGACGTGCGCCAAATGTTTCTCTAATTTGTTTCATTTATTTCTTTTAGGGAAATCATTTCATATAACTTTGACCCTTTTTTCAATTTTTGTTTCCTAGGAGATGTTATCTATCCTCTCTGCTTTGTTTGTTTGAACGTCTTCCAAAGCTCTCTAAGAGTATGCATTGCGCTTTTCTTCCACGTCAACATCAATTTCTTCTTCTTTTTCGGCTTTGGTCAAAGAAAATCTCCGTTCCGCAGCAAAATCTCAGCATATTAGCTTATGTGACTCTCTTCGATTTGTTCATGTTCTATAAATCACATGGACGTTGTTATCTGCGGCCAACTGTGTGTGTAGCGCTGTGTAACTGACGTTTCTGGAAAACATAAATTACATTTTGCAAAGTGGCTTATGCACCAGGATTAATCCCATGGATACACGTAACTGTATTACCACAAGATCGACCTTATGATGTGTAAACATTCCAGGCAGCTATCTACATTTAGCGCTTACTTGTTAGATTTTTATGGGTTGTTACAGTTACAAAGACTGCCATCTTTTGATCTGCGGTTGGCAAGTTGATACCAGTAATGGTAAAATAAAAATTCTTTCATCGCAAAAGGCGACTGGTTGAAGTTATTAGTGAAAACATTATTCATCATAGTACTAGTGTTTTATGTGTTGATGTATTTCTATTTTTTTACAGTTTTCTTGCAGTCATTTGGCTTTAATTTCTCTATATCCATACTGAGTGATTAATAATGCTGCTATCCATTTCTTCCAGAATATTTTGTTATCTCCTCCTTTCGTCTTTGACCTTTCCTATCGCACAAGTTGTCTTTGTAGCTACTTTTCTACCTAGTTAACCTTTGTGACTGGAATTTTCTGATGTCCGTTCCTCTTCAGAAGAAATACCTGCTGCATTTAACATTCTGTGTGGTGTCTGTTGTTCTATATCGTGTCTCCCTACCACTTTCGCGCAACGACGCTCTGAGCGTGTTTTTTAGGGAACTGACTAGTTTGGACATGGGACCTGTTGCTGGTAAGGAGACGCCAGACCACACATGACATGTAGAATTCAGAAGAGTTCAGTGAGACTAGCGATGATGTAACCAAATACTTAATGATTTCAGCGTCAGCTCCACTGCACTCCCTGTAAAAGAATCTTAATACTAACTAAATTTAGTGGAAGGGGTTCAAGGCTTTCCCAGTTTTAGTTAGCTGGTAAAATAGCGTCGAAAAAGCAGTTAAGTTTACCATAGGAAATTTTATTCTACTCACAAAACATTGTTTATAAATTGAACCATTGATAAGAAGAAATGTTTTAATACAGGATGATAAAAACCAACTGCGTTCAACAAAAATGTGAACGAATATTCCCTGAGTGGGTTTCCAAGTTCTACAATGGATTGAAGGATGACCTATGCCATATCACATCTATAATCTAGGTTTAAATTAAGTTTCACAAGAGAGAAAACTATCAAAATGGTCTACAGTGACCCTCAATTATCTTTAATTACTTATCTAACTTGTAGTAAATTACAGTGGCTGATGTGGCTTCTCAACAACCATGTAATAGAGATAATCATCGCGTTTCAGATTTTTACTTCTAGTGGCAAATGTGAACACCATGAGCTTTAATTTACGATCGACACTAGTATTACGCAAAAAAGGGGGTGTAACAGATGAGACTTCTGCAGTTCTGAGTGAAGCTTTATGAGCTGTTATGCGGCATCGCGTGCGTTCATTACCTTGTTGATGTTCGTCAGGGGCGGCGGCCGGCGCAGCTCCGCTCACCTCGCCGCCTGAGAAGCAACTCTCTCCTAACTACTCCCTACTACAATTTACCGAAGTTGGTTTAAAAAAAACTATCTGGCTATGTTTTCATCTGACCACTCAGGGTCTCAGTGTTAACCTTAAGCTCCGACTACAAAAATTCTGTCTATCCAATGAGAAACGTTATACTTTTCGTGGTGGGGTAATGTTTTTAAAGTTTGCAACGTAACAGAGACGCGAAAAAGTCTCACGCTAAAACTTGCAGCTGGGGTGGCCCTTGTTGTGTTATCGTAAGACCTATACTGTTCATCTGGAGGGCTCTATCGTTTAACATGGGCTGGGGGTGGTCCTAGCGGTTAGCTAGCGACGTGGGTGTCTGTCCCTTATCGTAGGGCCTTCCAGCTTAACACGGTTCTGGTCTCGGCTTCTGTTCTCGTTTCTCCCCTCGGAACTGCCTCTGTCCCACGGTGGGAAGGTATGACATGCATTAGGCATTCTTGTTTTAGTCTGTGGTATTCCATTTGCTCACTCGTTACTCGTATTACTTTGGTTAATTTAATGTCACGATTTATTCTGAGCTATGTGACATACTACTGGATTTGCTTATCATGTCAGGGTTTTCATGGAAGGTGTGAATTTGCCTGACACCTTAAATGCAGTATTCGTCAAGTCAGTATCTACAGCGTCAGACACCTGCAGACAGACAGTATATTCGTCCTAGCTTCCTTAAAAGTTTCCAATGATGCCATAGAACAGCTTCTAAATTTTTGGATGGGTCTTCTGCCATCATTTGTATCCTCTCCGTTGCAAATTAGGCTTGGGAAATTTTTCCTGTAGTGATGATCGCTGACAAGGAAAATGTCCTCCCCAACAAGTGGCGAATTAACAGCAGTGCCCTCAATAACTGAAACTTCCGTCCCTGCGTCAGATGTCTCAGGCATCATGCGTAATGTATGTAAAATCAGCGCCCAGTTAAAAATCTTAAATGATACCTATGTTATTAAACAGCTGAACAGCCACCCAGTCACCAAGTCCTAGTTGCCGGTTGCCTATCTATGCACATCCTGCATGTTACTGACCGTTTTGGTTGATAAGGTCCACTGCATGGTGCATGCCGTTCCTCAATGATGATGTTGTGTTCAAAGACGACATGGCCCCTATTCACACAGCTCGCATCGTTCAGGACTGATCTGGTGAGCACGAAGATGAATGGTCGCACCACAGGTCGCCATCTCAGTAACCATACCGCATTGTTATTGAACCTTTGGGAGAAGGGTGCTTGATTGCAATCAACCCTGCAGTATTATTTCTTGAGTGATTATTTGCTTATTTGGGACTAAGGTTCATGAATGGTTACAACTGTTGCTGAGCAATTTTGCTCACAATTTCTGATAATTGCTAACTTCTGTTATTTACGGTATCGTCTTACTTCTTGGTGCGGCTCTTGCTATCAGGATATTTTATTAAAACTAGCCCGATTTGAACTAAATAATTACTGAAACAAAGTAAGTTTCATAATCTCAGTAAATTAAATGGGGAACGTAAAACGCTTCCTGAAGTTATCACGAACCAGTGCAATTAGTAAAGACGGTGTAGGGGTTTGTTCATGCCCAAAGACTAACTACTAACAATCATGTCCCGCTAATAGTCTGAATTATGTTTCTTTAACCTGTTAATTTATTCACTTCTCCAAACTATTACTGGCTACGGAAAATTTATGCATCTGACTGGGGAGGGTGTTATATTTTTCTACAATTTTATAGTCAAAACTTGATTCTTCAGCCGCACAAAGATTTTATTACATCATTGGCAATTTCTGGATCAAGTTAACTTACAACTTCCAGGCAGATTAAAACTGTGTGCCGGACCGAGACTCCCGAGATCGAGTCTCGGTCCGGCACACAGTTTTAATCTGCCAGGAAGTTTCATATCAGCGCACACTCGGCTGCAGAGTGAAAATCTAATTCAAGTTAACTTACACATTGTGATAGTTTATATAAATCTGTATAATTGCTAGTACTGATTCGCAGTTGGAATTCATTTTGGTCTCCGTCGGATGCAATAACATTGTGTCACACTATAAGACAGCAGGAAGATTTAATTGCATGTGATTTCGTATCAGCAGATAATATCGCATTTACACTGGCGTGTCAAAACACGCTGATCAAAGTAAGTACTGCATTTTATGAATGTACTATCGCTTATTGTAGCAAATTAAAGCCTAATAGAGATAAGGAGGGGGTTGTGTTAACTATGCACTGATTGGTGTGTAACAAACCCTTTATCATATGCAACAGCTCCTAGGGAGGTTATCATTCAACTAAAGAAAGGTTGGGAGGCGTCAATGAATAGAAAACTTTGTCATCTGAATGAGTTTAACCCCTAACGGACACGTGAGACAAATCGTTCAAATATAGGATTGGCTATAAGTTCTGTCTCATGCAGTACGTTCATTAGCTTACTACTACTGCTGGACATTACCAGAATAATTACGATAAATGTGGCTAATGGCCGTTCAGAATTTGCTGTGACGCTCTGGAGAATTAACTAGCTCAAAATCGTGTTTCAATACAATTAAGACAAATGCCGCCACATCTTAATGTTTTACTCAACTCCAAAGCATTTAAAATGAAGGAAAATTCCTCAAACAAAAATGATTTGACAGCCAGTTTCAGGAGTTCTAAAATTCATTGAGTCAATTCATCACACTCTAAAGTCTCTGAAGGATGTAGAAAAAAATCATATTTACTCGAACTACGCCACATGGCTCCACCGTCAGTCACAAGGAAATCAATAACGCCCCTCTCGCTGAGCTTCTGTTAAGAACGCAGACATTAAACTTTGATTACACCAAGCCTTGATTACGGTTGTGAAAATGATGTAGATGTTATATCACGAATTTCTGAAGGTTAAACTTCGCTTAAACAATTATCGCGAACTTGTTTTCATCGCCATATCGCAAAGGAACACCAAAAATTGCATAAATGATCCCAAAAAATTCTAACTAACTTTCTGTTATTTATAGCAGTAACTAAACATCGATAAACACTTACCGCGCGGGATTAGCCGAGTGGTCTAGCGCTGCAGTCATGGACTGTGGGGCTGGTTCCGGCGGAGGTTCCAGTCCTCCCTCGTGCATGGGTGTGCGTGTTTGTCCTTAGGATAATTTAGGTTAAGTAGAGTGTAAGCTTAGGGACTGATGACCTTAGCAGTTAAGCCCCACACACATTTCAACTTTGTTTATACATAAACACTCGCAAAATTTTGAATTTCAGTTTCTTAAGGATCAGTTACACGTTTGACGCAAACATGTGCTAGTCACCAAGAAACAAAGAAATAACCATAAAAAGTGAATAAAGTTCACAATAACCATACACAGGAATTCATTATATCTCAATTGAGCAAATTTCAGCTACTAATAATCACAAGTAGATGTTCCACGCAGATGGCCAATACAAAGTTCGAATGGTTATGACTGCATTTACCATACTCATTTATTTATGAAATTTCCGAGTATTAGCAATTCTTGTAACGTTTCCTTATAAATACTCATTATAAAGAATACATTTCGAGCAGAATCCACGACAATATAACTCATTTAATAGCCGTTTTTCTTACCATACCAGCACACCTGCTAGAAGACGCCCTCACTCCGGGTCCTCCTGACGCACAGTGCCTAAATACCGCGCCCTAAGGACCAGTGTCACCCCGTTCAAACTACTTGGGTTTGAGGGGGGGGGGGGAGGAGGAGGAGGAGGAAGTGTCCTATTGGCTGAACCACCTGACGCCTTTTAAATTATCGAAACCTTGTAAAAATCTGTGCCTATCTCTTTTACTTAGCCTTGCCCACAGATTTCTTTTGGCAAAACCACCACCTTCTACCAATCTGTAGCTAGTCCTATCTTTCCATTACCAATGATTCATACTTTAATCACTCATATTCTCATGGAGCGGTAAAGTGTGGATGTAGGAAGTGTGACAAAAATAAAACACAATTGTAAGCATCCTCGGATCTAGTGGTCATGGTATGTGAAAACTAAGTCGACTAGCTTCTTCTTGCGCTACACAGAACTCCGAGTCATGATGTAAGTCAGTAAGGCTAAAGGAGAGCGTAGTAACATTACCTTCTCAACCTGTATCTTCTTTATCTGAACTTACCACTATTTTGCAGAAAGAATGGTATAAGGTACCCTTCTAAACCATACAGGACCTGTATTGATCTGTTCCGAGATGACTGGAAACTTTCCGAATGCCAACGGGTTTCCCGCATCATATTAGAAATGTTAAAGCATTCGATTTCCTTTGTTTCTATATTTTTGTCCAACTCCTATATGAACTGATCACTAATAGAAGCATAACTGTATATGTGTGACCTAGTTATTACATCTTTAAAAGTGTAGGAATAAGAACCTGAGTCTTGGTCCCACCCATATCTTCCTTCTGCCGATTAAGTTCGTGTCAGTAGACACTGAATTAGTAAGCGACAAATTTTATTACACTACTTGAGTGTTCGCTTGAGGTTTTCTCGCTCTCATAGTCGAGAACTATCAACACTGTAGCAGTGACATACTTATATTGCCAGCAGTTTGTGACATATCTGTTTTCAACAATATTACGTAGAGTAGGGAAATGAACTGGAAGGAAATATCATAAGAAGAAAAGAGGACGAAAATGAAGCCGAGGAGGAATATATGTATCGAGAAAACTTTGAAAGAGCACTGAAAGACCTAAGTCGAAACAAGGTCCCTGAGGTAGGCGATATGCCGTGAGAACTACTAATATCTATGGGAGTGTCAGCCATTACTGCACTGTTGTGCAAAATGTAGACTTCAAGAAGACAGTAATAATTACAATTCCAAAGAAATTAGGTGCTGAGGTGTGTGAATATTACGGAACTACAAGTTCAATAATTCACAGTTGCGAAATACTGACAGGAGTTATATACACAAGAAAAGAAAAGCTAGTAGAAGTTGATCTCGGGAAAGATCAGTTTAAATTCTCCAGACATGTATTAACACGTGAGGTAGTTAAGGCCCTAACAAACTTAGAGGATAGGTTCAGGAAAGGCAAACCCATATTTATGACATTTATAGACATAGAGAAATCTGTGAACAATGTTTACTGTTTACTGAAGGTGGAGAAGTAAAATACAGGAACCGAAAGGTTATTCACAACTAGAACAAATACCAGATGGCAGTACTAACTGTCGAGGGCATTAAAGGGGAAGCTGTGGTTGAGAAGGGAGTGAGAGAGGGTTGTAACTATAGCGTATCCACGGTGTTATTCAATTTGTACACTGGGCAAGCAGAGAAGAAATTACAATTAAGGAATAAGAAATAAAATCATTGAAGTTTTCCGATGACACTGTAATTCCGTCTGAGACAGCAAAGAACTTGAAAGAGCAGTTGAACGGAATAGACAGTGTCTTGAAAGGAGGATATAAGATTAACACCAATAAAAGCAAAACTAGGTTAATGGAATGTAGTACAATTAAATCAGGCGATGGTGAGGGAACCAGATTAGGACACCTCCATTTTTTCTGTTAGCTCACTTCCTCGATTTCAGGCTTCTTCAGCTTCCACCACATAACTCTTCTTCCTACTATTTGTAACAGTCTAGTTAAAGACTAGCTTAGCACAAACGCTAAATATTTGATGAACCAAAACATTATGAGTATCTGCTTAAAAAACGCCCTGGGCCATGTTTCTAACGTAATACAACAGCGATTATGCGTTGGTACGAATTTGATATGACCTTGGTAAGAGTTAGAAGGTTTGTAGTACCAGATCTTTACGCACAGGTCATTTAATTCCTGTATAACGAGCCGGTAGTTTGTGGGCGCGGAGCTGACACTTGGAAGATAATGAAGTGTGATGAGATGCAGGTAGTTCGCAACAATGTTTATGAAGTCGCGGACGTGGTGCCTTCAACTAGTACCATAGGCAGATTGGGAGCCCAGATAAACGTCCTTCATGACATAGTTCTATCACCACCGACCTGCTTCAGTGACACAGTGCACGTTTCGAGCAACCGTTCGCCTACACTTTTTATTAAATTTTCATAAAATTTTGGCATAAAATATTTTGTAAGTAATTTTCATGTCTTTTAACTTGCTGTAACTCTGCTCCACAAATTTCATTAAAGTAAAGTTAATTCCCTACTTTATAAATAACAGTTACTGTGGGACAGGTGGACGGCTAGAAAAGTTTTCTACCAACAGAGATACCAAAGAGGGCTGTAGGTCAGAAACGTTGACTACCCCAGCCTAGATGATAGCGTATTGGCACGCCACCATCGACTTGATGTAACAAGAAATGTGATTCATCCGACCAGATGTCATGTTGAAAGGTGTGTTTCTGAAGGACCATAGACTACTCTCATAGGTATAAATAAGTACAGATACTTTAAGGATATGCGGAATATAAATTACTAGTGCCCTAGGGAACAAATTCGGTAGCGCGATCTGACTCGAGAGTTCGAGAGTAAGTATTCACACAGCACACAATGTCATAAAGTCACTACAATGAGAAGAAATGAGTGCCTGAATATCTATGTGAGTGGCATATAAATGAGTAGGTTCGTGAACGCAATAGCATTACTTCGAACATGTATCTAGTCCCTGCTTATAGAGTCCACCTGTGTAATGAGGAAGTCTCCCGTTCTGTGTGCACTAAAACTCAGAATGCCGAAAACGATTAGTTATCAGAGCGATTAACAGCAACCTTAAAATCCATTCGTACGTAACAATGAATTACTTAAGTAAGGCGAGACAACACGTTGTCTCCATAGCAGCTGTCAGCCCAGCATCTAATGGCTTACATTTTACCACAGCCTGGAAACTAATTAGCATACAGAGAGATTTTACTTATGATTATTGTTACTATTACTATTATTGTGCAGCACCCACTTATTTATAATTCTCGGTGCAACACTGTAGCTGAATGGTGATTAGTCAGAATGTCTGTTGACTGGGCATTTAACTTTCGTAAAGACAATACTATGGCGGCCCACGAGCTTGGCACATCCTAACAGATCGAGATATGGTTCTGGTAAGTGAATCCACAAGGCGTGAATGTAACAAGCAATCTGTAATGACTTTAAAGAAACAAGAAAAACTTAACAGCCCTGTAGGGTTTTCCAAGCTACATTAAAATTTACGAACCAAAGCAACATCGTCTGAAATCCGTGGTTTTGTTGTCTTCAATTACTCTCACACTTGAGAAAAAATTAGCAACTTTGAATTTAGAATAGCACATATTAAAAATCATTAGCAAAGCAATAACCAGCTTCCATGCAGGTCATGACAGCAACCACTGAGTGTCTACTGCCCTGTGCGGAAACACACGATCCGGTAGCTGCGCGAGAAGTGATGCATGTGAACTAACCACGGCGAACAAAAGCAAGCATTACAGTGAACTGAGTTGCTCTCGCCCATTTCTTCATGCGTAGCAACGTATACGCATCAACTTGGACCTCATCGAAACAAACAGTTTTCTTGTCATCAGCAACGCTGCACAAAGTGTCTCTTCGGTTATATCATACCAGGTACACGCAAGAAGTGACTAACTGTAATGGGGAAGTATTTTCAAACGTGAACGACCACATGTTCCTAGACCACGAACGAATACTATTGGTCGAGACCAAAGCCGACTATCTGAAGACTTAAGTTTGTCACAATGAGTAAGCAAAGAGGTTTCTAAAGAACTTGTATCAACATCGAAATTGGTTAGACTACGAGTGTAGCAAATATTAAGTTGATGCATAAGTTCTAAGAGCTTTAGATTCGCATGTTGGTATTCCAGTTGCTATGGGTTTATTTATCTAGTGCCAATTTCTGTTTGTAGTTCACTGCTCCTATATAAGTTTACATATTGTCTTTTTTTTAGTTTGGAGATAGTCAGTGGAGTTGTGGACACTAGAAAATGAGGCGGCAGGTGGAGATATCGCAAAGATGACAAATTCGTATATTTAAGTTCAATACAGGGATGACAGCAGCGTAGGAACTCAACAACATTTCTCCGTATATTGGGTAATGCTGTTGAACACAACACGGCAAGAAAATAGTTTTCTCGTTTTAAGGAGGGTCGTTTTGACTTTAGTTCAAGGAAACTTTCAGGATTTAATGAAGCTCGTTTAAATGCATTAGTCCACAATGATCCTTGTCATTGTGCTCGAGAACTTTCAAATGTGATGAATTGTGATCATTCCACCACCTTGAAACATTTGCTTGCAATGGGAAAGATTCAAAAATCGGATGTATGAGTACCGCATGTGTTAAGTGAAAATCACAAATATTCGCGGGTGAGCACATGTGGCCGGCCAATGTGGCCGTGCGGCTCTAGGCGCTACAGTCTGGAACCGCGTGACCGCTACGGTCGCAGGTTCGAATCCTGCCTCGGGCATGGATGGGTGTGATGTCCTTACGTTAATTAGGTTCAAATATTTCTAAGTTCTAGGGGACTGATGACCTTAGAAGTTAAGTCCCATAGTGCTCAGAGGCAATTGACATTTTTGAGCACATGTGCACCTCTACTTGCTCGTCATCAACTGGTTCGGGAACATCATTCACAATTCCTATCCTGTATTGCTACAGGCGACGAGAAATGGTGTCTCCATGCTAACATAAGGAATAGAGAGGAATGAGTGATCCCAAACAAAACAGAAACTCCCCGAACCAAGACGTGCATGTATTCACAAAAGTTAATATCTTGCATCTGGCGGAACAGTGACCGTGTGGTGTACTACGAATTGCTTACCGGAGGTGTTCCCATTACTGCTGACATTTATTGTTAAGAGCTGAGACGCCTTGCAGTTTCAGTCCAAGAAAAACTGCAAGGAAGACTGTGGAAGTGATGCTACACTACGATAACGCCCGCCCTTTTTCTGCTAGACTGAGAAAAAACATTATACAGGAATTTGGTTGGTAAGTCATTCCGTACCCGCTTTATTCACCCGATCTTGAGCACTTAATTTTCATCTTTCCGCTCTCTATAAAGCAAACTTTAAGCAGTTTCCTTTCCGGATGAAAATGCGTTCTTCAAAACCAAAGGGTTTTTTTATAGTTGCGGAATCGAAAAGTTGCCCCAGTGTTGGAAGGCTGCTGTAAATAGTGAAGTAGAATATATTATTGATGACTAAAGTCTCTGTTATGTGTATGTGTTGTGTTTATTAAATGTTACGGTAATTCGCTACGCCTCCCTTAGGCATGGGTGTGTATGCTGTCCTTAGCGGACGTTGGTTTAAGTTAGATTAAGTAGTGTGTAAGCTTAGGGACTGATGGCCTCAGCAGTTTGGTCCCATAGAACTTACCACAGATTCCCATTTTTTTTTTAATTCGCTACGAACTTACAGGCCGCAGTAACTAAAAATCAAAAGTATACTTTGAGGAGAAGAAAATGTTGACAGACACCTTTAGACTGATCCATGGGCCATTCTCGATAATCGTGTGCCCACAGCAATCCTTGCTGACAATCTCTTTGGATCAACATAAGAAAACTCAAAACTCGTGTACTGGGATGCCCTTTCTTGCACACTACCTACTTAATAGTCCGCACTGAGACGCTTGCTCCAGCACTGTTGTTGAATCTGCCACAGGTATCTAGCACTGCAGATCGGAGCAACTTATGACCTCCACGTTCCGTGACGAGGGTGGCCGTCCAACGTGCAACAGTCTGTCGCTTACTCGCTGGTTCGCCGTCCTGCAAACCTTTTCCGCAGATCCTAGCTACAGCAGTGCGCTAACAGCCAACTACTTCCCTTTTCCCGAGATGCTACCTTCCAGACGCCGCTCAATAACGATCTGCCTTTTCTCAAAGTCCCTTTTATGAATTTCCTTCTCGTTGCCGTTATCGTCACTAAAATGATGCCATCTTCGTCTCTGCTCCAGTTATACGCTGGTATAAAAGAGCAGTGAATTTGGAGGAATTGTGATTTGTACTCAGATGATACATGTGGAAAGGTTTTCGACTTCATTACGGCCAAACGATGGGAATCAATAGGCTTTGAACGCGGAATGAGCTAGACACACAGAACATTCTATTTCAGAAATCGTTATAGAATTCAATATTCCGAGATGCACAGTGCCATGAGTATGCTGAGAATACCAAACTTCAGGCATTACCTCTCACCACGGACAGCGCAGTTAACTTAACGACCAAGAGCGGCAGTGTTTGCGTAGTCAGTGCTAACAGACAAGCAACACCGCATGAATAACCACCGAAAGCAATGTGAGGCGTACTGCGAACGTGTCCGTGCGGCTAAATTTGGCCTTAATGGGCTATGACAGTAGACGATCGAAGCGAGTGTCTTTGCTAACAATACGAAATCGCCTGCAGCGCCTCTCTTGCGCTCCTGACCAAGTCGGCTCGACCCTAGACGACTGCTAAATCGCGGCGTGGTCAGATGAATCCCTGTTTCAGTTGGTGACACTGTATGGTAAGGTTCGAATGTGGCACAGACCCCACGAGGCCATGCACCCAAGTTATAACAAGGCACTGTGTATTTACAGTCATTCAAGAACTTCATGTTCCTAAACAACGACGGAATTTTTATGGATGACAATGCGCCACGTCGCAGGGCCACAGTTGTTCGTGACTGGTTTGAAGAACGTTCTGGACAGTTGTAGCGAATGATTTGGTCGCCCTTATCGTCCGACATGAATCCTATCGAACATTCACAGGCATAAATGAGAGGTCAGCAATTCGGCAATTATGGACGGCTATAGAGACATGACGGTTCCATATTCTTGCATGGGACTTCCAGCGCTTTGCTGAGTCTATTTGACGTCGAGCTGCTGCACTACGTCCGGTAGGAGGAGGTCCGACACATTGTTAGGATGTACGCCGTGACATTTGTCACCTCAGTGTATACCTACCTTACTGCGTCTCATTCTCTCCTCGACAACAGGAGGCATATAGTCTAGCGGTGTGTAGTGGTCATAATGTGTTCCGTCATGTGCGTATCATTTACTTTGATCAGTTTTCTGGGCCCATTAACAAATAAGGTTCAAATGGTTCAAATGCCTCTGAGCACTATGGGACTTAACATCTGAGGTCATCAGTCCTCTAAAACTTAGAACTACTTAAACCTAACTAACCTAAGGACATCACACACATCCATGCCCGAGGCAGGATTCGAACCTCCGACTGTAGTGGACGAGCGGTTCCAGACTGAAGCGCCTAGAACCGCTCGGCCACACTCTCCGGCAACAAATAAGGCAACTCTTCATAGTGTTAATTGACGCACTTGCCAATGTAGTTAGAACTTTCATTTGAAAAATTATAACGAAAGGTGGTTTGAAATTATTCGGGAATATTTATTTCCAATTACACACAGATTGGTGTTCTTCCTTCACGAAGCGTAGATCAAAGAGATTATTACCGTCTCTTCTCCTTACTAACAGTGTGCTAGGCGAAAGTGATGGCACCACGAAATATGTAAGTAAATAATACATTAATATTTACTTCGGTAACAGCGCCAGCAAGGTTCCGGCTGTTTTTTTCCTCCAGACATCTATCTTCATTAAACCATAATATATTGTTTCATGCTACTGACTGAATACTGCATTGAAAATTAAAATAGGGAGAGGGCCTTCTCTCAAATGAAACCACTCATAAAATTATCAAGTAAAAACTAAACTTATTATTCTCAAATTTTCATCATTGCCGTATAATAAACATATGATATTCATCTACGTCATGCATAATTTATAAATCTCGCGATTGGCGCAAATTTAATGAACCACCAGAGTCCCCGCGAATTAATCACTCCGTGGCGCTAAATGCACAGATTAGTTACCACTGCCCTGCCACGACTAATGTTTGCTACGTGCTGTGACTACCGCACTAGGTTTTGTGAAACAGAAATGCCGGAAATAGTTAAAGATAAATACGTATCACTTGTCTCTCAGTCTAAAAGTAATTTTTTTCCATAACCGTAAAAGTACAGCAATATTCGCTAAAGTGAAGAACTAGTCAGAGATGAATCTGCTAATTGCAATACGTAGATAAATTATGTGCAACAGTATTTACAGTTTCTAGAATGAAATTTTCACTCTACAGCGGAGTGTGCGCCGATATGAAACTTCCTGGCAGATTAAAATTGTGTGCCGGACCGAGACTCTAACTCGGGAAAGGCAAAGGTCCCGATTTCGAGTCTCGGTCCGGCACACAATTTTAATCTGCCAGGAAGTTTCAATATTTACAGTTGTTGCAGAAGGAATAGTTGAAGCGAGTGCTAGACTTAAGTTAATCTGCAGAAGTCTGGATGTGAGAATTCTCTCTGCTGAAGGAAATCACAGGATCTGCTTTCCAATGTCACCCACTAACATACATTTCAATTCGGATTTATATGGTTTACAGAATACAGAGTTACCTCTACCTAACCTGTATGTTGAACTGCTTCTGTCTGAGAGTGCCGACCGAATATCCCCATATTTCGTTTTTCCCCGTGAAGTTTCATTAGAACTGTTTCGGTATCCACCTGAATCTGTCGGATGTTCCAGATACCTGGAGAAGAGATACACACGGTAAGCTAATATGACACAATTTTCACCTGAGAATTATTTTTAACTCAGCGAAAGTGGTTGCGACAGCAACGAAATCACCAATCAGAGCTCTCTTACGCTTCATTTTATATCCATTTTATACAGTCGCCCGCCTATTGAGCAGTAGAGGCGTTAAACGTCACGGAAAATGTGGTTGGGGAGATGTGGACGTCATAGCCTGTAGCTTTTACTAGTATTTTGAAGTTTTGTAGTTAAAAAAATTTAGTACATATTGGAATGAAACTTTAACCAAATAATTAGTATATTATGTCCTATACGTGGTTTAGTTTGGTTGTTTTGTTTTAGGGCAGAAAAACAACTAGGGTCCTACGCACCCTCGTCAGAACTGTACACGAAGACAAAGAGAGGAGTTAAAAACGACTACACGTTAATTCCAATCGATGGAAGAGAAGACGGCTAAAAGAAAGGGCGTGGAGAAAGCTCTATGAAATGCGCCCTATAGAGGCGGAGATCATGAACTAAAATTAAATGCCCTTCGCCATGTTGCTAGGACGGGTAAAAATCAAAACGCAGTCGACTGCCCACGTGTCTTTCTCTAAAATGCCTATAACTCAGACGGCAAACATAAACTAGAACGTAAGACATTAGAAACAGGACATTCCGTCAGGAAATGGTAGACCATCAAAGGTTGAGGGTAAGTGCTGGGGGATCACCATTTAACAAATGCGATGGCTGAAAAGACAGTGACCGATACGCAACCCAACTAAAATGATTTCCTTACAGCGAGAGGGCCAAGAGGAGGTTGTCCAAGCCGCTGGGAAAGGCTTGAAACCCCTGAGCTTGTTCCCATGAATGGAGGACCAGTGGTGAGGCCAAAGTGATAGCACCTGCTGACAGATGGCAACATAGAGATGATCGGAGAGAGTGTAGGAACTAGCGGGCTGAGGTACGAGGACTGCAGCCTTGGCAGCAGCGTCAGCGGCCTCGTTTCCTGTCAGATCGACGTGACCAGGAACCCCAATAAACACCACAGTGGCTCTAAGTGACAGCTTTCCTGGACCCGGTACACTAAGGGATGGACGGTGTACAGCGGAAAGAGGCTTTGAAGGGCGCTGAGAGAGTCGGAGCAGATGACGAAATTTAAAATCCTGTGTCGCAGGATGTACTGCGTGGCCTGATACAGGGCGAAGAGCTCTGCTGTAAAGACTGAGCAGTGTTCTGGAAGCCGATACCGATAACGTCTGTCTCTCTATGTGAAAAAAATTTAAAAACTGGAGTACATAGAGGACTGAACATTGATTTTTGTCTTATGTATTTAATTAGATACAATTTTTATTTTAGGTACACTATACTTCGATACTATTCAAATGAAAAAGTCAAAAACAAGTTTTTTTTCTTTTCATTATTAACTTGTTGAATTTGCAAAACAGAATCATTCACCAAATTGTTGTTTCTTTAGAAGTAAATGTTTTCTCGTAATAATTTAAGAACATATGACATAAAATATTTATACACAGTTAAATAACGTGGTTCACTGTGTGAAGGCAAGCACTATAATTCATGAAAAATTTTGCTGTTGTAGCTATAATACTGGATGCAATAATGATATCTACGTAAAACCGAAACTAAACTTGTGCATGTCCCTTTCTTCTTAATGATAACATGTCAAAACATTCCAGCTACATTGTTGAGTGTGTGTCATACTTGCAGCAGCTTTTTCAGCTTCAGCGACATGGTACCTGTCTACTTGTAACAGCTAAATTCTCGTGCTGTCCCCAGTTGTGGAGACTAGTCTGCTAATGGTTTTTAATCTGCTTGTTACTCTATCATTAAAACATAAATGGCGTCCATGACACCAATCTGAAAAACTGACTTGCCAACAAAAACAGTGCTCGGAAAGCGATCCCAAACGCAACTACTCAAACTTTCATTCGGATTGTATGTTTTGCCGTGTGAACATTTCTCCAAGTGTTTAGAAAGTGAAAGATCTCTATATATTGACTTTAGTTCTACGATAACAGTTTTTGACATAGGATGTTCATGTGCATATTTTTGCCCATTTTGCTTCACAACTATTATGCTTGCACCTTGAAGTGTTCATCAGTGGATATTCTGTGAAACAGCGTTGCCAAAATTGCTTTTCTCATTCCAATTGACATTTTCGCTGTTGCTCCTGATGGTTAGACCATAATATTCCGTGAGATTTTCTATTTCTGATTTCGTTAGTATGTTGTCCACCAATTGCTTTTCCATCAAAGAATGGTTTCTTTCCCCGTAGTGTCTTTGCAGTATTTCCTAAGCCTTGATCCCATTCTCTTCTGCAATTGCCTATGAAACACTTTTCTTTTGTACTTTTAACAAACTTCGGAGACACATTTCGCTGTTTAGGTTGTTCACGTGAGCTCCTGATGCCCTCCGCACGGCGTACATGGAGACGAGGCGCACGCCAGAGCTTAAGTCTTGGTGTTGACTTAGTACGTATGTGCCGCATTTTTGAAATGTGACTACACCTATTCAGGCTGTTTTAATTTTATTTCTAGACCATGCCCTCTTAGACAAATTATAGATTCAGTTATATCTCGTGAAGAAGGCTCAATTATTTGGACTGAAACCTAAGTAAAGGTTGTTTCACTACCGCAATCGAGGCTGATAGTTTCTTATAAACATTCTTTTTTTAAATTTCAGTTTCACAAAATGGTTCAAGAGCCACAACAATATTGAAGATTATAGTCACCATCACCAGGTTAGTGAGTGTATCGCACTCTTCGTCTAGGAGTTGACCTCCTAGAAATAGACTGCCCTCTTGCTTTCAGTGCCACCACTGAAACATTCGGAGATTTTGTTACGTTGGTGTTCATTTACCTTAGGGCACAAACTTGGCAGAGTTTTGTCGGACATTCATAGTCTAGCACCTTGCCTGTATTTGCGGAGGTAACTGTGACAACTCCATTCAGCGATGTGTCCTCTCTTCTGCCAGGAACCATCCAGTGGAGCAACAATATGTACAGTTTCACTCATTGCTCTCTGCAAATATGCTTCACTGACTTCTGTTATGGCATGCTAAGGAGACGTTCATAATGCTTATCAGATTAGACAGATGGTTGTGAGAGATCCATCACAACACAGAATAGTTGGGCTGCTTTTCTTCCTCTCCAAATACTCTTCATGGCATAAGCAAGGCGGATATTCACTTGACTATATTTCGTGCATCCTGCAGGAGAGGTCAGTTTATATTTTGTTACTTTACACACTTCACATTCTACTACAGTTTTGCTCGATAGGCCTATTCTCTTATTATGTCCTCAATAAACAAATCTGATTTCTCACTGATACAGTATCTACATTTAGCAGCACACCAAAGCAATTCTGAAAGCATGCACTTACTAATTAAAACGTAGCCGTTATTTTCACTGTTTACAACACCAACAACCTGTACTTTTCCAGTATGATGTTTCAACTTGCGTTTGGGAGCTTTGCCTGGTGAACGTTTAGGCATAATATCGCTTCACTGCAGCGTACAAATTCATTTTTTACGATTTCCATCATCGACCTTGCGTTGATTACTGTAAAATTTACGACTGCAATTAAACTTGTTTGGTTTTGGCATTTCATGATTCAAAATGGTTGGAATACGCAGTCACAGCAACAAGTTAACAACCCGAAAACATGCTAACAACATGGGTAAATTCAAGTAATCTACGCGTGTCGACAAAAAGTTCGACTTTGATAAATCCCTGCTCATAGTACAGTCTATATGTTCTTCAAGGGTATTGCGCGAACGAGTTTCTAAGGAAGTCATGGCGCCAAATTTAAATAAGGAGTATTTGTAGGCAAGATTTTGTGTTTATCAATAGATTGACGACTAGGCATTCACGCGCCACATTTACTTTAGACAGGCATTTAAACATGAAAATGGTGCGGTACTATAAATCAAGTGTGTGTTTTTAAATTCAGAAAGAATCACTGAATTTTATTAACTAAAAAAATCCATTTCCGGGATCTCATGAAGTCCAGGTCCCCTCAAGGCTGCACCTAAATTTCCTTGTCATGTTACAGTATTTCAGTTTAACAGGTATCGGCTGGGAGATACAAGCAATTATGACCCGTAGTAGGAACAAGGAATCACGGGAAATTGTTCTAAAAAGCCCAGCAAAGAACGGACTCTTGAGGGTAACATCTGAGATCTTGTAATATGTGTGCCTCACTGCTTTTTTTTCTTTAACTAATTTGTAGCCTGATTTTATTCTGAGAAGCTCAGTAATGTAAGTAAAGACCATATACGTAAATGTTATTCAAAAAGTACTTGAAGTGAAGTGAAGCGCAGCTGCACAGCAAGAAGCTCTTTAGCTCGAAATCCCCGCAACGATAGCGTTAGAGAATCTTTGAGCTTGTACTAAAAAAAAGACAATTGATTTTATTTAAAAAAAGATTGTTAATCTGTATCTTGTTGAAAGAGGACGTGTTGCTAGGCCGTCGCGCAAGAACATATTGTTACATTTAATGAAAATTGATATTTTAGTGATAAAATCGAGTGAAGTATGTGTAAGAGTTGCCAAGCATTTATGTATACAAATTTTCTGGAAGTGAAGAATAGAAATACCTTGTTTTTGGAAAAGGAGATGAACTTTATTGTCGTTGCCGTCTATCAATCGACAGAATTGTAAGTGTACAAAGTTCACTAAAATACAGGAAAAGAAATGCATTTTCTATAGTTCTCATTCAATATGTAACAACCTCTTATAATTTCTTAATTACAGTAATTGGATTATGTTCTTGTACAATAGTATGGTGCTGAACTCCACTGACCAATTTTGATGTAGCAGGACGTGTAGTTTGAAGGAAGTTTGTGTGGCAAGCAATCTCTTTTTCTCACGAAAAGCAGATTGCTGTTTGATCTTACTTACTTACAACAGTGGTCCCTTAGGTATGAAAAGCTACGAAAACTTGGGCTCAAAGCTATCCGCAATACGGTCAAGTAACTAACAGAGTCGTATTTTAAACCTTAAAGAACAATACCTTCCTCCAAATTACAATAAATCAACAACTGGTGCAGAAGCTGATCATTCAAGGAGGCAGCAACCAAAATTCAGGCACCAGTTACGACTTAAAGTACACAACTCAGTCTCCCTCTCACTCTCTCTCTCTCTCTCTATTAAAAAAAATTCAATTCTATAATGTCCTGCTTGCAAACAGGGCCGAACACTTCGACTCAGTTTCCAATAGAGCAGGGAATCATTGATCATAAGAGCTACTGACCACACGAATGTAAAGGAAGATAAGGATATATATCTGCACTGTAAACAATACGACGAAAGTGACAGAATTTATTATTAGACCAGGAATACGAGTAACTCTCAGAAGCTTCAGTCCAATTGATAATTACATTCACTCAGAACATAACCATTGATACAGGTGAGAGTACAATTATTTGTACATTAAACACACGGCATACTGGGTCACCACAAAGGAAGGAACTGAACAACAACATATCCTATATGCACTAAAAATTCTGGAAATATTTAGCTAAACTAGTATTTGATGAATTCATCAGTCCCACTATTCGGATGCGTCAATATGAAACAGATTCTGTACCATGTACCTCGAAACTAACAGTCTTACCGAACAATGAATATTAAGTTCGAAAGCTAGGACATAATTTAATGAAGTTCAAAGATCTGAAAACAATATTACGCCAAGCTGTGCAACGCTAGCCGCAATGTCACCATACCTTGGAAATTCGGTCCATGAGAACGACTATCAGATGAAGTTAGTACATCACTCATCCATAGCTGAGCTACAGCAGATGACTACCCGGAATTGATGACAAGAAAACGATCAGGCCATGTGCGACTAGACTGCGTTGTGTGATTCAAACAGACATACCCACAGCACGCGACCGAGATTGCTTGCCATTGGCTACCACTTGACTCTCCATAGTATCATTTCAGACCTCACTTCATAACGGAGAAGTATTACTGTCCATGTACGTGGTGTGTTGTAGAGATCTGACGAGCTTATTATTAAAATTTTGCGTAGTTTTAATTAAACATAAATACACGATTAAATTATTTTTCTAGAGTTAAAAAGGCAAAACAAATCATTCATGTATGGTCTGAGTTCATAATTGTATAAGAAGGAAGGACGCTGTTAGGTTAGGAGGAGACCCAGCTTTGGTTCCTGTTGTATTCTTTGTAATAGCGCAACAAAGAAGAGTCACTCAGATAGTGCCAGTCCATAGAAAACGAGGAGATGAAAAGGATGAGACTGCCTTTAAAAATCTGTTTCCTGACGCTGATACGTGAAATACATCCAGCTGTGGCGAAATAATATGACATATTATCATCGCTTTTCCATTGCTGTTACCTAATTCCGTGAGCTGTAGCAAGATATCTTACGAAACAAAGTTACTGGAAAGGTAAGAGCCTGTGAAACACGTTACGTGGTAATGAAGGGCAGCGGAGGCAGTTGTTTAGCTTGGCGCTTCCCCTGGAGAGGCGAGCAGCTCGGCTGCCCTTGAGCATGGAGGAGCAGCTCTCAGCGCGCCGACTTTAACGACGCTGGGGGCGCACTGGGAGATTTCCCAGAAGGCCGCGCGCTGCCCACAGCGCCTCGGGCGGCAGGTGCGCAGCTGTGAGCAGTGAAAAATGCAAACCCAGCAACACGCGAGAGCGGCGGGCGTCCTTGAATTCCCTGTGGCCCCTGCCTCACATCTCCGCTTCGAGTTCCTATCATCTCCACGGCCGGCTACCTTTAAAAATACACTGCTCAACAAAAATTTGGAATACTATCGTAAAAGGTAGTCTAAGATACTAGAGGTCTCATTCACCTAGGCACTCCATACATTATCCAGTTATAGCCCACATATTTGAAGGTTTTTACTACTGTCAAACTTTGTGGCCGTTTCCCAGGCAAGCAAAAATACAGCTGTCACAGCGGCACACTAGGGGTGCAGTATTAGCGACAGCTTCATTCAGTTTGTGTTCATCACTGCAGTAACATGCCACCAAGGGCATACAACATTTTCATAGAGTCACGATAGTGGCTTTACTTTGCAAAGGTCATACACAGCAAGACGTTGCCATGTGTGTCTTAAGGTGTGGAGAAACTACCAAGAGATGGTATATGTGAACGGGAGGCCTCGCAATCGTCGTCGGCTGGTGCCCAACATTAGGTGCCAGAAATACTGAAAATGACTTCTCCTAGGCAACAAGAATTTGCATCTCAGACCAAACATTGCATAGAAGATTGCATCAGTAGTCTTCGTTTCAGAAGGCCAATGAGAAGTTTTGCACTGAACCAACGGCAATTGACCCTGAATAAAGAAAAGTGTGAAGTTATTCGCATGAGTACTAAAAGAAATCAGCTAAATTTCGATTACGCGATAAGTCACCCAAATCTGAGGGCTGTAAATTCAACTAATTACTTAGGGATTACAATTACAAATAACCTAAATTGGAACGATCACATAGATAGTCTTGTGGGTAGAGCAAACCAAAGACTGCAATTCATTGGCAGAACACTTAGAAGGTGCAACAGGTCTACCAAAGAGACTGCTTACACTACGCTTGTCCGCCCTATTCTGGTGTATTTCTGTGCGGTGTGGGATCCGCACCAGGTGGGAATGACGGATGGCATCGAAGGATGACATCGAAAAAGTACAAAGAAGGGAAGCTCGTTTTGTATTATCGCAAAATAGGGGAGATAGTGTCACAGACATGATATGTGAATTGGAGTGCTAATCATTAAAACAAAGACGTTTTTCGTTGCGATGGGATCTTCTCATGAAATTTCAATCACTACTTTTCTCCTCCGATTGCGAAAACTTTTTGTTGGAACCCACCTACATAGTGAGAAATGATCATCACGATAAAATAAGAGGCTCGTTCTACCCGAGTGTCGTTCGAGACTGGAACGGTAGAGAGATACCATGAAGGTGGTGCATTGAACCCTCTGCCAGGCACTTTATTGTGAATAGCAGAGTAATCACACAGATGTATATGTAGATGTAGATGTAGAGCCGACGCATTCGAAGGTCCTGCGCTCTTACACATCAACGTTGCACCATTGTGGTAATGTCAGGTTTGCTAACGAGACCAGGATTGATTTGCATCCAGATAATTGATGTGTTAGCGTTTGGAGAAGCGCTAGACGACACCGGGACTGCCGATACTTTCAGCGAGTCCGTGCGTTTGCAGGTGGAAGGGTAACGTCCTGGGCGTGAATAATGATGGGGCGGCGTATCCCTCTAATTCCAATCCTCGGCAATTTTAGTTATCTCTGATAGCGCCAAGAGGTTCTGAAAACGAATGTGAGGCCCTAAGGACGTGAAATCGGTGACTGCTTCATCCTAGTCGATGACAATTCTAGACCGCACCGTAATCTAACAGTGTCTCGGTACCTCCAAAGATGCAACATGCATTGGCCGGCACAGTCCCAAGGCATGAATGCAACAGAGCATGTACGGGGAATGTTGAAGGTGGCCATTGCACAGCGTCCGAATCTTCATGGCTACACTGAGGCCGCCATTGAAGCGAAGGACCTCATACCACAAGAAAGAGGCATTATTTTTATAAGAATGTTGTACACAGGGTAAGCCGAGCTTTACACCGACTGTCATGAAATGATTAGGGTTAATGATATGCAAGAGATACAGTGGACATTCGGCAACCTCCATTTTCCTTTAATGTGTGATGAGTTATTTCCGATATAATTTGTTAATTGGTAAGAACACCCAAAGAGAAAAAAATTCAGGAATGGGAATACATATCGATCTAATTTAAGGGGCTTCCCTCGTGTTAAAACACACAAATTTTAGTATTTTAACTAATTTCACCGACTATAAAAGGAGGATGCTTTGAAAAAGAATACACATACTAAAAATAGTTCAAATGTTTCTAAGCACTATGGGACTTAATAACTGAGGTCATCATTCACCTAGAAATTAGGACTACTTAAGCCTAACTAACACATCCATGGCTGAGGCTGGATTCGAACCTGCAACCGTAGCAGTCGCGCGGTTCCATACTGAAGCGCCTAGAAACGCTCGGCCACACCGGTCGGCACACATATTACAAAGTATTGTGTTATCAAAACTATCGATTGCTGCGCCACGGCTCGGTTGCTGGACGAGGGAATACGTTTTCCGTTTATATTCATTACCGCAGACGTCGGTTGTTTCCTGTTCGTTTGGTTACCATCACATGCTGTAAAATGGCTACTCTGGAACAGAAATCACTTTGTGTTATCGAGCTTGCGTCGTGTATTTCCGTGATTTCAGTGTAAAGACGTTTCAGGTTGAGGTACCAAACTGATCCCCAGGATGGATCTAACATTCGCACATGGTATCGACAGTCTGCAGACACTGGTAATGTATGTGAGGGATAGAGTCCTGGCCTTCCTCGTCTTTCTGACGAAAATTTCGCGCGAATTCAACCCGCTTTCTAACGTAGTCCTACAAAATCAGCTCTTCGTGCGAGTCGGTAGTTACAGTTGCCTGCAACTACAGTTTGGCGTGTTTTGAGACATCGGGTGGTTATGAAACTCTACATATTACAGCTGTTGCAGGCTCGACGTCTTGACGACAAACGCAAACATGTGGCATTTTCTGACGAGCTTCAGAATGCTATTGACAATGATAACATTTTCGCAACGCGAATCGTGTTCAGTGATGAAGTGACTTTCCAAGTCGTGGGAAAGTGAAAAACACAGAATGTTCGAATTTGGGACCTACAATTTCCTGACGAGTAAAGTACTCATTAGTAAAGCCGCTTCATAAAAAGGGAGAAAGGGGTAATGTAGACAATTTTAGACCTATTTCTACGCAAGCAGTGTTTACTAAAGTTATTGAAAAGGCTGTGTATGTAAGGATAATTGATAATTTTATATCACATGTTTGCTATCAAATGTGCAGTTCGGCCTTAGAAGTTGTTTATCAACTGAATATGCTATATTCTCTTTCTTCTGTCAGAACCTGGATGGATTAAACAAATGGTTTCGAACGCTAGGCATATTTTTTGATTTAACTGAGGCGTTTGATTGTGTTGATCACAAGATATTGCTCCATAAGTTGGACCATTACGGAATACAGGAAGTAGCTCACCTCTTACTTTAGCAACAGACAACAAAAGCTCGTTATTCACAGTGTTGAGAACAGCTGTAAAGCGGGGTCTGAGTGGTATACAGTCAAGTAAGGCTGCCCCAGGGATCAGTGTTAGGGCCACTCCAGTTCCTTATTTATATACGAGGGTTATGCGGAAAGTAATGAACGATCGGTCACGAAATGGAAACCACAGTGAAAATCCAATGACGTTTTGCACAGGTGTGTTGGGCAGTGTCTCCAGTATGTCCGTCACTGGTGTTACGTCATTCGATTGCGTTATGAGCACACAGGGAGCATATAAAGATACCTAGAACAATAGTGTCTCCCGCCAAGGGTCTGGTGAGAAATTTTTCCTGAAGATATGCGGCCTACATTACGTAACTGTCGTGCGTTTTCTTCTTCAAGACACTTCTCAGGCGCATTCTGCAGAGGCAACGAAGATGCTCCTGCATCGCTTTCAATTGGAAATGTTTGATTACCCACAATACATCCCGTTATTGTCTCCCTCTGAGTTTCATTTCCGCTCACATGAACCGCTGGCTCTGAAGACAACATTCTGGGGCAGACAAGGAGTTGTAGGCCAGCGTAGAGAATTAGCGGGAAGCACTGGTGGCTGTCTTCTATAACGAGGGTATTGGAAAGTTGGAAAAACGCTAGGACAAACGTCTAAATCGTATCGGCGATTGTGTAGATAATTAGTTGGAAGCTGTAGCTAACTGTTGCAAATAAAACAGTTTTGATTTTCACTGTGCTTTCCATTTCGCGACCTATAGTTCCTTACTTTCTGAATAGCCCTCGTAAATGATACGCCCTCTAGTATTATGTGTGCCTCTAAAATATTTCTGTTTGCTGATGGGACTAGCTTGGTAGTAAAGGATGTTGTGTGCAATATTGGCTCGGTTTCAAATAGTGCAGTTCATGACGTAAGTTCATGGCTTATAGAAAATTAACTAAAGCTAATTTAGCTTCTGCAACAGTGTTCTGGCGTGTTTTTCGTATCATGGTGGATCAGTCCCGTCTCTTATTAACTTATGCGGTATGAATCTATCTATTAATATCGATACTGTATCTTTGAATTTGAGCCATATATAGTCTACGCATACATCATTAGCTTCGAAGGATTGAAGATTCTCTCTTATGAAGGGATCAAGCGAATTTTTATCTGCTGTTTTAAGTAGATCTATTTTGAACGGAGATTATGTTAAAAACCAATGTTTTGTAGACAAAAGGGCTGGGAATTATATAGTTTATTGTAACCTTGATTAAAATCAACCTTTTTCGGGAAAGAAATTGTTGCACTGCTTACTGAATACCCCTCGTAGGTCCAGACGTGCAAATGAGACAGGGTAACCAGGCAGAACATTTGTGATGTAATAGAATTCATGAGTGTTAGTAAGCTTTGGGACCTATACATGTTGTTCTCTTGGAAGACAGGATTCCACAACGTGCTGATCACGGGACGTAGATCTGGCCGTTGTGGCCGAGCAGTTCTAGGCGCTTGAGTCTGGAACCGCGCTGCTGCTACGGTTGCAGGTTCGAATCCTGCCTCGGGCAAGGATGTGTGTGATGTCCTTAGGTTAGTTAGGTTTAAGTAGTTTTAAGTCTAGGGTACTGATGACCTCAGATGTTAAGTCCCATTATGCTTAGAGCCATTTTGAACGGGAAGTAGAAGAGGGAATGTTGAAACAAACATGCTAGTTGGTAATTACGGTAACCTCAATCAGTTGGCCCAAGTCATGGCGCTAAGCCACCCTCAAAACTTGCGGCAACCACGTCTCGCCTGCACTATGTACTTTACACAGTGTTGGTGAAACGCCTCGCTGGCCTGTCGGTGCACTCGTACCATCCACCATTTGAAAAGAACATGAAAATAAATACAAATAAAAAATATAGATGCTCCATTTGCATGTAGAGTTCGAATAATTCAACCGCAACTAGTAAAAACCTCTAAATGTCTTTAGTCAGCTACTCTCTAATTTCTGAGATGTTTGTCCCATTGAAGACGTGCAGCTTTATGTGCAGCTGTGACTATGACCTTTTGCCCGGCACCCGATTCGGAATGTCCAGTACCTGCAGTATCCTCTCGGAATCTCCATTCTCTCGCAACCTGCATTCACGGACAACAGCAACTGCATCTTCGTTGATCCATTATGGACCATGGGACAATGGCTGGTATGTATTTCTTGATACAATAATTTACCAACGGCCGTATGTACTGTAGAGATTTATTTTACGAACTTCTTATGTGTTACCATTTTCGTCATTACATTGATGCCATCTTCAGGCCCCACACGTCATAGTCGTAAAATCGCTATACACGGAAGGTGCCATAAAACTGGATAAGTAGATCGCGTTATTATGCAGTAGCTCTTGCTGGCCAGAAGTCACAGACAAATAGGAGGACCCTTAGCGTTTCCAGAAGCAGCCACCGTCCACGATGTACTTACGTTCTACTGACAGCGACAACTCAGTCGAGATTAGATTAACCAGTGGTCACCGATTTTTATCGTGCTGAAAATGCCGTGCAAGACTGTGCAGGCTGATTTTGAGTTTCTTTGACGGTCGCCTGGACTGCAGTGTGCCTACTTTCGAGCGACATAGCCCCTTCTTCTCTTGCGTTCCCCGTTCTCCAAAGAGGTATATGCACTTCGTCCTCCGTCATTCAGACTACGTTCATCGGACTGTAAGCGACTACATCGTTGCAGTACATGTCCACAAATTCAGATGGATGCACAAAACTACTCTCAATCAACAGGCTGCGCCATTTTGTTTTGCCTTTTCTAGAGACGTGCTATGCTACTGCGGCACGGAGATTTCGGTGTATAACAAGATGGCCACCACACCTTTTCGTCACAGATTTCGATGAGTCTGAGATAAATAGAAGAATCTGTCCTGAGCACCTGTCTATCGCCTTTTCATACGTCGACTCTTGGATTCCGAGAAAATCGATGTTGAAATTTTATGAGTCCCCCCCCCCCCCCCGTTCCCCTATACCGGCAACGTTCATTATCTTTCGTCTGAGTGTGGGCAGCGCATGGGCTAAGGTTCTAGGCCACAACACTGCTAGTGCGGGCTCCGATTCCACTGTGTACTTATTTTTCCAATTTCATCGTCCAGTATATCATTAAACAGTATATGTCACGAAAAGTTATTCAAGTATATTCATCTTCGTCTTAATAATTTCACTAACAAATCAGTCATTACAACATACTTTCTTTTCAAATATGTCTACATTTTGTTACAGAATGAATTACAGAATCGTTTAACTTGCTATCGCTTGCCGTGCTACAAGCGTATTCTTGATGCTACAATAGCGGAAATCAATGCAAAGGTTTCGATATTTGTGGAATATTTAATATTCTCAGTAATTGTGCACAATTGTGTATGCAATAGTATGAGATCCAGTATTCCGACAAAACAGCCAACTGGCATCCCGTTTGATGTCAATAGCCCCGTATACAACAAGAAATCAACAACTCATGTGGTATACGGTGAAACTCGGTCTAAAAGCAGATGCTAAACAAACCCCATTGGCAGACGTTACAAGACAGGCGTTGTGCATCACGGAGAGATTTACTACTGAAATTTCGGGACAGCAGTTTTCAGGAGGAGTCATACAACGTATTACTTCCCCTCACATGCATCTCGCTTATTGACCACAACGAGAAAATTCGAGAAATTAGAGCCAATACAGAGGCTTACCGACTATGAATCTTCCCACGCACTATTCAAGATTGGAACAGATTTGGAGGGATCATATAATGGTGCCGAATATACCCTCCGCCGCACACCATTAGGTGACTTGCGGAGTATTATGAAGATGGAGATGTAGATGTAAAGAAAGACAGTCGGCTTTGTGTGGAGGTAGTGTGTGCGTACGTGCATTTACTGCAGATAGGAACCAGACACAATGACATGCGCGTTGTATAGATAAACCCCGATTTTAGCAATGCCACGCTGAAAACTTTTATCTTGGAGACAAAAGTCTAATGTTTCAACAAGATAATGCATCTGTGGTAATTTATACTAAAAAATGTTCAAATGTGTGTGAATTCCTAAGGGACCAAACTGCTGAGGTCTTCGGTCCCTAGACTTACACACTCCTAAACTAACTTAATGCTAAGGACAACACAGGGAGGACTCGAACCTCCGGCGGGAGGGGCCGCACGATTAGTGACATGGCGCCTCTAACCGCACGGCCACTCCGCACGGTTTCTGCTAAAACCAAAAAGTGGTTTGAAGATAAAGAGATCGATATCTTGTCTGAGCTGTACGTAGGTCGGTTTGAAATCTCGTGGGAAACATTGGGGATAGTTGCAAAGCGTGTTTGTCGCAAGGGAAGGGAATATGAGACCGAATATGAGCTGAAAACGGCGTTACGCGGAGAGTGGGCAACAATTTCACTGCAAGACCTGCAAAGGCTAACAAAAGTCAATGCCGAAGACAATTTTTGACCACATAGGGAGGACGGAGGTAGGACAAAACACTAACAATGCAATAACACAACAGGACAGTGAATAGCTATATACTAATGTTCGCCCAGGAAATTGATAGGCCTTATTTTGTTACTAGTATTATAGTAGAAACTATGTAACCCTGTCATGTCCTATATGTACACTACTGGCCATAAAAATTGCTACACCACGAAGATGACGTGCTACAGACGCGAAATTTAAACGACAGGAAAAACATGCCGTGATATGCCAATGATTAACTTTTCAGAGCATTCACACCAGGTTGGCGCCAGTGCTGACACGAGGAAAGTTTCCAACCGATTTCTCATACACAAATAGCAGTTGACCGACGTTGTCTGGTGAAACGTTGTGGTGATGCCTCGTGTAAGGAGGAGAAATGGGTACCATCACGTTTCCGACCTTGATAAAGGTCAGATTGTAGCCTATCACGATTGCGGTTTAGCGTATCACGAAATTGCTGCTCGCGTTGGTCGAGATCCAATGACTGTCAGCAGCATATGGAATCGGTTGGTTCAGGATGGTAATACGGAACGCCGTGCTGGATTCCAACGGCCTCGTATCACTAGCAGTCGAGATGACAGGCATCTTATCCGCATGGCTGTAACGGAGCGTAAGTCAAAATGGGGACGTCTTCAAGATAAACAACCATCTGCACGAACAGTTCGACGAATTTTGCAGCAACACGGACTATCAGCTTGGAGACCGTGGCTGCGGTTACCCTTTACGCTGCATCACCGACAGGAGCGCCTGCAATGGTGTACTCAATGACGAACCTGGGGCCATGAATGGCAAAACGTCATTTTCTGGATGAATCCCGATTCTGTTTACAGCATCATGATGGTCGCATCCATGTTTGGCGACATCGTGGTGAACGCACATTGAAAGCGTGTGTTCGTTATCGCCATACTGGTGTATCACACGGCGTGATGGTATGGGGTGCCATTGCTTACACGTCTCGGTCACCTCTTGTTAGCATTGACGGTAATTTGAATAGTGGACGTTACATTTCAGATGTGTTACGACTCGTGACTCTACCCTTCATTCGATCTCTGCGAAACCCTATATTTCAGCAGGATAATGCACGACCGCATGTTGCAGGTCCTGTACGGGCCTTTCTGGATACAGAAAATGTTCGACTGCTGCCCTGGCCAGCACATTTTCCAGATCTCTCACCAGTTGAAAACGTCTGGTCAATGGTGGCCGAGCAACTGGCTCGTCACAGTACGCCAGTCACTACTCTTGATGAACTGTGTTATCGTGTTGAAGCTGCATGGGCTGCTGTATCTCTACACAGCATCCAAGCTCTGTTTGACTCAATACCCAGGCGTATCAAGGCCGTTATTACGGCCAGAGGTGGTTGTTCTGGGTACTGATTTCTCAGGATTATGTACCCAAACTGCGTGAAAATGTAATAACATGTCAGTTCTAGTATAATGTATTTGTACAATGAATATCCGTTTATCATCTGCATTTCTTCTTGGTGTAGCAATTTTAATGGGCAGTAGTGTATCTACAACTTTCATAATAAATTCCATTCATATATGCTTCAGTCAGTGTACTACTACTTTCGTAGGAGCGCTGCTTTCACACTGATTGTCACTACGGTATTAGTCGCAGAAGCTACCGAAACACAAATTCGTCGAGCTCCATGCACATTTAATGAAAGCTGCTGTCTGACAGGTATTTTCAGGAGCGACAGTTCGCTTAAATAAAAAAAAAGAATGCTCCGTATTCGATCGACTTCAATGACTGTTCCTATGAAAGCATGTGCACTATTTTTATGGTATCTTCCCTCGAAGCTATTTCTTTATTAGTCTATAGAAAGTCGGAAGTATGTTTATTTTTTTCGTAAAAATTTTAAACTGCGTCTAAATGTAAATAGCGCAGGTGTGGCAAAGTGTTATATAATTAGGGGGATGATTTTGACATTGCAGGTGCATGTTTTGTCTACATAGCTTTGATCGTAAAGTTACTGATCAATCGCCCTCTGAATCAGTAACGTCAACCAATTTTTCTTGTCCCACGTACAAAAGACTGACAGATTTTAGGATCTTCTCATGCGGACCTTTCGTGAAATTCCTTGATTTCGTGTAGGTCACAGTTACATTATTTTTTTTATTTATACGTCAACTCTTCAGCTCATTCTAACAAAATTTTCTACACAGTTCTTGCATACATAGGAAAACGCGAGAGAATATCTATCCTGAAGCATTATAGCATATTGTGCTGTGGAAGAATGATGAATCTTGTTCAGGTGGATTTTCACTCCCCGTTCCTCAAGGTAAATATTGTCAATCGATTGGAACTGCCAGCCAATTTGATCGGTGTTGATTACATATTCGAGGTCAAAATTAGGAAGGAGTATAATACATTCGTGCGTACCTGGAATGCTTCCGTAGCTGCAATACTTTGTCCGTCGTTGAGAACTCTTTAGAGGTGTCCAAATATTTCGAATTTTGAGTACGAACCACAAACAGAGCACACATCAGAAGAAGGTGTGCTGTAATGTTTGAGTTATTAAAGAAATCACTAAGGCGAAAATTACTATTTTTGAATAATTTTTCATGGCATGTATTGTTTAATGATATTCCGTACGATGAAATTCAGAAGGAAACGTACCCAGGAAAGATGTGAACCCGCACCGCCAATACTGTAGCCTTCAACATCAGCATCTGCGCTTTGGTCGCTGGGTTCATTGGTAATGAACTTAACGGCGATAGAGGGTACGCATAAAACTTGAGCATCAGTTTTCTTGAAAACTAGGGCCGTCTCATGAAAAGTAGTATAGCTAGGTACTTAGGACTGGTTCCGCTGCAACATAGCTGATATTCATTGAAGTCCGTGCTTAATAGGTCAGATAGTCACATTGTAAATATGTACCATCACTACATACGTGAGCGTGCAAACAAACAAACAAAATGTTAATTACTTGACGTTATTTTTCCAAGGAGGTTATTAAAACTTGCTTCCATTATCAACCGCAATGTCAGAGTGACTCTCTGGTGCCTTTATGCCTTTGCCTTTCCTAAAGCCTAACTGATCGTCATATAGTACATGTTCAATTTTCTTTTCCATTCTTCTGTGTATCATTCTTGTATGCGACTTGGATGCACGAGCTGTTAAGCTGATTGTACGATAATTCTCGCACTGGACAACTCTTGGAGTCTTCGTAATTGTGTGGATGATATTTTTCCGAAACTCAGATGGTATGTCCCCAGACTCATACATTCCCCCCGTGATTTTAGAAATTCTGATGGAATGTTGTCCATTCCTACTGCCTTATTTGATCTTAAGTCCTCCAAAGCTCTTTTAAATTCTGATTCTAATACTGGCTCCCCTGTCTCTTCTAAAACGACCCCTGTTTCTGCTTCTATCGCATTAGACAAATTTTCCCCCTCATAGAGAGCTTCAATGTACTCCTATCACCTATCCGCTCTCTCCTCTGCATTTAACAGTGGAATTCCCGTTGCACTCTTAATGTTATCACCCTTGCTTTTATTGTCACCGACGGTTGTTTTCACTTTTCTGTATGCTGAGTCAGTCCTTCAAACAATCATTTGTTTACTATTTCTTCACGTTTTTCATGCAGCCATTTCGTCTTAGCTTCTCTGCACTTCCTATTTTATTTAATTCCTCAGCAACTTCAATTTCTATATTCATGAATTTCGCTGAATATTTTTGTACTTCCTTCTTTCATCGATCAACTGTTCTTCTCTTACTCATTGCAAAATCGTGATTTATTACTGTACTACAAAGTATTTCTGTGGAACTCAGACAATGGTGGCACAGCATTAGCCATCTGCGTACAGTTACATCGACCATTTCTTTTTCCACAGAGTCTCCATCGGCGTTTTATAGCGGTCATTTACAGACGTAGTGGCAGGTAACTGCAGTCTAAAATTTGTGCGGCACCCGAGCCGTTAGAAGGGCGAGGCGCAGGCTCCGTCCTGCATCTGTCAAACACACTCGCTGCCCTGTCGTTCCTAGCAATGTCCGACGCACTGCCAAATCGTATTGTGTCCTATTCGTAGCGAGTGCAGTCTGCCGCAGGCCACGCTACCTGTCCATTCCAATTTACGGCTCGCAGTCCTGAATATATTCGCTATACGAGCGAAATGGCAGGCATGATATGTATCTCTATGTTCCCTGGCGGAAATTTTCAGTCGGACAGTAACGGCACGTCCTCTCCTGGAAGAAATATCGCCATAAGATCAATTTCTGTGCCTGTTGTATACTATCTCCAAAATTAGCGGTTTGCTTTGTGACTGTTAATGTTAATAATTTGTTGTTAAAATTTTATATGCTTTTATTGCTCCAGAAGTTTACCACTCACCCCATCCGCCCCAGACCGGACGTTAAAAGCTGAGCTACTTCTCTTAACTAGTGACTCTGACGCATCACCGTCTTATCTCGGAGATTTTCTCCTCTGTAGTTCATATAACTGTATTCTTCTAACATTTTTTACCTTACTTATTGTCTATGGTTTTAATATTGAGTTAATTTGCAGTTTTGCCATTTTTCTTTACATAAATTCTAAAACTGAATACACACTTTTCTTTTTGTTTGTAAGCAATCTTATCAGTAAATGTGCACCATTTATTGTGTTTTTGTTCAAAAACGGCTCTGAGCACTATAGGACTCAACTTCTAAGGTCATCAGTCCCCTAGAACTTATAACTACTTAAACCTAACTAACCTAAGGACAGCACACACATCCATGCCAGAGGCAGGACCGTAGCGGTCGCGCTGTTTCAGACTGTAGCGCCTATAACCGCTCGGCCGCCTCCGCCGGCTGTGTTTTTGTGTAATATTAATGTAGTACTATGTCCGGCAGGTTTTAATTATCATCTCTGTTTATATCTATCTCGTCCAAGAAGGAATAAAAGAAATGTGTGGAAAGATCGTGAGAGTCACGGAAGTACGTTGAGGCAGAAACAGTTTGTCTGTTGCGGAAAGAAGAGCTATTTTGACTCAGAGACTGAGTAATGGCGTCTTCACGGAACGTACTGGCGAGTTTGTAATTGAACATCTAATTTATGAATTATTCAAACGTGAAATCAGATCAAGAAACAAGGGAAGCGGGTCTATCAATGGTAGAAGAAGCGTAATTAACGTTCCGGTGAAATTTTCAAGACAAGGAGAAAAGAGAGGAAGAATCAATAATGGCGGAAGGGAGACGCGGTGTGTTTTGAAGAATGGAATATTTAAGTGGACTTTAATTTGAATCTGACACAGCAGCAGATGAAAGGACAACGTGTTACAGTGGATTAAAGTCAAGTTTGTTTAGTGCAGTGGGAGACTTATTTGCACTGTGGAATGAAGAAGAATTGCGGCAAAAATACGGACTGTGTTTCGATGGATGACAAATGTCACTTGGACTTGGACTTGTGAGATAATCTGGATCAGTTTAATTTCTTGTACATGCATGACGTGTATGTGCAGACTCTAATTAAATTTGCACTTTTCTTATCAAATATAGCGACTGCGTGATTGTATAGTTGCTATGAACAGTTTGCGTTTTATCCGTACACCACATCTAAATTACCACAACGAAATCCCGTCCAGCAGCTTTCTATGGACATTACTGGTCGCTGACTGGCTAGAGAAATGTATTTAAAGTATTTATTTGCGAACTTAAAAAGTCTGAAGCAGAAGCAGACGTCATCATGTCGCCATCTTGGTGCAACAGTATCGACAAGATCTGATATCACGGCACCCACTTTCCACCTCCAGCAACAACGACTATCTCAGGAAGGATATTCGCAGAAATACATCCCTGGAACTGTCGCAATTGTCACAACAACATAATACGACGCAACCTTCGTCAGTTAAGTGCCATTAGTGATTTAATAACATACAAGAAAAATCTTGAACATTAAGAAATACGAAATTCGTTTACATTTCAAAAACTGCAAGGAATAAATTCAAACATCAGTATTCGGCATATCTACCATTGTGTATACAACAATACTAACTTCTCTCATAGGTATTTGACATACTGCTTTTGCGTGTTTAAAGTCAGTTACGCTTAGGTTATTTCCGAAAGTTTTAGAATATCAATAAGCCAGTATGCGTTGAAACTACATGTTAGGGAATTCGCATGTTGCCACCGATGTTTCGTAGTTTCGCTTAAACACGGACACCGTCCGCTAATTAACACACACTATTTCATTAACTCAAGTAAATATTATTATTGTAATTTATTTTTCTGAATTCATACGTTACGTTTGAGTACTGGTGTAGTTGTGAGTACGTATTGTCTACTGACTGTATTAGCAAATGAAGCCGGGGCACTAAACAGAAAAGATTTGTTTATTGGTGCATGTGCTAATCTACTGACCAAACCTAATGTGAGTAAGAGCAGCTTTTTGTGTTTCACATCAGTATTACAAAGCACCCGCCACCGATTTAGTGAGATATTGATTAGACATAGAACAGACTGGACAATTGTGGTAAAAGATTACTTAGTGAGGAAACATTCATGCTACATTTATAGAAAGCTTTAGCACTGTTTTAGTCACACTGTGGCCGTACATTACTTCTATAATTTAAAGTTGAACGAAACCTGAAGGCTAAAAAAAGAGAAGTAAGTAAACTGGTTTTTGCCAGAAATGTAAGAAATGATTTCAACCCCGCATTCCATCAATGAAAGCCAACAGGCCGTTCACGTCATAGAGTTAACGCCCTACCCACAAAATTTCAGAGCTGTTAACATTCACTCTGTAGGAATTTGGCGTTTAAACAGTATATTGCGTTTCATCCACTAGGTACATATTTTGTGGAACGCACCAGATCAGGAGTGTCTCTTTTGTAGCAGCCGTAGCAGTAGCCGATATTTCATTTGGTCTACTGAATTTTCACAGAAACTGATTAAAAACTTTTGCGTGCGGCATATCCGTCCGTTGTGATGAGATTCTTTGCTTCCTCGCTATGCTTTCTGTGTATACAATGTTTCCCATGAGGAAAGGTTTAATATTAAAGGAGCGGTCACCCGAAAGAATGTGCAGACATATACTCTGTTCTGAAAAGTCCTGTGATAGATTTTATGCAAGCCAATTTTTCTTTTTATTGACTAACTGTTTCTGTCCAGCACGTTTTTCTTCTCTGCTCTTCACGTTTACGTTGCGGAATTCTTTCCTTCCATAAACTCGTGTCAACGATCTGATTTTCGTTGTTACGGCGAGTGTGAACGGTTTCTAGTGCATCAGATTTACGGAACAATTAACGGTGGTTTTACAAGTGGTTGCTAAATGTATCATGTAGTGTCAGTAGTGCAGATGTGCTGACATTGCGCATGTTTTTCGCTTATATGACGGCAGTGCTCCTGCAACTGTTGCAGAAATACAGTACGCTTTTCGGCTCGTCGAATTCCGGATATTCGATTTTCTCCTCTTGTTAATACATTGTGTCTAGACGGTAGACAATCCGGCTTGTATGCACCATCGTAATAAGAAATTCATAAACATGCAGAAATACACAGTATTAACCCGCCATCACTCTCGCCGTTAGAAACAGTCTAACATCTACGATTTCAGTTTAATATTCCCGCACATTTCAAAGCTAATGAACTGTGGGTCTAGAAATGTTTTCTTTTATATTCCGTGCTGCAATTACCCTGTGACTCGACAGTCAAATTTCAACAATAGCTTGCTAGTTGTGCCATTATTTGCAGTGGTGCACAGTGTTAGATTGTTTCTAACACGGCAGCCGTTACATAACAATTACTTTCCCTTTCATGGAATACTTCCTTGCTTCACTTTTAGTCTGTTTCTTGTACTTGTAATATGCGGCTGTGCTCGTTTGTTTACTCCTTACATCTTTTATAAGAAAAGTAAGTATTATTATGGGATTTTACGAATTTAATGAAGAAATTGTTTGTACAGAGTACATGACATTCTCTGTCGGATGTGAAAATAGATAAAACTTTTCAGGGAAGAAGTTATGTCAGAGGAACATATTGATGTGGCTAGATGAAAAATTAGACGAAGATATTTACACAGAGGGCCTGCCATCAGTTTAACAAAGAGGTAAGACACTGTCCACCAGGCAATAATCAGTTTACGGAGTAGTACTGGTTTCGAGCACGGCGCATTCTGAAGTGCGTCTGAAGTTGTGGACACGTCGCCACCGTTAGTCAAAAAATCACGTGTCATGCGTATTTGTGTTTAGCACGGTCGCCAACGTTCGTTATCTGGGAGTGCATACCTAAAAAAAATTTAAATTTGTAGTAAGTTTCAATGGGACCTAACCGCTAAGGTTCAAATCGCTCTGAGCATTGTGAGACTCAGCATCTGAGGTCATCAGTCCCCTAGAACTTAGAACTACTTAAAGCGAACTAAGGACATCACACACATCCATGACTGAGGCAGGATTCGAAACTGCGACCGTAGCGGTCGCGCGGTTCCAGACTGAAGCGCCTAGAACCGCACGGCCACCAGCGGCCGGCTAACCGCTAAGGTCAGTGGTCCCTAGGCTTACACACTAATTGATGTAAGTTAAACGAAATTACGCTAAAGACAATACACACACCCATTCCCGAGGGAGGACTCGAAACTCTAACGGGGACAGCCGCACGAACCGTGGCGAGGCGTCCCAGACCACCCGGCTATTCCGCGCGGCGCATAACTATAAATCGTGCTCATACACACTTGTTCATATAACTTCAGCGTAATAGCTTATTCATACAAATTATTGACCTTAATAATACACATAAGAATGAAAAGGAAACTAAGGATGTCTTAGGCGACGATCATTTGGAGTTTAGGAAGGCTGAAGTCACCAGCGAGGCGGTCCTGGGGTTGCGCCACATAATGGACGTAAATCTTTTTCGTAAGATTCGCCAACTTACAAAAAAAGTGTTTTTAATATAAAATGGTGCAATATGTTTTAAATTCTCAGAAAAAAATAGGTGTAAGCTACAGGGGAAGACGGGAGACAGAGAATATTTATAAGAAACAAGAAGGGACAATAAAAATTCAAAACCAGAGAATTAACTGCTAGACTTAAAAATAATGTAAGACAGGGATGTAGCTTTTCTCCTCTACCGTCTAGTTTGTACATCGAAGAACCAGTCATGGGAATAAAAGTTTCATAAGAGGGAATAAAACTAAGGAAAGAAAGTACCAACGATAACATTTGCTGTTGACGCTTCTATTCTCAGTCACAGCGAAGAAGAACTATAGGGCATACTGAATGGAATTATAACGGAGAGTAAATCTAATGAAGACGAAAGTAATGAGAAGTAGCAGAAATGAAATTATTAGTAAACCTAACATATCAAAATTGGGGACTACAGAGTAGACGAAGTTAAGGAATTCTACTACTGTAGTAGCAAAATAACATGTGGCGAACGAAGCAAGGAGGACATAAAAATCAGATTAGTACAAACAAAGGAGGGGTTTCAGGAGAAGTGAAGTCTGTTAATGTGAAACATAGGTCACAACTTGAAGTACAAATTCCTGGAAGGCAGCACTGTTTGGAAATGAATCGTGTAAGAAAATCGGAAAAGCAGAGAATTGTAATGTTTGAGATTTTGAGTAATAGAAGGACGTTGTGAAGTAGATGCATTGGTAAGGTAAGAAATGAGGTTCTCTGTAGAATAGACGAAGAAGGAAATGTTGAAAAATTCTCACATGAAAAACGAATAAGATGGTAACATTTATATTATTAAATATGTTAAGACACCACGGAATAACTTCTAGGGGCATAGGAAGACCTGAAAAGGATAAAAAGTGTATGGAAAGCCAGAGATTGAGTACACTCAATAAATGAGTAAGGACATTGGGTGTAAGTGCTATTCTGGGATGAAGAAGCTGGCACTGGAGAGGAAGTTGTGTGGCGGGCCGCATAGAACCAGTCAGAGGAGCGATTTAAAAAAAGAAAGAAAAGAATAAAAAACGAAGAAAGAAAGAAAATACACGGAATGATAAGGAATGATACCAGAAGGCACAGGAGAAAGCAGGAGACAATCATGATAGCTCCAGCCATATGTGAAAGACGGTGTCCTGTCCAGTGTTCATCGCTGGTCTTCTGGGTCTTCCATTGATTCAATGTCCGTGTAACCTCCCCCTCACTCATCGACCTTAATGACAGTGAAAAATTAAACCGCGTGCACCTAATGGAAATTTGGGAAAAGCAATCGTCACTGAAGTTAATTTGTCGGTAAACAGGGAAGAAAGGGTTACATCTAAATGAAAGGAAAAAAGCAAATGAAATTCGTGGAAATTAATTTTGAGAAAAGGGTAAAATTAACAAAGAAATTAAATGTTCAGTCGTTACGTTAACAATTAATTGGCGTTAATTAAATATTTGAGAGTTGGAGAAAATTACGGTCGCCAGTCCTATGGAAAACTACTATAATAACTGAAAATGAAAGATTAATGCACACATAATTAGCACTGAAGGCATGACAACTGAAGGTTAGCACGTGTTGTGTGAGAACTGAACGTTTGTCTGAAGTAATAAATTTCGCTACACTCTGCCTTAATTTAGCAAAAGAATTAATAAAACCGGAAAATTGAAAGTTAATTTAGTGACTGAAATTAATAGTGAACATTGTTTCGGAAGCACTACGAAATTCAGTGAAATAAGGTTAGTCTTGGGCTACCTCAACAATTATTTCAAAAGCTACTTGAATCTACGCAATTTACAAATAAGAGATTTACCTTTGAACTTGAATTAAATGATTCTGAACAATTAACAATAGTAAAATTTAGTAGGTACCAAACTAAGCTGCAGTCACAGGTAAGCTCAAATATGGTAACAAAACTTGCACTCTTAATTTGTGCTTGTGTAATCTCAATATTGTAACCAGCTATGAATACTATAACTGAACTTTAAAGTGTAAGCAGTGAAATGGAATGATATTACTTTAATGCTGGCGTTTGAATTTCAACGACACTCGGGTTCATTCCGGGAAAGGAAGGGACCCTGCTTGGTAATGTAATTGGGACAATAAGCAACAAGGGTTCATGCTATGTTGCTGTAATTTTATGAGGCAAATTGAACAGTTTGAAATGTTGAGGTCTGCCATACAGTTCTAAAACTTTACGTGCTTCCAGTCTTCCTTATTGGTTGATTGAAGTTTTGAAGTCGTCGATCGGGGAGGTGGTGACAGTCACTCATTGTCGGCCGTCGCTGTTGCAGAAGCTGGATGTTGGCGCGCCTTCTTCTCGACACGGTCGCCAGGCGAAACGGGCTCTTGATGTGCGCCAGCTGATGCTTCCCGTCCGTGACTCCATGTCAGACACTATCACAGCAAGTCGAGCGCAATTACATGTTGCCTAACCCCCGAAAGCGCGGGAGCGTCACACTACATACTACACACCTGTTCCACCGCCCTACTCCAGCCAGACTCTCCCTCTGCCCGCGCTCCACGCGGCAGAGTAAACACAACCAAAGATCCTAAACACTTTGGTTCTCCATACGACCTATCGATGTAATCGTTCGATAGCATAGTTTTCCCTAGGCCAGACCCAGCGTAAGAATACAAAAAATATTTACAAAACAAACCAATTACACATCGATATATATATATATATATATATATATATATATATATATATATATATATATATATATATATATATTCTAAACATTCATGGGGGTGTCTGTTTGTTCTATATCGTGTCTCCCTACCACTTTCACGCAACAACGACGCTCTGAGCGTGTTTGTGCCAGACCACACATGACATGTAGAATTCAGAAGAGTTCAGTGAGACTAGCGATGATATAACCAAATACTTAATGATTTCAGCCTCAGCTCCACTGCACTCCCTGTAAAAGAATCTTAATACTAACTAAATTTAGTGGAAGGGGTTCAAGGCTTTCCTATTTTTAGTTAGCTGGTAAAATAACGTCGAAAAAGCAGTTACGATTACCACTGGAAATTTTATTCTACTCACAAAATATTGTTTATAAATTGCGCTATTGATAATAGGAGATGTTTTAATATAGGATGGTAAAAACCAACTGCGTTCAACAAAAATGTGAACGAATATTCCCTGAGTGGGTTCCCAAGTTCTACAATGGATCGAAGGATGACCTATGCCATATCACATCTATAATCTAGGTTTAAATTAAGTTTCACAAAAGAGAAAACTATAAAAATGGTCTACAGTGACCCTCAATTATCTTTAATTACTTATCTAACTTGTTGTAAATTACAGTGGCTGATGTGGCTTCTCAGTAATTATATGACAGAGAAATCATCGCGTTTCATATTTTTACTTCAAGTGGCAAATGTGAACACCATGAGCTTTAACTTACGATCGACACTAGTATTACGCAAAAAAGGGGGTGTAACAGATGAGACTTCTGCAGTTCTGAGTGAAGCTTTATGCGCTGTTATGCCGCATCGCGTGCGTTCATTACTTTGTTGGTGTTCGTCAGAGGCGGCGGCCGGCGCAGCTCCACTCACCTCGCCGTCTCGGAAGCAACTCTCTCCTAACTTCTCCTTACTACAATTTACCAAAGTTGGTTTAAAAAAAAAAAACTATCTGGCTATGTTTTCATCTGACCAATCAGAGTCTCAATGTTAACCTTAAGCTCCGACTACAAAAATTCTGTCTATCCAATGAGAAACGTTATACTTTTTGAGGGAAGGCAATGTTTTTAAAGTTTGCAACGTAACAGAGACGCGAAAAAGTCTCACGCTAAAACTTGCGGGTTGTGTGGCCCTGGTGGTTAGCTGGCGACGTGGGTGTCCAGTCAGTCCCTTATCGTAGGCCCTTCTAGCTTAACACAGTTCTGCTCTCAGCTTCTGTTCTCGTTTATCCCCTCGGAACTGCGTCAGTCTCACGGTGGGAAGGTACGACATGCATTTTAGGCATTCTTGTGTTAGCCTGTGGTATTCCAGTTGCTCACTCGTTACTCGTATTACTTTGGTTAATTTAATGTCACGATTTATTCAAAATGGTTCAAATGGCTCTAAGTACTATGGGACTCAACTGCTGGGGTCATTAGTCCCCTAGAACTTAGAACTACTTAAACCTAACTAACCTAAGGACATCACACACATCCATGCCCGAGGCAGGATTCGAACCTACGACCGCAGCAGTCGCACAGTTCCGGACAGCGCGCCTAGAACCGCGAGACCACTGCGGCCAGCACGATTTATTCAGAGGTATGTGACATACTACTGGATTTGCTTATCATGTCAGGGTTTTCATGTAAGGATTTGCCTGACACCTTACACATCACCACCCTTCGAACTTAATTTTTGCTCTGAATTTAGGCAATGATTGAATCGTTGTCTAAGTCAGTCAAAAATTTTCTAATTTATCTCAATTTTGTTGCATACTGTTCAGCCACGTTATTCTGTTCTATGCTACTTTGTATTACTAATTTATATTTTTATATTCTTCCACATTATAATTAAAAATGACAAGAGAAGAATATTTTTATACTGTTATTAATTTTTAATTACATTCTTTCTTTATTTAAGTGTGAACTCTGTCATCGAAAGTGAGGAGTCTTTCACATTGATTTTCTTAGAAATATTGTTTTTATAAATGTAGTAATTTAGTATATATTCCTAACACATTTTCTAAATATCATGTACAAGTATTTTTTTTCTAGACACTCATTGCAACATTGTTACACTAACAAATAAGAATTATTTCCAAGAATTGCTGTGACAAAGAAATATACATACACAAGTATTGAGATATTATCCTAACAAATGGTACAAATGTTAATAAAAAGGGAAAACATCCAACAAGATAATTTTGTATTCTTTGTTTTTATAAGGAGAAAATAAGTAAAATATAGTTATTCTTTTATTTTTATGAGGAGAAAATGAGTGACATATTGTTTCTTTATATACTGTCCTTTTCAGAACTAATGACTTATTTTTATCGATAGTCTATTTTTTACTTAAGTCCCTAGTCAATGACTGTTATTTTGTACCCTCCTGGAAATGGAAAAAAGAACACATTGACACCGGTGTGTCAGACCCACCATACTTGCTCCAGACAGTGCGAGAGGGCTGTACAAGCAATGATCACACGCACGGCACAGCGGACACACCAGTAACCGCGGTGTTGGCCGTCGAATGGCGCTAGCTGCGCAGCATTTGTGCACCGCCGCCGTCAGTGTCAGCCAGTTTGCCGCGGCATACGGAGCTCCATCGCAGTCTTTAACACTGGTAGCACGCCGCGACAGCGTGGACGTGAACCATATGTGCAGTTGACGGACTTTGAGCGAGGGCGTATAGCGGGCATAAGGGAGGCCGGGTGGACGTACCACCGAATTGCTCAACACGTGGGGCGTGAGGTCTCCACAGTACATCGATGTTGTCGCCAGTGGTCGGCAGAAGGTGCACGTGCCCGTCGACCTGGGACCGGACCGCAGCGACGCACGGATGCACGCCAAGACCGTAGGATCCTACGCAGTGCCGTAGGGGACCGCACCGCCACTTCCCAGCAAATTAGGGACACTGTTGCTCCTGGGGTATCGGCGAGGACCATTCGTAACCGTCTCCATGAAGCTGGGCTACGGTCCCGCACACCGTTAGGCCGTCTTCCGCTCACTCCCCAACATCGTGCAGCCCGCCTCCAGTGGTGTCGCGACAGGCGTGAATGGAGGGACGAATGGAGACGTGTCGTCTTCGCTTCTGCCTTGGTACCAATGATGGTCGTATGCGTGTTTGGCGCCGTGCAGGTGAGCGCCACAATCAGGACTGCATACGACCGAGGCACACAGGGCCAACAGCCAGCATCATGGTGTGGGGAGCGATCTCCTACACTGGCCGTACACCTCTGGTGATCGTCGAGGGGACGCTGAATAGTGCACGGTACATCCAAACCATCATCGAACCCATCGTTCTACCATTCCTAGACCGGCAAGGGAACTTGCTGTTTCAACTGGACAATGCACGTCCGTATGTATCCCGCGCCACTCAACGTGCTCTAGAACGTGTAAGTCAACTACCCTCGCCAGCAAGATCTCCGGATCTGTCCCCCATTGAGCATGTTTAGGACTGGATGAAGCGTCGTCTCACGCAGTCTGCACGTCCAGCACGAACGCTGGTTCAACTGAGGCGCCAGGTGGAAATGGCATGGCAAGCCGTTCCAAAGTACTACATCTAGCATCTCTACGATCGTCTCCATGGGAGAATAGCAACCTGCATTGCTGCGAAAGGTGGATATACACTGTACTAGTGCCGACATTCTGCATGCTCTGTTGCCTGTGTCTATGTGCCTGTGGGTCTGTCTGTGTGATCATGTGATGTATCTGACCCCAGGAATGTGTCAATAAAGTTTCCCCTTCCTGGGACAATGAATTCATGGTGTTCTTATTTCAATTTCCAGGAATGTATTTTATTAGATGTCTGGTTTGCTTAACTTATTTAGTTTTTAACACATTTCTTTTGCACAATTCCTACATCACATAATTTGATTTCACACATTCACACAATCCTATGAATGTTTAAGCATGAGATTGGCTAATGTTTTTGCACGAACGTGATGGACTTGAGCGAGATGGATGTGGGCAAGTATTTGATGTGCAGCTTCGTTCGTCGTTCCTTGTTGGCTTTGCAAGTGTGTGTTGCTGTTGTGGAGGTCCCATAATGGAATGGAGCTGTAATTGCAGAATCTCGTGGTTTACTGGCTTTGTTTGCGTGAAAGTCATCGATATGTGTCGCTGAAAGCGGTCGTTTTTATTTGTAATACTTCGCAGACGACTAGTTTACAATAAGATAGGGATTTGGGAAGGTATATCGTCTATTCTTCACCCATCTTCTTTCTTGGTCTCAATTCTGCGAATCTTCAACTTCTGTTCCTTCTGCTTTTTCTCTACTTCTTACTTGCTTCTTGGTTTCTCTCTGGGCAGGATATGGAAACATTTATTGATAACTAGTCGCTTTGAATTTCTCCTCCTAGTAACAGCTTGATAAATTGTTTGGGCACGTCATTTTTACTTTGTGGAAGTTCTTCAGTTTCGTGCATCAGCGTGCTGTTGAATAGCAGTAGTGTGACTTTTATGCATATTTTTTGCCAGTGGTGGCTTGCCCAAGCGGTCTTCTTGTCGGGCCGTTTTTTGCTCACTCCGCTGAGTTGGGGCGCTTGGTGGTTTCCGAGTGGTGAAAATCCGGTATCTGCTTGTCTGTCCGTGCACCAGTCCCTTCTGACATTCGGCATCCTGTCGCGTCTCTGCAGGGCTCTGTCACTGTCCATCCCAGCAGAGTTCCACCTAGCGGGCAAATTTATTGCCCACTTTCTGTACAAGGGCCTTCTGTTGGTCTTGCTTCCACCTTGTAGGAATCGTGTCTTGCTAATTATGTCCTTTTCTTTCTTGATACTTCTTGCATTGCAACTTGTGGGTCGTTGCATCTCTTCCTTGCTGGAGTTTTTACATTGGTTCTTACAAAAAGTTTTACTTATAATCATCTAACATATATCTAGTACCTACCTGTTTCACCCCTTCGTAAAAAGCTTTACAAATTTCGGCGCGCTTTCCATGTTACAATTCTAAGATATTTGGAGTCTTAACATCTACTCAAGAATCCTCAAATTCGTTTTCTTTGTTTTTGTGTAGTGTCGTGGTGTATAGCATTTTAGTATTTCATGCTGTTACACTATCTACACTTTATACCTTCACCTTAATCTATGGTACTATTGGTGTTATTATTGAAACTACTTTCTTTTTCCCACCTTCCTCTCTCTTCATTCTTCTTTCTCCTAACGATCTTATCTGCAACATAATCTTGAAATATTGTGCTGATTATTTACCAGTAATAAAATTAATCTTCAAACTTTTTGATATGGCTCACATGGTGAAGTCCTAAGGCTTTGACTGTTTTTGGGTTCATTAGTTCCACAGCATTATCATGAGCATTTCGGCTAATTATGACAGGTCCTTTGTATGCAGCGTAAAACTTATGTATTTTGTGTTTCTGTTTTCTGGAGAGATGGTGTGTTTTTACAAATACTTTCTGGCCTACTGAGAATGTTCTTTTAATTGGTCTTCTATCTCCCCTTTATTTTCTTTTAATGGCTGCCTTTCTGATGTTGGAGAGTGCTGTTGCTATGGCTTGTTTGTGCTGTCTACGTGGTACAATAGGAAATCTAACATTTTCTCTTGTTATGTTTGGGGGTTCAATATTTTTAAGTACAGTAACTGGAGGTAGTAGTGTAGTGCTATGTGTCATTTAACTTATTACTTCTTGAAAATATTTAAGGTATATATCCCAGGTGTTGTGTCTTTTGCCTGCATATAATCGGCATAAACTGCCTATGTCCTTCATAGATCGTTCTGCTGGATTTACGCTAGGTTTGTACTTAGATTTGTAGATGGGTTTTATTTTGTGTTGTTTTAACGTGTTCTGCCATTGCACTGATCTGACGTGTGGGCCATTATCAGAAATTATTCATTCCACTCGATCTACTTGTCTGAGAAAATCTTGTCTAAATGCTTTGCTTATTGCAAGACCTGTTGCCCATTTTAATGGTGTCAAGGTAACATATTTAGAAGTAAGTTCCAAAACGACAAATATGAAAATATATCCATTTTTGTGCGTGGGAGGGGCCCCCTCAAATCTGTTGCAGCTATTTGTTTTAATCTTTTAGGGATTATTGGAAACATAGGTGGTTTGGTTTGGAGAGTGACTTGTTTAGCCTTCATACATTTTTTGCATTTGACTAATACTATTCTAATTTGTCTTTCCATATTAGAAAATTGGCTTGTTTATTTTATTTTTAAAAAGCATTTCTTTGGTCCAAAGTGGCCATTACTTAAATGTGTATACCATATGTACTTATTAATTAGTTCATCTGGGATATAAATTAACCATTCATTCGTTGCAACATTTCATCTAAAAAATAAAACATTGTTTTTTACGAGATAGTGCTGTCGAATGTCTGGAAAATCCTTACTTCTCCACTTGTGTTTGATTCCTAGTATTTCGGGATCCTTGTCCTGTTCTTTGCCTATGTTTTTCAATGCTGTCGTAATGTAGTTTTCGAAAGGTACTTGTTTCATAATGTACATTGTAAACTGGTCTTCTGCTGCTTCCAAACCTATGTTATTGGCTGCACTCTGTGGACATCGTGATAAATCACCTGCTAATACATTCGCTAGTCCTGGTAAGTGTGTAATAGTGAAGTCTAATTCTTGTAGTATTAACATCCATTTGGCTAACCTCCCATGAGTTAGTTTGGCGGATAACAGAAATTCTAATGCTTTGTGTTCAGTGTATACTTTTGTTTTTCTTCCGAATAGGAAGTATCGAAAACGTTGGAAGCCCCATACAACTGCCAATGCTTCCAGCTCCGTAACTGAATAGTTTTTCTCTCTTTTTGTGAGTACCCGACTGGCAAATGCAATTGTTCTATATGATCTTAGCCCTGCCTGTTCGTATTCTTGGAATAAAACAACTCCTAAACCTGTTTTCGCGCTCTCAGTGGCCATACAAATATTTTGTGTTAGATCAGGATGTGCTAAAATCGGTGCTGTTGTTAGTGCGTTTTTCACTTTTAAAAATTCTTCATTGGCTTGTTGATCCCATACCCATTGCGTGTTTTTTCAGTCAATGCACATAGGCGTGGTGTTGCGAGAGAGTCGATCCAAATAAAATTTTTATAGAATCCGGTGAGACCTAGAAATCCTCTGACAGTTTTCTTATTATATGGAGTACAGAATTCTTTGATTGCCGTTAGTTTTTCTGGGTCAGGCATTACCCCTTTCTCGGAAATTATGTGTCCTAGAAATTTGACCTCTCGCCTTCCAAATTTGGATGTTGTTATATTTACTGTGACCCCATTCCCTTTCATGATCTGTAAAAACTGATTTAATGTGTCGTTGTGATGTTCCCAAGAGGGTTATGCTATAATCACATCATCAACATAACAAGTAATTTTTTGTAAAATTTCTGGACTGAGTATAGTATAAAATTCCCTAATAAACGCTGCTGATGATATGTTTAAACCAAATGGCAATCGTTTAAACTGGTAGCATCTACCGAATACGATAAATGCTGTAAATTTTCTACGTTCTGGGGCCAATTGTATTTGCCAGAAACTACTCCGTAAATCAATTGATGACAATATCTTAGCACCGCGGAAGTTTTGTATCAATTCCTCTAATTTTTCTGGGCGATCTGTCTCAGTGATTATGATTGTGTTGATCTGTCTGGAATCAAGCACTAACCTGATGCTCCCATTTCATTTTTGTACAATATGAAGAGGGCTGTTATATGTGGAGGTAGCTGGTTCAACAATATCGTCATCAAACATTTTAGATATCTCCTGAAATACGTTATTCCTGTAGCTTAATGGGATTGTATAGGGTGGCACTCTTAATGGTTTGTGCTGTTTTACTTCAAACTTGTACTGAAAATGTTTAATACTGCCAGTCTTAGGTAAAAATACCTCTGCTTTATCTCGTAAAATACCCTCTAATTCTCTTTTACTGTGTTCCGAAATACCTTGGACTTCTTGCAATTTTTCGTCGATTTCTTTATGGACTTCTTTTGTGCATACCATTCTAATTCTTGATCCTCTTTATCTCGCGTCATTCTTAATTGTTTGTTTATAACTGGTATTTATTCTAAATTTAGCTTTTGCTCAAAGAGAGGTGTGACATTCCCGAATGTTAGACTACCTTTCCCCATATCTACTATCGCTCGTCTCCCATTTAAAAAATCTGCACCTATAATCATATCTACAGTTAGTTTAGGTATAATCACGAAGTTGGCTTCGATCTTTTGACCTTGGCACGAAAGAGTTAACCTTGTTTGTCTCATAAATTCCTCAGCATTGTTTCTAATAGGACCTCTTACTTTAATCTTAAGTGTTGGCAGAACTGGCAATTTCTCATTGGCATTTTACTTCATGAATAAATTTTCTGAGATCGCAGTCACTTCACTTCCGCTATCAATTACAATATTGACTGGGATATGCTCTACCATGGCCTTCACAATTGGTTGAATTTGAAAGGGTTGGTTCTGTTCTTCTTCTTCTTGCATCAACGAATCTTCCACTGAATCATACATGAGTCTTTTTAGGAATTTCCCTTGTGAATTCGAACTTTCTGTAGGATAAGCCTCGACTGCTACTTCTCTCTCTTTTATTTCCTCTTCTCTATTTCTTCCTTCATTTACGCTTTCTTCTACATCCTCTACTTTCTCCTCATCCTCATCTATCTTCTTCTTCTTTGTCGCTACTTCCACATAATCGCATCTAAATAAATCTAAATAATTTATCTAAATAAATTATCGCTTCATAACTTCCTTCATTATATACGTTGGGTTGTGTGCCCACTTGTAACTTATTTTCAACTTCTGTCGACTGCGCATTATCCTCACTGAATTCGCTTTACCTGGTTTCCATCTCAAATAGCTCTGCAATACTCATTACTTCGTCCTTTCTTCCTACATTCGTTGTGCATGCCTCTGGTAATTCATCTTCCTCGTCAGTATTCTCCCAATTAATTTCGTGCCAACATGATATTGTTATTTTCTTGTCTTCGTTTTCATCTGGTCCCTGCGGATTTGTTTCTTCCTTCTTCTCTTCTCGTGATAAGATTTTTACTTCTCTGTTCAAGGTGCTGCAATTGTCCTGGGTCGGTGCATCATTCTCCTTGGCATGGGTGCTTAGCTGTCAACTCGAACGTTTATTGGGGTTTAGTGATCTTACCTCCACGTCTTCTATCTGTATTTGCTTTTCTTGTTCAGCATGTTGATAGTGGTTTCTTTGTTGATAATTTGTCGGTCTATTGGTTCTAATGTTTTGATCTCGTCCTGAATGTCATTACGCAATGTTTGTGCGTCCTCTTGTACCTTGTCAATGTGTGTTCTCAATTGATTGTAACCTGTTATTAATTTTCCTATTACTTCTCGAGATTCTCTTGCCTTGTCTTCAATATGACTTAGATTTAACTGAATTTTATTGTTTTGTTCTTTAATCGCACGCATTTGTTTCGTGGTTTCTGCATTTTTGTTTCGTTATTTCTGCATTCTGAATTTTAATTTGGTTCGCAATTTCTGTATTTCGTCTTGTCATGGTTTCCGTCATTAATTGTAATAATTCTGCCAGATTGGTGAGTCCTATTGCGTTTTCTTCCGACGTCCTACACTCTGTTTTCTCCCAATTGTTGGTTTGCAACCGATTGCATTGAACTGTGCTGTGACACGTTTCTGCTTGCATTCCTTGTACTTTATGGTGAGGGAGCTCTGATTACTTGTACTATGGGTTCTACGTATTCAAGGCGCAAGTTAGAATCCTCATAATCCTCATCGACTGTCTCTCTACTTTCCTGCTTCTCTGTCCTATGCTGACATAGGTTTTCTGTGCCTTGGCGTACATTATCCTCGTTATGGTGCGTTATATGTCCTATTTCTCGCGATACTGCATCTTCTGTCGTATTGTCGTTTATTCTCTGTCCATTTTCGTGCTGGGTCTCTACCTCAATTCGGTCAAGGTCTCGATCTGCCATTGCTAATCTCTCCGAATCCCTTATTTTCTGTTTTAAAAGCAATTCACGCGCCCTACTTCGAGTCAACATGCGTTCATAGGATCTCACGCGTTTCATAAACATTTTGTTCACACTACTTGACAAACCATGCACTTACTTGTTGGGTCAGAATCAAATTGTCAACGATGTATCCGCCACGTGTGCGCTTGCATTGAAGAGAAAACTTAATTCTAACAATATTAAAATTCATCTTAATTCTGCTATTGTCTCTGCCTGACTCATTTCTATTGAATACCTTTACTATCTACCACTGCAGCTACTCTTATCGACTATGTATAACTTTAGAAAAAAATTTTTTTACTTCGAAAATTTTTCAACTGTTTATTTTTCTGACCTAGTTAGGCATGTGATCGACCTTCACTTATGGTATTTTACCATCCTGGCAGGGTCGCCCTTTTCTAAACATTCATGGGGGGGTCTGTTTGTTCTATATTGTGTCTCCCTACCACTTTCACGCAAGGATGCTCTGAGAGTGTTTTTTAGGGAATTGACTAGTTTGAACCTGGGACCTGTTGCTGGTCAGCAGACGCCAGACCACACACATGACACATAGAATTCAGAAGAGTTCAGTGAGACTAGCGATGATATAACCAAATACTTAATGATTTCAGCCTCAGCTCCACTGCACTCCCTGTAAAAGAATCTTAATACTAACTAAATTTAGTGGAAGGGGTTCAAGGCTTTCCTATTTTTAGTTAGCTGGTAAAATAACGCCGAAAAAGCAGTTAAGATTAACATTGGAAATTTTATTCTACTCACAAAACATTGTTTATAAATTGCACTATTGATAATAGGAGATGTTTTAATGCAGGATGGTAAAAACCAACTGCGTTCAACAAAAATGTGAACGAATACTCCCTGAGTGGGTTCCCAAGTTCTACAATGGATTGAAGGATGACCTATGCCATATCACATCTATAGTCTGGGTATAAATTAAGTTTCACAAAAGAGAAATCTATAAAAATGGTCTACAGTGACCCTCAATTATCTTTAATTACTTATCTAACTTGTTGTAAATTACAGTGGCTGATGTGGCTTCTCAATAATTATATAACAGAGAAATCATCGCGTTTCATATTTTTACTTCAACTGGCAAATGTGAACACCATGAGCTTTAATTTACGATCGACACTAGTATTACGTAAAAAAAGGGGGTGCAACAGATGAGACTTCTGCAGTTCTGAGTGAAGCTTTATGCGCTGTTATGCGGCATCGTGTGTGTTCATTACCTTGTTGGTGTTAGTCAGGGGTGGCGGCCGGCGCAGCTCCGCTCACCTCGCCGTCTCGGAAGCAACTCTCTCCTAACTTCTCCTTACTACAATTTACCAAAGTTGGTTTAAAAAAAAACTATCTGGCTCTGTTTTCATCTGACCAATCAAGGTCTCAATTTTAACCTTAAGCTCCGCCTACAAAAGTTCTGTCTATCCAATGAGAAACATTATACTTTTCGTGGTGGGGCAATGTTTTTAAATTTTGTAAAGTAACAGAGACGCGAAAAAGTCTCACGCTAAAACTTGCGGGTTGTGTGGCCCTAGTGGTTAGCTGGCGACGTGGGTGTCCAGTCCGTCCCTTATCGTAGGGCCTTCATGGAATGTGTCTGACACCTTACAATATATATATATATATATACAACATATAAAGACAGAGAAGTGTCATATCTTTAGGTAACAAAATAAAGAAAAAATTTATAGTACAATAGATGGATATAGGAGGATATTTGCATTTCCTGCGTTACAGCCGCTAGATTTGCGGTATGGCTGGCGAGCATGATCCGTATCGAGGACTGAGTGGTGAGGCAGCATGGAACTCGTTTTATGGACTGAAGCGCTTACATTCAGTGACCCACAATGAACAATTACTGTACACTTTATTTTCGAGAAAGGCCATATACTTGGTTGCGTACTGGACTGTTATTTAATTTCCTTATTTACTTGAAAACACGAATTAGTAACATATATGTTTATTTTAATGAATATGGTACTCTATTTCCTTTCATGTAATTTATTTCTGTTTGATCGCTTCGCTTTAATTCCAGCGGAGTGGTGACAGCGGTTTGATAATTAATTCAGTTCGGAGGAGCTTAACACAAGAACAACTGAAGCGGATAGAAATAACAACAAAACAATAAAAATAGTAAACAATTTAGTTACTTCTATTCCTAAACTCGTTTATTGTGGCGTAACTCATCAAATCAAGTTAAGCTTTTCCTATCCAAAAATCGTTTCATACGTATTATTTGCGGAGTGAATTAAAGAGATTTGTTCCAGCAACTGGACATATTGACTACTTCTCCGTTCCATATTTATTGCTGAATGAAATTTGTGATATATAATACATATAATTTTCAGACCAATAGTTTCCTTCTAGGCGCTCGGTCTGTAACCGCATGCAGGTTCGAATCCTGCCTCGGGCATGGATGTGTGTGATGTCCTTAGGTTAGTTAGGTTTAAGTAGTTCTAAGTTCTATGGGACTGATGATCACAGATGTTCAATTCCATAGTGCTCAGAGCCATTTGAACCAATAGTTTCCTTTATTGGAGTCAACATAGATAATTTACACAAATCTTAAAGTCACTTACTTCGATCCAGACAGTTGTCGCTTATTCAGGGGCACATATTTTCAACAACTTTCCAGATGCTATGAAACGTTTAGGTGCTAATCAAGTACATTTTAAGAGAAGTCTAAATGTTCCACCGGTGGCCAGCTCCTACCACTCTCTTGATGAATTTCTTAGTAGTACCATTCGATATATACGTTATTAATGGTGTAAAGTAACTTGAGTTTTACATAAAATCTGATTCTCACATATCTCCAGTGAGAGTGTGTAAATAAGTGTTCAAAAATTATCTTTTTCACTTCAGATTATGTACATTTACATATCTTTGATAACATTTTAATGAAATTAATTTTCAGATTTTTTCTTTACTCCCTTGAGGACTATTTTAATTAGGATCTGTTCAAGGAACAAAAGCACACCTCTTCTTTTGTGAATATGTGTCAAGCAATTTCGTGTTTTGACATGTTCTACATCCTTGAGGATACCATCGCTAGGGGCATATGGTATGAAGACTATATCTGTCTGGCTATCTAATCACTGGCTGATAATCCTGGGAGGACACAAGATAACTGGCGCCCATCGATGGGCTGTGGAAGTCACTACTACGGCATCCACTCCTGAGAGGTTCGAAGGTAGTACCGTTCCCAGCATCTTGCTCAGCGCTTTGAACAATCTTATATGACAGTACATTGGATACTGAACGTTTTTCATCGGTAACTAGATGGGTATATAAAGTAGTACCACAACAAATCTGTCGCTAAAGGGCATACGTTCCTCCTTTACGAAAACCTTCCTTCCTTATGGCCATATACCTTCTCCATAGGAAATATGACAACAACACGCAAATAATTCTAATCTGCCAATTCATTCCCCTGTTGCCGAACTTATGTATTAGCAAACAACTGCAAACTCGTGTAGATCCATTATGTAATGCAGACTTAAGTTGTGTGTAGACAGGAATGAGTTTGTCTGTAAATGCTTGTGAAATCTGATATGGCAGGACAGAGCGGATCAGGTTATTATTGTGGAAAGGGTCTAAAATCAGTTACTGTCATTTGCACAAAACATACAAACTTAATTTTCCTAACACACTTAATCACACATGGCCTTACAAGCATTCAAAAACAATACGGCTGAAGGCCTGAACACTATTTATTAAAATTGCCTTAAGGAATACACATGGCTGAAAGTCTTAATTACAAAATTTTACATAAAAACTCGACTGAAGGCCATACATGAAGATAGAAGAACTGAGGCTTTAAAAGAAAATTTTTTTAAAAGGATTTAAACAAGTGACATTTCAAATTTTAATTTGAGACAGCTGAAGGCGCTATCTTAAAATATTTCATGTTAAGTTCGGCTGACGGCCACATACTGAACATAGAGCAACTCAAGGCTTAAGGCCTTGATAACAATAATTTCAGACAGAGAAAAAAATATTTTCTAAGTTTTAAACAAGTGATTTCCCAAATTTTAATTTACTTTAGGACGGCTGGAGGCCTTAGCTTAAAATATTTCATGTAAAGTTTGGCTGAAGGCCACATAATGAACATAGAACAATTCAAGGCTTACGGCCTGGATAATAATAAGGATTTCCAATGGGAAAAATCGCCTTTTTTTAAAAAAAAAGTAGTTTAAGGAAGAATCTTCAAAGTTTTAATTTAAGACATCTGAAGGCCTTACTAAACAAGTTAATAGACGGCTGAAGGCCTCGCTCAGTACATCAGACTAAAAGAAAATCACAATCTAAAACAACAGAACAGTGGTGCTCAGAAGTGCTCCAAGTGTCGGCCTGAGGAGGTAACTCTAACATAAGTTTAGGTGAGACAGGCTGCCAAGCCTAATACTAAATAATCGTATGGCAAACCGACCCAGGGCGGCTGAAGGACCGACCAACAACCTAATCAATTCCCTTCTGCCCGACCAACAGCACGACAACGGAAAAATCAGCGACGACGAAGATACCAGCAGCACTACGTCTTGAAAATTGGGATCTAAATACAGTCAACACACAATAACCACTCAAACATATGAACAACATCAAAGGCTGTCGAACTACACGCATCAACACGGCGAGGACAAACACACTGCCAGTTAACTACACTAACGACCAGAGCAGGTAACTGGAACATTAATGGCCAGAAGGCTGGTGCACTTCACTAATAAGAATCAACCAATTCAGTGGTTAAACGTCATACAGGAAGACAGCTGCAAAGTTTCGCTGACTCCAACACACCATACGTTGCTGCTTTTGGGAACGCTCCAGAAAGCAGCAACTGGCAATGAACAAAGAGATGTAACAGCAGTTGAAGTTTCATAACGGGGTAACTGATCTGTGGGCGACGAACTTTGTAACTCCTGCAGCTAGTGCCTCGCAAATCCGACTGCGCGTCAAGCTGCCAGCGGCCCCAGTATTACTTCGCGCCGCAGACACTTCCTCGCTGCTCTCTCTCAACCAACTGACTGCCACACACACCACACACGGAAATATAGTGGTTACACCAAAGACAGTACAGCAGTACTAGTATCGAAAAGCGCTGCTGCTGCCACTGACAGAGGCAAGTCAGCGACTCGTTATGGCAGCAACTCAGGGAGAAATAAGATGCCACTCGATTGTGATGCCAAAGAACAAGGCATCAACGCGAGCTGGCCACGGCTCAGTTTGTTTCATTAGTTTCTAGTAATCATGGACAAAAAGCAGTAAGGCAGATTACAGGTGTACCTTCCAGTCATCATTGCAGTTTATTCTGCACGTTTTGTGACATGTTATACAGTATTTAACGTTGCCTTTGAGATTAATAGGCATTAGTGTTCGTGATTTTAGAGTATCTCATCTCTTTTTCTCAATAAGGGTTGCAAATAAGTTTCCAGCAGAAAAAATCTACTGTTTTACTTACTGGCAGGACAACACGTACTGTCACGAAGTACGTCAGTCGGCCTTAGGCTGTAGTTAGGCGCACACGCCTTGTCTGCATCTCGGCTGTTGCGTCACTCGCTAGCGAGCACGGGTTTGTTTATTTCCGCATAGCGGCTTGTCTCAGAGTCCGACTTCATTGACCACCGTGGCGTTTCCTTGCCGCCACAACTCTACTAAATTAACTTTTCCTTTACATTACGAACGAACGAAGGCGTATAAAGTTGAATGTTGTACGGGATGAAATACGTCTCCTGCCACAAGACGTTCTTGGAATACATTTTTCAATCCTTTGTACTACTGAATACATAAAGCTCGCGAATGATGAGCCGTGCGCCGACATTTTTGCGGCGCCACGCTAACGATCTCAAGTTTCGATACTCTGACGGACATATAGGGACTCTAATGGCTGATCACGCTTGTTTTGGCCTCCGAACATTGCAGGTTTCCGAACGCTCGTTTAAAGTACCGTCGGATGCTATGGTGGCCGCTTTTAAACGTTTCGGCAAGGTCGTCAGATACGTGGAAGACGTTTGAGCCATACCGTGTCCTCAGTTGTGTCAGGCAGATAAAAACTGAACTGCGGAAACATGTGTCTTTCTACTTGGTTTTTGCCGGCTGCAGGGCTGTTGTCATATACGATGGCCAGCCACGCACCTTTTCAGGTTGTGGCCACGAAGGCCATGTCCGCTCGGTGTGCCTCCGACGTAGACTGGTTCAGACGCGGATCGAGGACGTCGCTCCACCTGTGGCGTCCACTGTATTACCTGTCTGCTGCCTGCTACGCCCCCTCTGATTCAGTCGGTACCCGTGTCGGCTCCTATCGACGCAGCGATGGACGTTCCGTCAGTACAAACGAACGACGACCGTCAGCAGGCTCAAACGGTATGTCCTGACCGCATAGTTGTTGATAATAAATCTGTACCTACCTCTGCCTTTCTGCCATCTGGCCATAGCCGTGCGCCATCCTACACGGAACACAGCATGTTAGGAAGCAACAGTCGTCGATGAGACGGAAGAGACAACGCCGTACACCTTCTGATGACAGCGTCCATCGTATGTCTGCACAGGATGACGACCCTGCTGCTGATGGTGCGCTGTCCCTCTCAAGTGAGCGACCACCTCAGGTCACCAACCTTCCCGCGCCTGCCTCTGATGCGGTTGCCTCCGTTTCTGTGTCTGACGCTACCTGTGGGCTCCCTTATGATCATGTTCCACTGAACGAGCCCGGTGACACGTCTGTCTCCTGGGCGGATGACGTCGATGCTGTCATTCTAGAGATGAATAGGACGATGGACCCTCCTCGGTGGGGATAGCTTCCTGCCTGCCACAGTTATGTGCCCTTCTGTGGGGGCCTAACAGGTGCTTCCCTGTTCTTCCACCGCGGTTCAATCACCTGTCCTCACAGCAATGGCAGCTTTCCAGACTTAACGCACAGCCACAGTCAATGGCAGCAATATTCGCGTACGTCACAAACTGGCTTTACTCCTGTCAGTCTGCCCTGTCACAGTGGGTACTCTGTGCAAAGACAGCTCTCTGCAAGGCTTAGATTGGTTACGGAAGGGAGGTTGCAGTGTGCCAGCGACGGACTCAGGAATCTATTTGACCATTCTCCGGAAATGTACTATGATGCTGTATTCGCCAGAGCGCCAGGAGATAGCGAATCGTACCAAGGTACAGTTCACGTCCCCCTCTCACCGCACCCTTTCAGGAGATGTGGTCAGGGCACACACACACTGTGGGTTAGTGCAAGAGCGACCATCTATGTATCATGTCATAGCGGAACGACGCCGCAGTCGGAGGAATTTGATTTATAACGACTGATGATGGGCAGTGTTTTGATACACAACGGGATATCAGGTCTGCCCTCCATGCACATTATGTTACGCAGTACTCAGAATAACGTCACAGCCCTCCCTACATTACGGCGGTCTCCAACTCTCCTTTGGCTTCATTCCAGTGAATGCGACGATGGCTCTGATTGCTAACGTTACGGAGGACGAAGTCTATGACGATATCCAGGTGGGTTCTACGAAAAGGTCGCCTTACCCTGACGGCCTCCCACTAGCGCCTTACCCTGACGGCCTCCCACTAGAGTTTTATCGGACACTTCGTCACCTTCTGGCGCCAGTGTGGATGGAAATTTGTCGGTTCCTTATGTTACCTTTCGCGTCGATTCCAGACGGTTTCCTCGATGGTTTCCCCATTCCCATCCAAAATCCTCGGGATACCTCACGGGTATGCGATTACGGCCCCTTGTCGATACTCAACAGCGATATAATGATTTTTACCCGGACGTTGACTACGCGGTTTCCCCCAATAAGATTTCTTTGGGAGATACCAATAACACCTGCACTGCAATCTGCCGCTATCTCGACATAATCGCTCTTGATCACGTACGTCGTATGCCTGGACTTCTGGCAGCTCTTGACTTCAGCCAGGCGTTCGATCGCGTCGATCACGACTTCCTGGATGGGGTGCTCCGCAATATACTACCGTCAACGTCGTAATGCGTCTCCTTCGTGGAGCTACTCTCATGTACTCTACAATACCCGTCATACTCCTCCCATCTTAATCCGTCGATCAGTGCGTAAAGGCTGCCCGCTCTCTGCGCTGTTGTATGGATTCGCCATGGAACCGTTGATATCCCTCTCTTGAATGTCTCTCAGTATTTAGCCGCACTGCATATGCAGACTGTCTAGTCATCATTCTTCGCAGCAGTGCACAGACATTTCTTCCCACTCGGCCAATCATGGCCCACAGCATGCTACTGGCATTCGGTTCACTAGTTTGCCACGGCCTGCTATTTAAGATAAGGTACGAAACCACCCTCCCGCTGTCCAGGGGCGGTTAGGTCTGTATCATGTGCCCTTTTCAGTGGCTCTCACATGACGGCGTGGCACCTTAGTCCTACGTGCCTTACCAGCCTACTGTTGGAGGCCCTTGCACGACACTCTCTCGCAGCACCTATCCAACTGTCGGAAGTCCAGCCGCCCTATTTTACTTTCGCTGCTTTTTCATTGAACTCAGCTACGTCCTTACTGTGATACTGCCGGCGCAATTGACATCCACGAAGGCGATCTATGGTCTCCTTCAGCAGAACATGTCACCGAATGTGGTTGAGGTGAAGTTCCCCACGTCGACTGGCGTGCTGTTTGGCGGTCGGTGTGCGCTCCTTATCTTGACACTGATGTCCGTACTGCACCATGCACCTTACTGTCGTTGAGAAGCAAGTATGCCGATCACGCCTTCACAGGATTCACCATGCAGACACCCCGTTATGTGTCGACTGGTGGACATAGACGCGCACCGCCTTGTGTGCACATCGGCAAGAGGAGTCTGGTTCTTGGTGCGGCAGATGTTGTCCCTAATTACCCTTACGACTCCTCATTGGATACCGACTCAACTGCTCCTCTTTTCGGACGCGTGATACTTCCCGCAAGCAAAGACGAACTCTGTGTGGTGGATTTGTGGACACGCAGCTCACTATTTGTTTGCTTAGGGCGCTAAATGCATCCCTGACTTTTGGTACTTCCTTAATGAACGCCATTGTGCAGAATACAGACAATTTTTCTCCAATATCGTCAGCAGTGTCTTCGTTAACTCACACCAAAGCTGGGGTGTTCCTGAAATGATGAATTGATCCCTGCCTGTCCCACGCTTAGAACCTATATATTCACTGGTAATCGGAATTTCCTCCTTAGTCTGACGTCTTGCTGCGCCCTCCTCCTCGTTACTGATTTTATAGTATTATTAACAAAAATAAATAAATAACAGTCACCTTCCCTCTGACAACGGCCTTGTCATAGAGGGCGCAGGAGCGGACAGAGGTTCAAGGCACTCCTTTGTCCTTGGGGGTGAGAGTCTGCTCCTAAAGGAGAAAGAATCAGCAGTGCTCAACGGCGTGAATTAAACATCTTGTTTAGGCGTTGGTCAAAATAATGTAGGAATTTTACAAAATGCATTACAATGTGCTGTCTACGTTAATTATATTTATTCTGCTATCGGTTTCGGTCTTAATCCATCTTCAACGGCAGATAAGTTTCCTGCCGCTGAAGATGGTCTAACACCGAAGCCGGTAGCAGAACAAATATCATATCAGAGATAGCACAGTGTAATCAATTTTCTGAAACACTACATTAAAGATACATAACATGTATCGACAGGACAAATGACCTGTAACTGAAAAAGTGACATGTGACCTCTCTATTGGCAAAAGATTCCGGAATAGTTCCCCATTCGGATCTCCGGGAGGGGACTGGCAAGAAAGGGGCGACCATGAGAAAAAGATTAAATAATCAACGAAAGGATAACGTACTGACAGTGAGGGCGTGGAATGTTAGAAGCTTGAAAGTAGTAGGTAAGCCAGAAACTCTTAAATGGGAAGCACAAAGACTCACTCTAGACATATTAGGGGTCAGAGAAGTGAAATGGAAAGAAGACAAGGATTTATAGTCATGTGATTACAGGGTAATAACAATAGTAGCAGAAAATGTTATAACGGAAGCAGGATTCGTTATGAATAGAAAAAAAAGTAGGGGAAAGGGAGTGTTACAGTGAACAACTCAGTGATTGGGCTGTTCTTGTCAGAATCGACAGCAAACCAACATCGACAACGATAGTTGAGGTATAAGTGCCGACGTTGCAAGCTGAAGATGAAGAGATAGAGGAAGTATATGAGGATATTGAAAAGGTAATACAGTATGTAAAGGGAAATGAAAATCTCATAGCCATGGGGAACTGGAATGCAGTTGTAGGGTACGGAGTAAAAGGAGAATATGGGCATGGGACAAAGAGTAAGAGAGAAGAGAGATTAATTGAGTCCTGAAATAAATTTCAGCTAGTAATAGCTAATACTCTGTTCAAGAATCACAAGAGCTGGTATATTTGAAAAGGGCGAGTGATAAGGGAAGATTTCAGATAGATTACGTCCTGGTGAGACTGAGATTCCGAAATCAGGCAAACCCAGGAGCAGATGTACACACAATGCAGTAGTGATGAAGAGTAGGCTGAAGTTTAAGACATTAGTCAGGAAGAATCAACACGCAAAGAAGTGGGATACAGAGGTGCTAAGGAACGATAAGCTAAGCTTGAAGTTCTCTAAGGCTACAGAACAGCAGTAAGGAATAGCTCAGTAGGCAGTACATTTGAAGAGGGACAGACATCTCTAAAAAGAACAATCACAGAAGTTCGAAAGAAAGACATAGGTACAAAGAAGGTAACTGCGAAGAAACCATGGGTAACAGAAGAAATACTTCAGATGATCGATGCAAGAAAGAAGTACAAAATTTTTCATGGAAATTAAGGAATACAGAAATACTAGTCGCTGAAGAGTGAAATAAACAAGAAATGCATGGAAGCTAAAACAAAATGGCTGCGTGAAAAGTATGAAGAAATAGAAACGAAATGGTTTTCGAAAGGACAGACTCAGCATACAATAATGTCAAAACAATCTTATGTAAAATTAATAGTCCAACGGGAATTCCACTTTTAAACGCAGATAGGTGGAAAGAGTACGTTATTCAAAGCCACTATGAAGGGTAAGATTTATCTGAAGTGATAGAAGAAGAAAGACAAGTCGAATTCGAAGAGATCCTGCATTTGAATTGTAAGAGAGCTTTGGGGGTCCTAATATGAAATAAGGAAAAAAGAATAGATAATATACCACCAGAATTTTTAAGATCTTTGGGGGAAGTGACAACAGAATAACTATTCACGTTGGTATGCAGAATGTCCTCCCCCCATGAACCATGGACCTTGCCGTTGGTGGGGAGGCTTGCGTGCCTCAGCGATACAGATGGCCGTACCGTAGGTGCAACCACAACGGAGGGGTATCTGTTGAGAGGCCAGACAAACGTGTGGTTCCTGAAGAGGGGCAGCAGCCTTTTCAGTAGTTGCAGGGGCAACAGTCTGGATGATTGACTGATCTGGCCTTGCAACATTAACCAAAACGGCCTTGCCGTGCTGGTACTGCGAACGGCTGAAAGCAAGGGGAAACTACAGCCGTAATTTTTCCCGAGGACATGCAGCTTTACTGTATGATTAAATGATGATGGCATCCTCTTGGGTAAAATATTCCGGAGGTAAAATAGTCCCCCATTCGGATCTCCGGGCGGGGACTACTCAGGAGGATGTCGTTATCAGGAGAAAGAAAACTGGCGTTCTACGGATCGGAGCGTGGAATGTCAGATCACTTAATCGGGCAGGTAGGTTAGAAAATTTAAAAAGGGAAATGGATAGGTTAAAGTTAGATATAGTGGGAATTAGTGAAGTTCGGTGGCAGGAGGAACAAGACTTCTGGTCAGGTGACTACAGGGTTATAAACACAAAATCAAATAGGGGTAATGCAGGAGTAGGTTTAATAATGAATAGGAAAATAGGAATGCGGGTAAGCTACTACAAACAGCATAGTGAACGCATTATTGTGGCCAAGATAGATACGAAGCCCGCACCTACTACAGTAGTACAAGTTTATATGCCAACTAGCTCTGCAGATGATGAAGAAATTGAAGAAATGTACGATGAAATAAAAGAAATTATTCAGATAGTGAAGGGAGACGAAAATTTAATAGTAATGGGTGACTGGAATTCGAGTGTAGGAAAAGGGAGAGAAGGAAACATAGTAGGTGAATATGGATTGGGACTAAGAAATGAAAGAGGAAGCCGCCTAGTAGAATTTTGCACAGAGCACAACTTAATCATAGGTAACACTTGGTTCAAGAATCATGAAAGAAGGCTGCATACATGGAAGAACCCTGGAGATGGGACCTGGATAAACTGAAAGAACCAGAGGTTGTACAGAGGTTCAGAGAGAGCATAAGGGAACAATTGACAGGAATAGGGGAAAGAAATACAGTAGAAGAAGAATGGGTAGCTCTGAGGGATGTAGTAGTGAAGGCAGCAGAGGATAAAGTAGGTACAAAGACGAGGGCTGCTAGAAATCCTTGGGTAACAGAAGAAATATTGAATTTAATTGATGAAAGGAGAAAATATAAAAATGCAGTAAATGAAGCAGGCAAAAAGGAATACAAACGTCTCAAAAATGAGATCGACAGGAAGTGCAAAATGGCTAAACAGGGATGGCTAGAGGACAAATGTAAGGATGTAGAAGCTTATCTCACTAGGGGTAAGATAGATACTGCCTACAGGAAAATTAAAGAGACCTTTGGAGAGAAGACAACCACGTGTATGAATATCAAGAGCTCAGATGGCAGCCCAGTTCTAAGCAAAGAAGGGAAGGCAGAAAGGTGGAAGAAGTATATAGAAGGTTTATACAAGGGCGATGAACTTGAGGACAATATTATGGAAATGGAAGAGGATGTAGATGAAGACGAAATGGGAGATACGATACTGCGTGAAGAGTTTGACAGAGCACTGAAAGACCTGAGTCGAAACAAGGCCCCCGGAGTAGACAACATTCCATTAGAACTACTGACGTCCTTGGGACAACCAGTCCTGACAAAACTCTACCAGCTGGTGAGCAAGATGTATGAGACAGGCGAAATACCCTCAGACTTCAAGAAGAATATAATAATTCCAATCCCAAAGAAAGCAGGTGCTGACAGATGTGAAAATTACCGAACTATCAGTTTAATAAGCCACGGCTGCAAAATACTAACGCGAATTCTTTACAGACGAATGGAGAAACTGGTAGATGCTGACCTCGGGGAGGATCAGTTTGGATTCCGTCGAAATGTTGGAACTCGTGAGGCAATACTGACCTTACGACTTATCTTAGAAGAAAGATTAAGAAAAGGCAAACCTACGTTTCTAGCATTTGTAGACTTAGAGAAAGCTTTTGACAATGTTGACTGGAATACCCTTTTTCAAATTCTAAAGGTGGCAGGGGTAAAATACAGGGAGCGAAAGGCTATTTATAATTTGTACAGAAACCAGATGGCAGTCATAAGAGTCGAGGGGCATGAAAGGGAAGCAGTGATTGGGAAAGGAGTGAGACAGGGTTGTTGCCTCTCCCCGATGCTATTCAATCTGTATATTGAGCAAGCAGTAAAGGAAACAAAAGAAAAATTTGGAGTAGGTATTAAAATTCATGGAGACGAAGTAAAAACTTTGAGGTTCGCCGATGACATTGTAATTCTGTCAGAGACAGCAAAGGATTTGGAAGAGCAGTTGAACGGAATGGACAGTGTCTTGAAAGGAGGATATTAGATGAACATCAACAAAAGCAAAACGAGGATAATGGAATGTAGTCAAATTAAATCGGGTGATGCTGAGGGAATTAGATTAGGAAATGAGACACTTAAAGTAGTAAAGGAGTTTTGCTATTTAGGAAGTAAAATAACTGATGATGGTCGAAGTAGAGAGGATATAAAATGTAGACTGGCAATGGCAAGGAAAGCGTTTCTGAAGAAGAGAAATTTGTTAACATCGAATATAGATTTATGTATCAGGAAGTCGTTTCTGAAAGTATTTGTTTGGAGTGTAGCCATGTATGGAAGTGAAACATGGACGATAACTAGTTTGGACAAGAAGAGAACAGAAGCTTTCGAAATGTGGTGCTACAGAAGAATACTGAAGATAAGGTGGATAGATCACGTAACTAATGAGGAGGTATTGAATAGGATTGGGGAGAAGAGAAGTTTGTGGCACAACTTGACTAGAAGAAGGGATCGGTTGGTAGGACATGTTTTGAGGTATCAAGGGATCACAAATTTAGCATTGGAGGGCAGCGTGGAGGGTAAAAATCGTAGAGGGAGACCGAGAGATGAGTACACTAAGCAGATTCAGAAGGATGTAGGTTGCAGTAGGTACTGGGAGATGAAGCAGCTTGCACAGGATAGAGTAGCATGGAGAGCTGCATCAAACCAGTCTCAGGACTGAAGACAACAACAACAACATGCAGAATGTATGAGTCTCGCGACATGCTATTTGACTTTCGGAAAAATATCGTCTACAAAAATTCCGAGGGTTCCAAGAACTCTCAAGTGCTAGAATTAGTGATTAAAATTCTTCTGGGTATTATGTCGCGTCATTGCTAAAACCTAACAACAATAATAAACTAAAACCGTCGTTTCGCCGAATTGCAACGGCCTTCTTCAGGGCACAACTGGTTTTGCATGGGGATTGGTGCTTCTATTTATTGCAGACTATCACTGTAGCTGCGGACATCTTCATGGAAGCCTTTGAGACAACGGCCCTAGCTTCTGCTCCGTTAGGTCCCAGTTGTTGGCTACGATATGTGGACGACACATTCGTTATCTGGCCTCACGGTGAAGCACTTAAATAGCCTGCACAAAAATATGACGTTCACTCATGAGACTGGAAACAATGGTACCTTGTCATTTCTGGATGTGGAAGTATACAGAGCTGCCGAAGGTAAACTGAGACACAAAGTGTACCGGAAACCAACGCACACTAATCGGTACCTGTACGCAGAGAGCCACCACCACCCAGCTCAAAAGTATTTACTTGTGCATACTTAACTGCCCGAGCCTACCGGATAAGCGATGAAAATAGCATGCCGGCTCAGGACTCTGCCGATCTTACTGGTCGTTGCGCACCAGAATCCTGAGCCGGTAGGGAATCAGACCAGTCTTCCGGCCACCCAGGAAGATTAAGGAAATGTTGCGACCTGTGAAAGATAATCTCGGCCTGAGAGTACCGGGAATTTACCGCATTCCTTGCGAGTGTGGCAAAAATTATGTGGGCCAGTCTATAAGAACTGTTGCCGATCGCAGTGTGGAACATCAGCGTCACATGAAATACAGGAATCCAGAAAAATCAGCGGTGGCTGAGCATGATTTGGTAAATAAACATAAGATTTTATTCAATGAAACAAGAATACTGGCTCACGCTTCAAAGTATTGGGACTCTGTCATCAGGGAAGCAGTTGGAATTTGACTTTGTGAAAATAATTTCAACAGAGTCTCCGGAATGTACACAGATATGCATGGAAGCGTGTAGTTGATAAAGAAAGAGCACAGAGGGCGACTTCATACATTCCTCGCAGTTCTCCGCCTGTTGCGATGGATGGCGCTGCAACCAACGCTGGATAAAGCGTGCAAACAAAATCTATGGACATAGAAGCCCCCACCTCCATACGCGTCGTTTTCACCGTGACGTCATCCAGCCAATGAGAAGCCGTCCATTGCTTATAAAAGCAGAAGTCTCACCGGTCCACGACAGTCACTTTTACCCCTGACGAAGATGACAGAGGTAGTCATCGAAACCTCGGGATTTTATCCAATTTTGACGTGACAAGTAAACCGAGAACTATTTATGCAAGAATCAGTTTAATTTTTCAAGGAACTCCTCGACAGAATAGAAGAAGTGACCCATAAGAAAACTCTTCAGTTTCGATTTGAAAGCTCGTGGATTACTGCTAAGATTTTTGAATTTGAGTGGTAGCTTAATGAATATGGATGCAGCAGTATACTGCACATCTTTCTGCACAAGAATTAAGGAAGTCCTATCCTAACTGAGGTTCGTTTTCTGCCGAGTATTAACTGAGTGAAAGCTGCTTAATCTTGGAAATAAGCTAATATTTTTAACAAGGAAAGACAGTAAGGAATATGTATATTGAGAGGCCAATGTCAAAATACCCAGACTCATAGACAGGGGTCGACAAGAGGTTCGTCATCTTACACCACTTATTGCCCGAATAGCCCGTTTCTGAGCCAAAAATATCATTTTAGAATGGGAAGAGTTACCCCAAAATATAATACCATACGACATAAACGAATGGAAACAAGCAAAGTAAACTAATTTTCGTGTCGAACGATCGCACATTTCAGAAATCTAAAGAACCTAGAAAACTAAAAATGCTAGCATTAAGTCCTTGAACAATATTCTGAATGTGGAGTTTCCACGACAATTTACGAGCTATCTGAACACACTGACATTTGAACTGTTCGGTTTCACTAATTATACACCTGTTAATTATAATGTCGGTTTTTGTTGATTTGTGGGTTACAAACTGTAAAAACTGAATATTACTGCGATTTTGCGTTAGTTTATTTTCTATAAGCCATGAACTTAGTTCATGAACTGCGCTATTTGAAATCGAGCCAATGTTGCACACAACATCCTTTACTACCAAGCTAGTGACAGCAGCAAACAGAAATTTTTTAGAGTTCCCCATAATACTAGAGGGCATATCATTTAAAGAAATAAGGAACAGGAGTGGCACCAACACTGATCCTTGGGGCAACTCCCATTTGACTATACCCCAGTCAGATCCCACATCACAGCCATTCTCAACATTGTCAATAGTGACCTTTTTCTGTCTGTTACTAAAGTATGAGGTGAATCAATTGTGAGCTACTCCACATATTCCGTAATGGTCCAACTTCTGGAGCAATATTTTGTCATCAACATAACCAAACGCCTTAGTTAAATAAATAAAAAATTATTTAACCCATCCAGTAGCTTACTGAAAAAAGAGAGTATAGCATTTTCAGTTGTTAAACGACATCTAAAGCCGAACTGCACTTTTGATAGCAAATTGTGCGATATAAAATGATCACGTATCCTTACATACACAGCCTTTTCAGTGGATTTAGTAAACACTGATGGCATAGAAATAGGCCTAAAATTGTCTGCATTATCGCTTTCTCCCTTTTTATAATGCGCCTTTACTACTGAGGTAGTCGTTCAGGAAACTGACCATTCCTAAATGAAAAATTACAAATATGGCTAAATACAGGGCTTACATGTGCAACACAGTACTTTAATATTGTGCTAGGCACTCCATCATATCTATGAGAGTCCTTACTGTTCAGTGATTTAATTATTGACTCAATCTCTCCCTTGTATGTATCACAGAGGAGTATTTCAGGCTTCAATCTCGGAAAGGTGTTTGCCAAGGAAGTTATATGACACCCTGTAGAAATTTTATTTTTATTTAATTCACCTGCAACGCCCAAAAATTATTTGTTAAATACTGTACATATATCTGATTTATCAGCAACAGAAATATTTTTGCTACGAACTGACTTGACATCGTCGACCTTGTGTTGCTGACCAAACACTTCCTCCGCAACTGACCATATGGTTTTAACTTTATCCCATGAATTAGCTATTCTATTTACATACCACATACTCTTTGCCTTCCTAATAACATTTTAAGCACCTTAAAATACTGTTTGTAATGGGCTACTGTAGCTTGATCGTGACAACCTCTAACATTTTGATATAATTCCCACATTGCTCTACATGATATCCTTATGTCACTAGTCAGCCAGTTGGGCTGCCTATTACTCCTGTTGCCCCGTTTAGAACGTTCTAATGGGAAGCAACTCTCAAAGACCACGAGAAATTTGTCATCTTTGTTATCGGCACCATAAACATCTTGCCACTCTTGTTCCTTGACAAGGCTTAAAAAACCTCTCTATTGTTATTTGAATAACTTTGTAGTTTGTAATTATATGTCACTTTTTTAGTACAAAAGCCTTTCAAGGTTAAAATTCGTGCATCATGGTCTAAAAGGCCATTCACCTGTTTACTAACAGAAGGCCCATCTAGTAATGAAGAATGAATAAAAATATTGTCTACGGCTGTGCTACTGTTCCCCTGCACCCTAGTTGGAAAGTACACCATCTGCATCAGATTATATGAATTTAGGATATCTACCAACATCCTTTTCCTTGCACCATCATATACAAAATTTAAATAGAAATCACCACATATAACTAATTTCTGGTACATCCTAGAAAATGAATCAAGAACCCTCTCTAGCTTGAGCAGAGATGCTCTGAAGTCAGAGTTAGGGGACGTACAAATAACAACAATTAGATGTTTAGTTTTTCTAAATTCAACTGCCCCTGCACAACATTCAAATATCTGTTGAGTGCAATGTCATGACATGTCTATGGACTCAAATGGAATACTGTCTTTTATGTACATGGCCACACACTCCCCCAACCCACAAGGAACTCCTCGAGAAACAGCCAGCTAATCTGTATCCTGGTAAAAGAAGCCTCTGAATTATCAAATTATTTAAGTGGTGCTCTGATATACCAATAATTTCAAAGTCAACATATATAAGCAGTTCACTAGCTTTATCCTAATACCTTTGATATTTTGATAAAATTTGCTAAAGCCTTCTCTACTTGGAAACATTGCGTCCTGTGAAGGTGAGTCCTTAGTGAGTGACTTTAAGAAGTTATATCCATCAGCTTACTTCAATATAAAAAAGTGCAGATCTAACACTAATTACTACAGGTATTTTTTCATGAATGATCCCTCTACCACTCACTACCATGTCACCTATAAGCTTTGCCAGCCTCCCCTTCCCATACCTACTGAGGTGCAGACCATGCCTAGTGGACCAAATCTACTGATAGACCCAGCTAGCACCATTGAAATGTAACCCATGTCCCCCCCCCCCCCCCCCCCCCCCGACAACAGCGCACTCTCCAGCCCCATGTTAAGGTGCCTAACAGCCACATTAAGATGAGGCCGATACTGAAGCTGAAAAAGTTGCACGAAATCATATGCATAGGATGATATGACATTTGTTAAGACGCCAGGGAATGATTTTCTTGGTACTAGGAGGTGCTGTAGGAGGCAAAAAGTGTAGAGGAAGACGGAGATTGGAAGAGATCCAGCAAATTATTGAGGCTGTAGGTTGCAAGTGCTACTCTGAGATGAAGAGATTGGCACAGGAGCGGAATTCGAGGCGTACCACATCAAACCGGCCAAGAGACGGATGAACATCATCATCATCATCATCATCATTTAAGACTGATTATGCATTTCAGCGTTCAGTCTGGAGCATAGTCCCCTTTATAAAATTCCTCCATGATGCCCTATTCGGTGCTAACATTGGTGCCACTTCTGATGTTAAGCCTGTTACTTCAAAATCGTTCTTAACCAAATCCAGGTACCTTCTCCTTGGTCTGCCCCGACTCCTCCTACCCTCCACTGCTGAACTCATGAGTCTCTTGGGTAACCTTGCTTCTCCCATGCGTGTAACATGACCCCACCATCTAAGCCTGTTCGCCCTGACTGCTACATCTATAGAGTTCATTCCCAGTTTTTCTTTGATTTCCTCTTCGTGGACACCCTCCTGCCATTGTTCCCATCTGCAATCATCCTAGCTACTTTCATATCTGTTACCTCAACCTTATTGATAAAGTACCCTGAATCCACCCAGCTTTCGCTCCCATACAACAAAGTTGGTCGAAAGATTGAACAGTGAACAGATAACTTAGTCTTGGTACTGACTTCCTTCTTGCAGAAAATTAGATGGTAGCTGGGCACTCACTGCATTAGCTTTGCTACACCTCGCTTCCAGTTCTTTCATTACGTTGCCATCCTGTGAGAATATGCATCCTATGTACTTGAAACTGTCCACCTGTTTTAACTTTGTTCCTCCTATTTGGCACTCAATCTGTTTATATCTCTTTCCCACTGACATTACTTTCGTTTTGGAGATGCTAATCTTCATACCATAGTCCTTACATTTCTAATCTAGCTCTGAAATATTACTTTGCAAACTTTCAATCGAATCTGCCATCACAACTAAGTCTTCCGCATATGCAAGGCTGCTTATTTTGTGTTCACACATCTTAATCTCACCCAGCCAGTCTATTGTTTTCAACATATGATCCATATATAATATGAACAACAGTGGAGACAGGTTGCAGACTTGTCTTATCCCTGAAACTACTCTGAACCATGAACTCAATGTACCGTGAACTCTAACTGCTGCCTGACTATCCATGTAAAGACCTTTAATTGCTTGCAAAAGTTTGCCTCATATTCCATAATCTCGTAGAACAGACAATAACTTCCTCCTAGGAACCCGGTCATATGCCTTTTCTAAATGTATAAAGCATAGATACAATTCCCTGTTCCATTCATAACACTTCTCCATTATTTGCCGTACGCTAAAGATCTGGTCCTGACAACCTCTAAGAGGCATAAACCCACACTGATTTTCATCCAATTGGTCCTCAACTAATACTCGCACTTTCCTTTCAACAATACCTGAGAAGATTTTACCCACAACGCTGATTAAAGAGATACCCCTGTAGTTGTTACAATCTTTTCTGTTTCCATGTTTAAATTTTGGCGTGATTACTGCTTTTGTCCAGTCTGATGGAACCTGTTCCGACTCCCAGGCCATTTCAATTATCCTGTGTAGCCATTTAAGTCCTGACATTCCACTGTATTTGATAAGTTCCGACTTAATTTCATTCACCCCAGCTGCTTAATTGCACTGCAATCTATTTACCATTTTCACCACTTCCTCAAATGTGATTCTATTTCCATCCTCATTCCTATCCCATTGTACATTGAAATCTGAAACATTACTGATCGTATTTTCACCTACATTGAGCAACTCTTCAAAATATTCCCTCCATCTGCCCAAGGAATCCACAGGATTCACGAACAGTTTTCCTGACCTGTCCAAAATACTTGTCATTTCCTTCTTACCTCCCTTTCGAAGACTGCTAATTACACTCCAGAATGGTTTTCCAGCAGCCTGACCCAAAGTCTCCAACCTGTTTCCAAAGTCTTCCCAAGATTTCTTCTTGGATGCTGCAGTTACCTGTTTGGCTTTGTTCCTTTCTTCAACATAACTTTCTCTGTCTACCTGAGTTCTAGTGTGTAGCCATTTTTGACACGCCTTCCTTTTCCTTGACTGTGTCATTCCACCAAGCTGTTTGCTTCATCCTACCTTCACACACTACTGTTCCAAGACATTCTTTATCCATTTCTAGTACTGTGTCCCTGTACCTTGTCCATTCCTTTTCCAATGAATGTAATTGACTACATTCAGCTAACTGGTACCTTTCTGACACCATTGTTATGTACTTGTGCCTGATGTCCTTCTCCACTCTTATCCTCCTACATATGGACCTGACCTCCTGCACTTTCGGCTTCACAATACCAATTTCTCTGCAGATTAAATAATGATCAGTGTCATCAAAGAATCCCCTGAATACACGTGTGTCCCTCACAGCTTTCCTGAATTCCTGATCTGTTATATATAGCCAATGACAGATCTGGTTCCCCTACCTTCCTAAGTATACCGGTGACTGTTCTTATGTTTAAAAAAGGAGTTTGTGATTACTAACCCCATACTGGCACAGAAATCTAAGAGTTGTTGCCCGTTCTTGTTGGCCTCCATATCCTCTCCAAATTTACCCATAACCTTTTCAGACCCTTCTGTTCGATTTCCAATCCTGGCATTAAAATCACCCATGAGCAGAACACTGTCCTTGTCCTTTACTCTAACAACTACATCACTAAGTGCATCATAAAAATTATCCATCTTATCTTGATCTGTCCCTTCACAATGCGAATATACTGACACAATCCTAATTTTCTGGCTAGACACTGTCAAATCTATCCACATCAGTCGTTCGTTTACATACCTTATTGCAACTACGCTGGGCTCCATTTCGTTCCTGATGTAAAGCCCTACACCCCATTGTGCTATTCCTGCTTTGACTCCTGACAGGTAGACCTTGTATTCTCCCACTTCCTCTTCTTTCTCTCCCCTTAACCGAATGTCACTAACAGCTAAAACATCCACCCCCATCTTACTTGCAGCCTCTGGCAGCTCTACCTTTTTCTCAGAGTAGCCCCCATTGATATTAATAGCTCCCCATCTCATTACCATTTGTTTGCCGAGTCGTATCTTAGGAGTCCCTGGTTTGTCAGTTAGAGGTGGGACTCCGTCACCTCCAAAGGTCCGAGGCATTTTGATCTGATTGTTGCCAGCATCATATTTAAAGTACCAGGGAAGCAGGTTGCTAGCCTTACTTGTCCCGAGTCCCATTGAGTTTTACCCCTGGATGAACAAAGATGAAGTAAAAGTAAGAAATAAAAATACTGTAGAGTACCCAGCAACTGTCACAGTAGTATGTTAATCCATCATCGCAGTTAACAACGTCGAGGATTTGCTACCAGTCTTCCCACTTCAAAAAATTTACACTCGTGACATTAAGCAATATACTACTCCGTATTTCCTCACTTCTGTAATCCCGTCTCTTGTAAATTCCTGATTAACGTGATCGTTGTACATATTGTGTAATCTAAGTGATTTCTAAAGAAGTAGACTTTCCTACGTATGTCAAAAAACTTCGACATCTCTCGTACATTAAGCTTCTCTATAGAAATGGCAAGAAAGATTAGATTTCAAATAGCAAGCGTTAGAAATGAAGGACAATCATGGATTTGATAAGGCAGGATGACGGAATCAGCCGTGGTGTTTTTAAGAAAAGAACGCGGCGTTCATCTTGAATGATTTGCAACAACAATGGTGTACCAAAATCTGTATAGATGGTTGATAAATGCAAGCCCACCCTTTCACCCGTTGCGCCACCTTCTTGCAGCTGTGTAGGATCTTCTGCTACGGATACTAATGATTCACAAATACCCGATGTATTGCATCTATGTATAAAAAGAATACGGAAACATTTCAGTTGGGTTACATCATGATCAGGCAGAAATCCCGAAATCAGATATTGGATTGTAAGACGTACCCAGGAGCAGATAGAGACTCAGATCATACTTTGGCAATGATGAAGAGAATGCCGAAGTTTAATAGATTATTCAGGACTTGGGATACGAAAGTACTGAGAAATGAAGAGACACGCTTGAAGCTTTCTGAGGCTATAGACGCTGCGATAATAAACAGCTCAGTAGGCACTTCATCTGAAGACGAAAGGACATATCTAAAAAGGCCAATCACAAAAGTTATAAAAAACATAGGGACAAGGAAGGAAAGTGAGAGAAAATCGTGGATAAAAGAAGAAATTGTAACTGCTCGACGAAAAATGGAAGTACAAAAATGTTCAGGGAAATTCGGGTACACAGAAATAGAAGTCATTTAGGGATGATATAAAGAGGGAGTGCAGGGAAGCTAAGGCGAAATAGCTGCACGAAAAATGTGGAAAAAGCGAAGAATAAATTATTGTCGGAAGGAGTGACAGAAAAGTCAATACAGCTTTTGCGGAAATTACAGACAAGCTTGGTAATATTAAGAATGCAATGGGAACTCCAAAGGTAAAGACAGAGAGAAGAGCGGATAGGTGGAAAGAGTACTTGGATGTTTCAGTGTGGTTGAAGACTTGTGTGATGAAGTCATAACAGAATTCGGCATGGAAATTTAAAAGAGCTTCGGAAGATTTATGATGAAATGAGCCAGAAGGAATACATAACATTCAATTGTAATTTCTGAAATCATTGGGGGAAGAGGCATCAAAACGACTATTCATAAGGTGTGCAGAATGTATGAGATGGCGATATACCATCAGACTTCCTGAAAAACGTCATCCACACAATTCCGAAGGTAGCAAGACCCGACAAGTGCTACAATTATCACCTTAATAGCTCACGCATCCTGGTAGCTGCCAAGAATGATATACGGAAGAAGATACTTAAAGATCCGTTAGATAACTCTCAGAGGCAATTCATACATTGCGGTTGATAATGAAAGTAAGACAGAGGAAAAATCAAGACACGTTCGTACTGCCTGTCTATATGGAAAAAGCGTTCTACAGTGTAAAATGGTGCTAAGACGTTCGAAATTCTGAGAAAAATTGGGTTAAGGTATAAAGAAAGACGGGTGACACGCAAAATGTGCGAGAACGAACAGGGAACAATACGAGTGGAAGTCTTTCACCCCTATTGTTGAATCTACACATCGAAGAAACAACGACGGGAAAAAAGAAAGCTTCTGGAGACAAACTAAAATTCAGGGTAAAAGATATCAGTGACAAGATTCGCTGATGACACTGGTACCCTCAGTGATAGCGAAGAAGAATGACAGGATCCGTAAAACGGAATGAACAGTCTAACGCAGGGCCGGCCACGGCGTGCCAAACTTCACGACTGCACTGTGTGCGGGCTGTGGCTGCGGCCTGTCACTCAGCTTTCTTCGGTCCTTCTCGTAAATTTGTTTTGTTTTAAGGCCAAAAAACAACGGTCATACAAAAATACATTGCCTAATGCGCAGACTAGCTAAAACGATCGCCTCTTGGTGAGATGGCCGAGAGGAGGTCGTCCAAGCCGCTGGGAGAAGTTTAATTTCCCGCAGCGAGTTCCCATGAGAGGAGGAACAGTGACATCACATGCTGATAGACGGCAACACAGACTTCATCGGAGGAAGTGGAAGAACTAGCGGGTCGACGTACCAGGACTGCAGCCTTGGCAGCAGCATCGCCACACTCGTTTACCAGCAGACCGAAGAGACCAGCAACCCACGAAACATCATATTAGGTACCCAGTGCAGCGCGACTTTTCATTTAACGTTACAATGCGATATTTTTAGGTCGACGTAACTTTCTAAGTTGGTACGAAACAGAGTTGCTGAGCACGTTTCTCGACATGTGTATCGAAAATTTTCTGCTCTCTGCAAACCGTGTCTGTTAAGACTCATCCTGGCTAATTTTGTCTGGGATCTCAAACTTCATCAGTTGCTGCAAAGATTGATTCCGATACTGTGTTAGCTGTCTGGTCTTGCGTTTGATTCTGCTTACAGTGGGGGCCTGTGAGCTTGGACTAATTGTGGGCCACTCTGTGTTTTGGAGCTCGACAAACCGGCTAACCTTAATCTGTATTTTTCCTAAATTTCAAAAATTTTATTTTATTAATGTTGCTCGGCCTTTTGTATGTGCAAGCAGATTATCTTGCGTTTTCTCCAAAGCCCAAAACTGTAATTAAATTAATTTTTATGGGTGTTTAATGGTATTAGTTAAGGCAGTTTTATGATATTTACTGGTGTTTTATTAATTTTAGTTACTTCTGTGGCTTAATACTTCAAGAATGTGTTTGATTTCTTTATTTTATGTAAAACTGGCATGCTCAAGTTTCAATGAATTGTTACTTGAAAGTTATTGTACGTGTGGGAGCTTAGGGAGCGGTTCGGTCAGAGTGCATAGTTGGTATTTGTGACTCTCCTCGTATGGATTATCCCTGTTGTAAATGTATTTGGTGTCTCATGGGCACGATGTGTGTTTTTTTAAGCCTTGCAGAAATAATTAATGCTTCGTATTTGATTATTGCAGTACTAACCTGAGTAAATAAAATTTTTGTTTATTTTAGCTAATAAACTATTATGCTTTTTTTGTTGTTTTTTGACCTTCCTCAGCTCGGTACCCACTGCCTTTGAGCGGTAGAAATGTGTAGTTCTCTAGATTCAGGTCAAAAATAATAATTACTATAAAAAAGTCGTCATTAGTAAATTAAGTCGTAGGTCAAGAACTGATATTTATTGCCTGTAGAGCCTACCCTATTTACATCTGTGTTTTAGGTACGTTGTTGTCACCATTATTCGCCACAGAACCAAGACATATTTCAGAGATCTCTTATTCAAAACAGGTGCAGCTCCCGTATGGACTGTAGATACATGGCCAGCCAAGGGAAGGGAACAATGCCGAGCTCTGTGTGCGTCTACATAGGGCCTTAAGCTGCCCGCTGTAGGTCAACACAGACAATGTTGGCAACGTAGGCGCCGCCCTGCGCGTTCGCTGTGCCACATTCACTATCGTGCAGGAAAATACTGACTTCATGGATTTCAGTAATCCCTTGCAGATTCAGATTTATCGAGTGCAGATTCTAATCCATCATTTGTCCGACCGAGTTCAAGACTTATTGTCTGTCAAAACATTCGGAGCATACCCACATAATTGGTGGACTGAAAATAAAGTAATACAATTTCAAATGTGACTCAGTGTGTAAGAATGGTAAGGCATGTCTCTTGATAATGAAGAGGAATCCTCTTCTGTCACTGAAGTGTACATCCAGTTGCAGCTGATAGGATGTTGACGAGTGGTGGTCATGAGATATTCCAAAAATTTACGAAGTTCCATCATCCCATTTTGCACATCCATCAAAGCATTGGTGGTTTATCTGTTGAAAAAGGATCAAAAAATAAGTAACCCCATTTTGCACATTCTTCAAAGCATTAGTGGGTTGTCTGTTAAGAAAGGGCCAGGAAACTGATAAGCTCTTGTGGTTCTCATTCAACCAGAACACCATGAAGATATACTTAATATTGCCCATTTAGTTATTCTTCAAGTGATACAACCTTTAACTCAGGGCTGCTTGAGTAGAGTTGTAGCTGCAGTTTTGCATAATGGAAGTACTTTTAAGGATTTATGCGGAAAGGAGTGAACTTATTAAGCAGTATTTATTTCGGGTGCTGATTCTAATGAGAAGCTTGTGCAGTATATTGATTCGAACCACTTTTTCGGTGTTAAATCTGAAGGTTACCAAAGCAGAAACCATGATTTCCATTTTGGACGGAATGTGACTTGGAGATCGTCCACGTAATTATTTTCTGAGAAATCTATAATCCTTGTTGACATTTCTAAAGTTGCTCCAAGTATAAAGAGCATTCGCACTGGTGATGAGAAACTTGAGGCTAGGGAGTCCACTTTTAGGACTCAGTGGGCACACGAACAAAAAAAGATGGGAACGCACCCATTGTAAAATTTTATTCATGGATGGAGCAGCAATTATAAAATGAAATCTTCTTGTATAAATAGTAAACAGCCAATCAGCTGCAATATTGAAAGGTTTAATAGAACTCTTTTAGCAAGGCCTCAACGTTCATAAAAACGTCTTCTTCAGGAAGGAACATGGACAACTGGATTACGTGTAGTGATGGAGGTACATTACGTTAAAATACAGCCGAAAGGGGTCAGTCCAATATAAAATTTCACCTTCGCAATAAATTAAAACATACACACCACTGTTTCTGTCATTTGGTACTTACTCACTAATGTACAGCTGTCCAATTGACAACAACCATGTTACATATGTTTCAATTTATTATAGAGGTGGAATTTTATATTTGATTGACGCCTTTCGCCTACATTTTAACGTAACTTCGCCTCTAAATGTAATCCAGTTGTCAATATATTCATCTGAAAAGACGTTTTTATAAACGTTGAAACGATGGTATAGGGCTATAAATAAACCATCCAATTTGCTACTGACTGGCTCTTTTCTGTTTATACAAGGAGCTCGTTATCACTGAGGCGAGCCAGAGAACTTTATTCGTGAATGTCCAATTAGACGAGCAAAATTTCAGGAGAAGTAACGCCAAAAAAACACTAGCCGACGTAAGAGTAGGTTCCCACTAAATGGGAAAATACAAAAACGTTTCTCCTGAATGTATGTCGCTGTTAACCATAAATGTGTGTGCACCTTGTTAAACTTAGGGAGCAGTTTCTATCCTGCATTATAATTGACATTTGAAGTACCGAGACATATGTATGTTCACTCTGTTACAAGCGGTCAGTCATAGTTTCCGCGCAGTCAACGGACAGGAGGAATTGCCGTTAATGGGCCATGCACTGGGAAGCATAAGTTCAAAGGTTGTTATGACTAGTAGATTTGGTGATTGCTAGCTGTCTGTCTGCTAACCTTTTGCCAGTTTACGGCTTTATTAAGAGGAGTATATCCATTCTTTATTATTCCAACAGGCAGTTGTATTTTAAATTTCAATGTAGTAAGATTTCTTTTTGTTGTGTGTCCATATTGGGACCCAAGACAATAATATGTCCAGTAATTCTGATGTTGATCATCTGGAGCAAAGGGAGGCAGAACAATCTTTGGGCTTTTGAGAGTGCTTAAGTAGTTTCCTGATGTACTGACTGACAGGTTGGGGGTTACAGGTAAGTTCATTATTAGTGCATCAACCTCGTCCTATGCATCGCCCAACTTTCTGGTGCCCAAGGGAAATAGTGTGGGTCAGAAATTGAATTTCCCGAAGATGGATCTTTCCTGCTAGGCGAAATTCGTATTGGATGGTTTAAAGGTGAAGCCCAATCCACGCAAACAAAGTAAACGTTCCTGAAATGTATACTAGTACATAAACTAAGTAGTTATAAACACACTTAATATCCCCAAAAACAGAGAAACATGAAAGCAGTGTGGTACTAGTGTGTAATCAAAACTAAACTGGATTGTAACGGAACACTATTGAATTCAAATAAATCCCAAACGGTACAGAATGCCGTAAGGGGTCTGGATTTTTGAGCCAAGGATACCTGATGGCAGACTTGGTTAAGGTTTAACACCGTACAATAACACATCCCAGCGAACAACGTAAAACAATCATGTAAGTCTGGCAACGAATCTGACTGCAAAATGACATTTTGATCGAGGGCATGACACTCCACCCTCGAAAGGTAGAACTCGATTTACTAGCTTTTCAGTTAACTGACAGCCCTGGGGCTGAGCAGAATTTCAAGAGCAAACGAACATGCTGACAGGACTCTATTTTGCGAAAATATGTGGGACTCTGAGAGCACAAGCTGGTCACAGGCAGAGGCAGAACGGACGAGGAACTCGCTGCCAGCTGACTTCAACTCATGCATCAGCAGCCGTCACCAAAGAAATTAAAATTGGTGACCACAATTCTGAACATTTGCTTCCGACGTTTTTATGTTCTGCAAACTGGGCCTGTTCAAACTCATCCAGGCCAGTTTTTTATGGGCTGTCAGCCTTCACCAGTTTCTGTAAAGACTGGTTCTGGTATTGTCCTGGTTGCAGTACAGACATGTGAGCCTGACTTCATTATTGCCTGTCTGTGTTCTGGAGCCTTAACTGTAACTTGTGTTTTTCCTAAAGTAGAAAATTGTTATTTTATTAAGGTTGCTGAATGCTTGGAACTTAAAAATCTGATCCAATTCATCTTCTGTTTTCTCTATGGCTTACAACTGTAATTACATTACTGTTCTGGGTGTTTCTCAGGCGTTAATCTCCCTATTGGTTGTATTAGTCAAGGTAACACAGTTTCACTTACGTTCACAGTTTTAGTTACTTCTGGGAGAAGTCAGCCAGAAAGTTGGGCACTGTGCACATCCAGAACCGGTGACTTGGGCTGGTTCCTGGTTGTATGGGTTATTCGTCCTTTGCTAAAGATATTTGGTATCTCTTTGTTTCGATGTGCTTTTATCTTAAGCCTTTAGCAATGCTGGCATGAGTAGATAAAATTTTCTTTTCTTTTGGAAATGATTTTTTTAAACGCCTTTTATGAAGAATGTTGTGCCACATATTCGGTAGGCAGAGAAACAGTAATGTTGTCTACGTGAGCTATTATCAACGTGGAGTCCAGATTTTATGAAGATTGATATTATCATCACGTTTAATTAAGTGACTTGTAAAGTATATTTCAGTGGGTTACCTGAACTCCGTACATCAGAATGCGCGAAAATAAGAAATTTTCGTAGGCTGAAGTAATACGTCGTGCAGACAATCTTGCGGGTAGGTAACCACATCTAGGAGTAGTCACCAACCGTTTCAGCTATATGTAGCCCTTTATTATTGGATCACTACCTGTTTGTGGCACTGAAAGCCACATTTTCAGGTGAACATATAACTAAAACATTAGAACTAAGAAGCTCGAAGCCGTGATCTGGCATTTTCTGTCCGTCAGTAAAAAGCACCACTAAAAGGTGGTATGTCATAGAGTGAAACAGCCGGATTACAATGTGTTGGATGGGTCCACTTCTCCAGTATATACGCAGTCCGAACAAGAGATGCGGCCGCATGCTGTGTCGTACTGACGTTGTATTTGTCACCATTTCAATATGAACTATATTTCTCGTGGCATTTGTGGTCCGTGTGTTGTAGGAATGATGTTACTCGTAAACCAAATGGTTTGCTGAGATTAAATTTGAAGCATATGAGAATCCCTTGGATTTTAATTTTCATAACTGCCACTGCTTACATCTTTATTTCGAGGCCAGTCAGCTGATGAGACATCAGTGAAAAGTATTATCTGCCACTTTCGTTTATTATTGGTGTGAGCTTCATAGCAGGAAGCAAAGTGAATGAGTAAACTAAGTGCTCTACTTCAGTCTTGTCTGTGGATTACCTTAGAAGGGCGGATGGCTCCTTTGAGAAGGACCCTGGACCCGGTCGATTTCCTTCGCCAATCCGAGCTTATCGCTCGTGTTAAATAACACGCAATGTCATTTCTTTCTTAAAACCTGAAAAAGTTTATGATGAAGTCCAATTACAATCCTGTAGTTTTTAACAACAGCAGAGATGCAGTTTTAGTTTGCGCAAATAGTCTGAAATTGTAACTGTGTGATCAGTAAATTGCAATTAGTGCTGCACAGACATCAACCACCCATTCACTACATTGTTTCGAAGCATCGATTTCCTGAGAATAATGCCATTTTCAGAACACATATCATTTCCTTCAGTAGGAGCAGGTGCCTCGGTACGAATTGAAATAGAGTATAAGATTCCAGAGAAAGCCTCACATTTCACTTCGTAAACGATAGAAGCACACTATATCTGTATCGAAATCTATTTCGAGTCCACTTGTTACGCTGCAATACAAGCAGTCTTTTATTAGGCTATAAGAAACCATCTTATTCCTTCTTGCAGAAATGTTAGGGGCAAAGTACGATAGAGAGATGTTTTGCGGATTAGTAGCCAGAAGTAACACCCTCACTGATTTAAGCGATCAGTAGTGACGTGTATCTGCACCCGTGGCTTAGATGATCAGTACAACGAACAATTTTACTTCTAAGTAAATAAATTTTTGCAGGTGTTGTAAAAATCTATCTTAATCAGAGACCAGTCAAATCCTAAAATACTTCTTCAACTTGTACATGGTATAAGTAGCAGTCTATTTGAATTATCCAAATGCCAGCTTGAATTCTCTCTGGCGCGACACCGTTCCACTCTTCCTGTGTGCTAAGCTCCGTGCAGTCGACAGCAAAGCGTCCCTCGCTGAACGACGCACGGCACTTGGCAGCCTCTCTGCTGACACGTGAAGGTACTCTAGGTTGACGGCCGACCGTGACACTCCTTTCCGCTCTAGTTATGCTTTCGGTTAAGCCAAACAGTGTCACTTAGAGAATGTCAGAGTAAAAGACTGCAAGAGACGGCAAGGTGAGAACGAATGTACAAGCCACACGACGTCCACCGTTTATCAAAGTGGTCATGTCCTAGACGACTGCTTACTGGATAATACAAACAGCCACTGTACCCGTTCCAAAGAGAAACTTCAGTAGAGGTCTCAAGTGCAGAACTCGCCTACAAAACATCACGAGTTTATATACTTTTGTTTCTACAGATGCTAACATTAGTGAAGTGTTTTATTGATTACTTTAGCTCACGAAAAAAAAACATGACATTTTTTCCATTCACTGTCGCCTGCATTCCCTCTTTAATTCACTTGCTAAAATAGATCAGCTGCACTAAAGTGCAAAATATTGCTCTGTGTGTATACGAAGACAATTTCAAGCTGTTATGGAACCCAGGGTGCAACATTTGCATTTTAGGGAATGTTTATTCTCGAAACTGCTCATTGCCGAACAGAATACTGTGTGAGCAACACAGTGCAAGGCCCGCTGTACTTGTACTGAAGATCTAGTGGGGTCAAATACAAATCAAACGACAAACTGTTCTGCCTCTCAGCTCTGTCGTACAGACCCATTCTCTTGATTTGTATATTATTACTTTTCAGACGATATTGTTTAATGAGTCATAATCTACTCAGTTAATTGGAGAAATCTCTCTGCCTCTTCCTCACTCGCTCTCATTCACACACACACCACACATACACACCCACACCCACCTACACACCCACCCACACACACACACACACACACACACACACACTTCACTCAATATTTAGATGAAAAACTTTTTAAAAATATTGGTAGCCATACTATTGGTGCAACAAAGGAAAGTTAACTATGTAGAAACCTGACTATCATATAGCTTCTAATGGGAAGCAACAGCCTGTTCAGTGATTGCAGAAGCAACAGTCTGTTGAATAATCAACTTATCTGGCCTTGTAATATTAGCCAACATGGCCTTGTTGTGTTGTTCCTGCGAACGGCTGAAATCCCGGGGAACTGCAACCGTTATGTTTTCCGAGTACTTGCACTTCTACCGCCTGGTTTAATGGTGTTAGGAGATTCCTGAGTAAAATATTCTTGAGGCAAAGAAGTAACCTAATCGGCTTTTATCGCGGGGCTACCCAACAGGATGTTGTCATATGAAAATATAAGTCTGCCGTTCTACGATCGGAGAGTGCGATATTGCCCTTTAGTCAGGTAGGTACGATGATGAGGTATGGAATGAGGAAGTTCTCCAAAGAAATATATGGAAACGACTGACAAAAAGAACGGACAGGATGGTAGTACATCTGTTAAGACATCAAGGAATAGTTTTAGTTGAACAAGACGGAGCTGTAGAGGGTAAAAACTGTAGAGGAAGACAGATATTGAATTACAACTAGCAAATAATTGAGGACGTAGATTGCAGTTGCTACTGTAAGATGAAGAGATTATCACAGGAGAGGAATTCGTGGCGGTGTGCATCAAACCAGTCTTACGACAAATGACTCAAAAAAAAGAAGGTAGAGAAATGGATAGACTGAAGTTAGATAAAATGGGAATTAGTGAAGTGCGGCGACAGGAAGACAGGATTTCTGACTAGATAACAGGGTTATCAACACAGTCAACTAGGAGTAACACAGAATTAGGACTCACAACGATTAAGGTAACCGGAATGAACCACTGTGAACAGCATAGTGGAAGTATTACCTTAGCAACGATACACACAATCGCAAGACAAAATACAGCGGCTGATTATGAAGAGATTGAAAACAATGTATGATGAGATGAAAAAAATTATTTAGTTCCTTAAGTTAGACCAAAATTCAGTTGTAATGAGTGACTAGAATTCGATGGTAGGAAATGGAAGAGAAAGAGAAACAGTAGGGGAAGATGGACTGGAGAAAAGGAATGAGAGAGGAGAACATCTTGTACACTTCTACGTAGAGCATAATTTAATTAGTGCAAACACTTTGTTTCTCAATCTTGAAAATAGGTTGTATGCGTGGAAGAGAGATGGAGACCATTCCCAGGTTACAGATATAGACTCTAATCACAGTTTATTGCTCATGAACTGCAGATTAAAACTTTATAATTTGCAGGTAAGTGGAAAACTAAGGATATAGGACTTGGGAACATTGAAGACACCAGAGGTTGTCGATAGGTTGAAACGCACCATTTGGTAACGATTAGCTGAAGCGGGGAAAAGAATAAGAGAGATCAAATACTGAGGGAAGAGGATTAAATAGCGAAAGGGAAAAGGCCATGTAGAACTCCTTGGATAACACGTGATATAATAAATTTTATGAAAGGACTAGATATAAAAAGTCAGCAAACGAAGAAGACAAAACGGAATACGTGCAAGTCAAACCTTTAACTTCGTATTAGTAGTCAGCATATGTTCTGAATTACATTGTTAATTTTTATTTTGTACTCCGTAACTGTTAATCTGGAGGTAATAAGAAGTTAGGATGTGGATACTTAGATAATTTGTGTGAGCGGTAGAGAACTGTTACGTTAAAGATCACAATAGTTATTGTTTAAACGTGAGCGTTATTGCAGAAACTCGTCGCTGTTGTGCGTGAAGGTTGGAGTGAATAGTCACATGTGTCGTTCTGGAGTACGGAAGTCACCATAAATACATCGGCTGACAAAACACGTGATTCATCGGGAATACATGGTTGGATGTCAGTGTGATTTCGTACATGCACACAATGTCCGCCGATATGTAAATGATTAAGAGTTGCGATTCTCTGAGACAGGTAGAGCAGCCAATAGAGTACATCAGCGTTGCTTCTGTTTAATGTTGTGACTGGTTGGGTGTAAAAGGGAAGAGAATAGTATCAGATATGGTGTAACCATTGTGAAGGATACGGAGAAGCCATATACTCCTGAATTTAAAAACGGACTCATCAGGCGACTCCATTTAGCTGATTGTTCGAATCACGCAGTATAAAGATGTGTGGGACATTCAGACGTGAAAGCGGCCCCATGTTGGATTGCATGGGAACACGACGGCAGGCATACTCGTACTGAATGTTTCAGTCGACCACTTCTGACCACCGCAAGGGATGATCAACACGTCTTAGCCCGTGCACGTCTTCGCCTGCCATCCGAGACAAGTAACAGACCCAAAACAAGTAATGGGCTTTCTGCAAAATTCTGTGTCATCCTGTACAACTGACTGGAGACTAGCAGCAGCAGAACTACGGAATGAACGTCCCATTCATAGGCTGCCGTTACCAACATAAATGGCTGCGTTTGGAGTGATTCCGTGACTGGGAAGCAAGTACTACTAATAAATGACGTCACATTGCGTTCAGCAATAAACTCCGGCCACTGTGGCCGAGCGGTTCTAGGCGCTTCAGTCCGGAACCGCGCTGCTGCTACCGTCGCAGGTTCGAATCGTGCCTCGGGCATGGATGTGTGTGATGTCCTTAGTGAGTTTAAGTAGTTCTATGTCTAGAGGACTGATGACCCCAGATGTTAATTCCCACAGTGCTTAGAGCCATTTTCAGCAATAAACTGCGGTTCTGCACTGCCCTGATTGACAATCGTCGACTAATGTGGGGAACTGCCCCATTTTTCGAATGATTTGGAGCGGAATAGCGGTGTTGTTCCCGGCCCCATGGTGTGGGAAGCCATTGCGTATGGCTTCAGTTCGAGAATGCTGGTGATTGAGGGATCTCTGACAGCACAACGGTACTTCAGGAAATCCTGCATCCTCACATGTTACGTCTTATGCGAGAGTATCATGGTGCCGGTTTTCAAGTGGACGATGTTCACCCATGCAACGTGTCTCTATGAGCCATCTGTGCTACTTCGACGTACTCCTGTGGACAGTAGGATCCCCATATTTCTCCCCAGTGGGACAAGTGTAAGATCAGCTCAGATGTTAATTCAATTTTTCTCATTTTGACAGTACTGACAGACAATCAGGTTTGATTGTAAAAAACCATTCACCAGCCAAGATCGCGTAAAATATTTCCTCATTTAAGACAACTGGTTTCAGCAGACTGCTGCCATCTACAGGTCCTTAACTCTTTTTATGCAAAACGTGTTCATTTTACGCTCAACCACGTACAGAAGATGTCAAGTGAATAAAAGTCAGCACATTATGACAATATGACAAACCTTTTATAATTTGCAGATTTTTGTCCACTTGAGATCTTGTGCGTGAAGTACAACTTAAAATGAACATGTTTTGCATTGCAACAAAAAGATTTTATGACCTGAAGATGACAGCAAAGTCTACTGAAGCAGGTTGTCCTAAGGAGAGTTGGCTCCTCCAGAAAATCCAGATTTTTAAATGTGATGGCGATGAAAGAGGAATACAGTCAGAATAACAAGCAGAATAACGTGCTAAGGACGGAATTACTGGTTAAGAAGGAGGAAGATGGAGAGACATCCAGCTGAGTTAATAATGTCAATGTGATATCTGTTGGTAAATAATGATTAAATCAAAATCTATTTATGTTTTGAGATGTACTTTTTTGAGACTTTCAGGACCTGTTTCTAATTTCCACCTACCAGCCATACTGAGTTCCCAAGGATGTGTCCAATTTTTGTGTTTACAATTTATTCAGAACTTATGGGTGTTAATGTGTGAAAGCAATGAATCGTCGGAATTGAGGTGATGCAAAACTTTTTTTGATGTGTGTTTTTAGATAACAAAACTCTTCCACTTGGTTTGCAAGATTAATGATACAAGTAAAATCCCCGCAGATTTTAAAACAGTGAGATAATACTAGTTCCAAAGTAAGTAGGTGCTGACAGGTGTAAATGTTACCGAAGCATGAGCTTAATACCGTACGTAAATATTAACACGAATAATTATTAGTATTTGCCGACCCCGGGGAATACCATTTTCGGTTCCGAATAAATGCAGGACAGCATGATGAAAAACTGATTCTTTGATTTATCTTCGAAGATAGATTGAAGATAGACATAATTACATTGATATCTTTTGTAGATTCATAGAAACCCTCCATCAATTTTGAATGGAATACACTCTGAAATTCCAAAGGTATCAAGGATATAATTTGGAGAACGGAAAGTTATCTACAGCTTGAACAGGAATGTGATTGCAGTTATAAGAGTATAAGGACAAGAACCGGTGAGAAGAGTTAAGAACGAAATGAGACAACTATAGGCTTCTCCAGAGGATACTCAGTCTTACATTGGGCAGAGAGTAAAGAAAATAAGGAATAAATCTGTAAAACTGAATGAAACTTCAGGAAGGCGAAATAAAAGCCTTAAGATTTACCGATGATGTTTTACTTCTGTCTGAACAGCCAAAGGAAGTGGAAGTGTGTGCGCGCGCGCGCGCGCGCGCGTGTGTGTGTGTGTGTGTGTGTGTGTGTGTGTGTGAGTGTTGGTGTGTGTGTGTGTGTGTGTGTGTGTGTGTGTGTGCGTGTGCGAGCGCGCGCTTGAAGTTCACGGGCGCTCAATAATGATCCACTGCTGATGCAATCAGGAAAAGTGACATTACAAATAATAGCTGGGTTTTGCTATTTGGGCAGCAAAGTAATTGACAACTGCTGACGGAGTGAGGATCAGAAATACAGATAGGCTGTCGGAAAGGAAGAGTTTTTGAAAAGGAGAATTCAATATTTAATATAAATTTAAGTTCTATGAAATATTTTCTGATAGTACATCCGTCGAGAATAGCGTTGTAAGGAAGTAAGTGGTGGACATTGTAAAGTACAGATAAGAAGAGATATGAGCATTTGAAATAAGATTTCATATGGGCGAAGAAACTGAATAGAACTGAGAAGCAAAACATTTATGGTTTAGTTTTAGCAAAAGAAGTGACTGGTTGACAGAACACATCCTGGGTCACGAAGGCTTAGTCTTTTTGGTATGGGACGGAGTAAATCTGCAGAGGAGGACTGCCTTGACTGCATTAAGCAGAGGCAGGTGGATATAATCTGCAGTAGCTGCGCAGACATGAAGGAGCTTGCAGAGGATGAGCTAGCGCGAAGGGCTGTGTCAAGCCAGTGTTCCGACTGAAGGCAACAACAACCACTACTACTACGAACAAAGTAAGCAACATGCGTAAATTAATAAGCTCACACGAAACCTTGTCCTCAGCAGTTTAGGGTCTTTCACACGCTTAAACAAAAGATCGACCTCAGCGGTATTATCAAGTTAAGGTGGCCCGTTCTGCTGAGAGCAGTCACCAAATCCAATCAAGTCAGAGGCCACGAAGAGAACCGCCGCCCTCTTTTATTATTAACTGCCGGGTTGGCCCCGATTAAGTTTTCATTTGGTACCCCGGGCTTTACTGCTGTATCACCCAACATCACGTTCACCGCGCAACGTGACTCTTCCACGTCCATGGATAGTGAATTTCCTTCACGCAACTCAGCAGCCTTGAAATGGCAACGAACTGCTGATTCGGGAAGTCAGTGGCACGTAACAGTCAAGGGAAGATGTGTCGTGGTTATTTAGCACAAATACCGTTAGCGTCAGCTCTATGAAAACGGAGGGAAAGTGGGAAGTAGCTGTTGTGCTGAAAAGTATGTATTACGCCATTGATCACACATCGTGGAAACTTTATAGAGATGACCTGAATCATCTACATGTAGAAATAATATTATCTTCAATAATTCTTTTGAAGAGGACAGAATATTTACGTAGACAATAAATACTTATAATAATGCTTATCGATTTAACACCCCGTTAGCAATAGTGTCAAAAGACCTAACAGAAAATAACCGATTCGATAAGCCTATCCAGGCAATGAAACAGTGAAGTATTTGAAAAGCAGAAGTATGAATTTTGTCTACTTGTTTGTTACTATTTAAGTTGCTTCTTCAAATAAATATTACTCCACGTAAACAACGTTGGTGAGACAATGTAATTATTTGACTACTAGACCCTTATACATCACATTTTTAAAAGAGATAAAGCCCAGTAGATAACATAAAGGAATCTAAAAAACATTAGGCAAGGGGGGATCTTTGGAGAATCACTTTCCATAACGAGCACACTTAAATACTAAAATGCTTAGATACTAAAGCACACACATTTTATTCTGACCCCTTCACTTCAAGAAAACCTTTTCTTACTAGAGTTTTCTTTCAAAAACTACTACTCTTTAAATTAAGCCTGTATAGTAATCTAACAGATTCTGGTAACTATGCTTCACTCTGACTGAATTTCACGTAAGCAAACTTTTACTATAACACTTTGCAATAGTTAAGAAAACTTTTAAAACAAGAATAATTTGACTCTATTTGTCTGTTATGTACTAAAGCATGAACGTGTCATTACTCTAACTAAATTTTTGATTACGCCTTTCAGTGAAACAACTAAGACAACGTTCCTTTAACTATTGCACAAGATGAAAATATTTATGAACTCTTTAATTTTGATGCAAAATTACATTTAAATTCACTCTTGCGCTACTGAGACGTAATTTCATTACTACAGGATTTAGTCCTTCACACACATATATCTGATTATTTACACACAAAAATTTAAATAGTGCCCCTTTATATTAACTTGGCCTTCGCAAGTCTCTAAAACAGGATACTCAGATTAATCAAACACCGGGAATGAACCCTATGATGATGATGATGATGAGGTCCCATACTCCGAGGAGCGTAGGGGACGATGCGGGAGACCCGCACCGCTGTACCAGGCAAGGTCCTAGTGGAGATGGTTTGCCATTGCCTTCCTCCGACCGTCGTGGTGATGAATGATGATGATGAAGACGACACAACAGTCAGTCATCTCAAGGCAGGAAACATTCCTGACCCCGCCGGGAATCGAACCCGGGACCCCGTGCGCGGGAAGCGAGAACCCTACCGCAAGACCACGAGTTGCGGAATTAACCCTATATAGGTGTACAATTAGGATGAAAGAACAGGGTCAACATGTTTCTTTACAGTTCAAGAATGATTATTCACTAATAAAGCACAGTTTAAATTAATATTTCACGCTGTACAAAAGTAAAACTCCAAAAAGATCTTATCTGGTGGTTGTAGGCTTGGGTGTGGCGAACATTTATAGCGGCTACACTACCCGCAGTACCGCTTGCAAGTATCTTGCTGTATGGACTCAATTTCTCTTTTTGGCGTCGTTCAATTTTACATACAGTAACCCAACAACTCGCACGTAAACGGTAAGCCGTTTGCAGTCTTCATCCGAGGCATTTTGTGCAAATTTGCAGGCTAAGCTTCTTCTACTTCACAACAGTGTTGCCGCAGTCACTGCTGCCTACAGACTATGACTTCCTTTCCGCGCTTGCTCTAAGTAGCGCGCCAACTCGCCCTTGCCACCTTTCCCACTCCCCAGAGCCACTTTCGATTCAAACGAAAGCACACTGGCTTTTACATAACACCCATTTCTTACATTGTTCCTAAGCGTGACCTTTTCTCACAATTGTCAAATTTACATCAACGTGAACAGTTTATACACACAAATACACTCCTGGAAATGGAAAAAAGAACACATTGACACCGGTGTGTCAGACCCACCATACTTGCTCCGGACACTGCGAGAGGGCTGTACAAGCAATGATCACACGCACGGCACAGCCGACACACGTGGAACCGCGGTGTTGGCCGTCGAATGGCGCTAACTGCGCAGCATTTGTGCACCGCCGCCGTCAGTGTCAGCCAGTTTGCCGTGGCATACGGAGCTCCATCGCAGTCTTTAACACTGGTAGCATGTCGCGACAGCGTGGACGTGAACCGTTTGTGCAGTTGACGGACTTTGAGCGAGGGCGTATAGTGGGCATGCGGGAGGCCGGGTGGACGTACCGCCGAATTGCTCAACACGTGGGGCGTGAGGTCTCCACAGTGCATCGATGTTGTCGCCAGTGGTCGACGGAAGGTGCACGTGCCAATCGACCTGGGACCGGACCGCAGCGACGCACGGATGCACGCCAAGACCGTAGGATCCTACGCAGTGCCGTAGGGGACCGCACCGCCACTTCCCAGCAAATTAGGGACACTGTTGCTCCTGGGGTATCGGCGAGGACCATTCGCAACCGTCTCCATGAAGCTGGGCTACGGTCCCGCACACCGTTAGGCCGTCTTCCGCTCACGCCCCAACATCGTGCAGCCCGCCTCCAGTGGTGTCGCGACAGGCGTGAATGGAGGGACGAATGGAGACGTGTCGTCTTCAGCGATGAGAGTCGCTTCTGCCTTGGTGCCAATGATGGTCGTATGCGTGTTTGGCGCCGTGCAGGTGAGCGCCACAATCAGGACTGCATACGACCGAGGCACACAGGGCCAACACCCGGTATCATGGTGTGGGGAGCGATCTCCTACACTGGCCGTACACCTCTGGTGATCGTCGAGGGGACACTGAATAGTGCATGGTACATCCAAACCATCATCGAACCCATCGTTCTACCATTCCTAGACCGGCAAGGGAACTTGCTGTTTCAACTGGACAATGCACGTCCGTATGTATCCCGCGCCACTCAACGTGCTCTAGAACGTGTAAGTCAACTACCCTCGCCAGCAAGATCTCCGGATCTGTCCCCCATTGAGCATGTTTGGGACTGGATGAAGCGTCGTCTCACGCGGTCTGCACGTCCAGCACGAACGCTGTTCCAACTGAGGCGCCAGGTGGAAATGGCATGGCAAGCCGTTCCACAGGACTACATCCAGCATCTCTACGATCGTCTCCATGGGAGAATAGCAGCCTGCATTGCTGCGAAAGGTGGATATACACTGTACTAGTGCCGACATTGTGCATGCTCTGTTGCCTGTGTCTATGTGCCTGTGGTTCTGTCAGTGTGATCATGTGATGTATCTGACCCCAGGAATGTGTCAATAAAGTTTCCCCTTCCTGGGACAATGAATTCACGGTGTTCTTATTTCAATTTCCAGGAGTGTATTTTTAAATACAAAATATCATCTGAAAATTATTTATTGTCATAAACAATTTGCATACTATTTTACATACATTACTCACATACAATTTCGAAGAACTTCAACCTCCAGTATAGCACATTATATAAACAAAATATAGTAACAATATGCGAAAATTTTAAAATAAAAAGCCATAAAAAATTTAGATGAACCATAAACAAACAGCGTTTTAGCACTAATCCACGGAGTAACGTCGGAAGGGAGGGAAATTGGTGTACATGCCTGAAGTGGAATAGGGTTTTATAGAAGCCAAAAACGAGTACAAAATACTGGCCAACAGATGGCGCTGAACAGCAACACGTCAATGACGCTGTATGAGAATCGTGTGTAAAAAGAGCTCTAGTGAAAGAGGTCAGATCATCCACAGCACGGCTAATAACCCCCTGCTAAAAGGAACGACTTTTACATTGCTTCTTCTTCGACACGTTCGTTGCGCACATCGTTTGATGAGAATCGCATGCTAAGACGTCGCGTCCGTCATGCTTGGCCTCCCACGTCTCCAGATCTAAATCCGTGTGGTTATTGGTTGTGGGGCTACCTGAGGTGGCGAGTCCATCACAAGCGTCCTGCCTCATTAGGGATGCTAAAACTCAACATCCAATGGCAATTTCTCATCACACCTACTGATTTGCTGTACACTACTGTTCCAATTATGTCCCTCTTGCCCCTCGACTAGTCGTATTGCTGATGAATGAAGGCTACCTTGTTGACCATCTGTTATAAGGAACTTCGTCTTTGCTAAAATCAAATCGTATGCTAATTATTGCTTTTTTATCCTCTGAAGCGCCATATTTTCGTCATATTGTGCACGCTCTTTGGTTTCAGTAAAACCTCATGACAGTTGAAGCACGTGTGTCAATTCTTACCACTCTACCTACATTATTCCGTGAAGTACTGAATTTTCAAATGTTAACGGACTTTTGGGTCTCCCTGTACATATTTCCATAAGTACAATTACTCTGGGTGTATACTGTATCGAAATTTTAAACCTAACAATGTTGCCCTTATCGAAACATTTCGGAGCTTCTGCATTACTTTCACTGTCTCTTTAAAATTTCTTATTTTTCTACTGTTAAACACCAAAATTTCTTATTTTTCTGCTGTTAAACAGAGAAGGATGTTAAATGTTGTGAGTGTGTGGATTGCTGTGTCTTCTAGGAGGTGCGGGACGCAGCCTACATAAAAGAGCGCTGCACTGCCTAAAACTCAGGCGCAACGTAGTTCAAGTTCCTCTCCGTCTAGAGCGCGTTCATTAAGGATTGTATTACGCATCGGGGTTAACGTCACACTAATAGTTTCCAAGCTTACGGTCTTCTACAAAACGTGTATATAACAGACGCGTGGCCCAGTCAGTCAGTTGGATAGCATGTACCATCTGCATGGTACTACAGCACAGGACAGTCTACAGTAGCTAGCAAGGAGAGCCAAACTGGACACTGTACAAGTGGCATTAGTCATATTTCGGTGGAACTAGGACTATAACACTGTTTAAAGACATATCGGTGTAAATACACATTCTTCATACTTCAAAAATTATTGTATGTTGTTGCTGATCTGTGTTGCCATCTGTTTAAACCACAGCTGTTGACAAACACTTTCGATTCTCTGACAGTACTATATACGGTAGTTGCCACGTGGAAGCGTGCCACCAGAATACAGCAACTGCTCTGTGTTGTAGTCGCTACTCTCCCTGCCATGTTTACACATTTGTTGCCAAATGCATTTGATAAACAGGCTTTGTACTTTATTATTAACGTTACATATTATACCTATAAAACAAAAAAAGGCCCACAACCAATTAATTGCCCAAATGGGACGGAAATAGGTAAATTCGGTGGATGTACACACAAACAAATAATTAAAATTTCAGAAATTTGGATGATTTATTGAAGAGAAAGAGCTTCATAAATTGAGCAAGTCAATAACGCGTTGGTCCAGCTCTGACCCTTATGTAAACAATTATTTGGCTTCGCATTGACTCATAGATTTATTGGATGTCGTCCTGAGGAATAGCGTGCCAAATTCTGTCTAAGTGCTACGTTAGCTAATCTAGTCATAGTTGGAGGGCTCTGCCCTTAATGCTCAACTGAGGAGAGACCCGACGAATTTGCTGTCGAAGGTAGGGCTTGGCAAGCACGAAGACAAGAAGTAGAAACTCTCACCGCGTGCAGTTATATTTGCTGAAATGTAAACCCAGGATAATTTGTCTTGAAGGGCAACAAATCGTGGCGTAGATTATTGTCGACGAACCGCAGTGTTGCAACAGAGTTACTGATGACAAAGGGCTCCTGCTATGAAATTAAATGGCACCCTGGACCATCACTCTTCGTTGTCGGTCAGTATGACGGGCGATAACCGGGTGGGTATCCCACCACTGTCTGGACACGTCTTCGGTCTGGAATCTCATTTACTGGAGTAGAAATGTCTTCATTTATCAGTCCCACTTCGGACTGAGCCACTGAAGATGTGTCTGGAGACGCCGCGGACAGCAGTGGTATACCGCTTTGTTTATCACCTGCAGCACTTGTACAGCACAGCGGTTCGTCTACGATGTTCTACGGCCCATTTTGTCGCTATGGATGGCAAGCCATTCTGGACTTACATTTCATCGAGATAATGCATCTCTACATATGGCGACAGCTTCTGCTGGTGTATACTGTATCGAAATTTTAAACCTAACAATGTTGCCCTTATCGAAACATTTCGGAGCTTCTGCATTACTTTCACTGTCTCTTTAAAATTTCTTATTTTTCTACTGTTAAACACCAAAATTTCTTATTTTTCTGCTGTTAAACAGAGAAGGATGTTAAATGTTGTGAGTGTGTGGATTGCTGTGTCTTCTAGGAGGTGCGGGACGCAGCCTACATAAAAGAGCGCTGCACTGCCTAAAACTCAGGCGCAACGTAGTTCAAGTTCCTCTCCGTCTAGAGCGCGTTCATTAAGGATTGTATTACGCATCGGGGTTAACGTCACACTAATAGTTTCCAAGCTTACGGTCTTCTACAAAACGTGTATATAACAGACGCTTGGCAAGCACGAAGACAAGAAGTAGAAACTCTCACCGCGTGCAGTTATATTTGCTGAAATGTAAACCCAGGATAATTTGTCTTGAAGGGCAACAAATCGTGGCGTAGATTATTGTCGACGAACCGCAGTGTTGCAACAGAGTTACTGATGACAAAGGGCTCCTGCTATGAAATTAAATGGCACCCTGGACCATCACTCTTCGTTGTCGGTCAGTATGACGGGCGATAACCGGGTGGGTATCCCACCACTGTCTGGACACGTCTTCGGTCTGGAATCTCATTTACTGGAGTAGAAATGTCTTCATTTATCAGTCCCACTTCGGACTGAGCCACTGAAGATGTGTCTGGAGACGCCGCGGACAGCAGTGGTATACCGCTTTGTTTATCACCTGCAGCACTTGTACAGCACAGCGGTTCGTCTACGATGTTCTACGGCCCATTTTGTCGCTATGGATGGCAAGCCATTCTGGACTTACATTTCATCGAGATAATGCATCTCTACATATGGCGACAGCTTCTGCTGGTTGTCTTCGTGCTTGCCAAAATCTACCTTCGCGAGCAAGGCCGCCAGATCACTCCCCAACTGTGAACGTTTGTAGCGCTATCGGCAGTGTCCTCCAACCGGTTTTGCATTTTAATTCCAGACTTCTGGACAGAATTTGGTACGATATCCCTCATGAAAACTTCCAGAAATTATGCTGATCAATGTAGTGCCGAATAACTGCTTGCATAAGGAATGGAGATGGACCGATGCTTCATTGACGCGCTCAATTTGTAAAGCTCTTTCGCTTGAATAAATCATCAAATTTTTCTGAAATCGTACTCCTTTGTTTGTCTGTCCATGTGCATCATCTGCCGATTTGCCTGCCATTCGGATAATCCTTTCGTGTTTTGGCTCTTTCGTGTATTTTATGGAAAGCTTTATTGTTTCTGCTTGAATATGATTCTAAGCGTAACTTAAAATTCTGCATATGTCACAACCCGAAAGTCGAGAAAATGTGGTATATACAAAGTAACAGAATCTGTATAAAGTAACAGAATGTATAATGGACGCTAGACAACCGTCAGAGGTCATGATACATAAGCCTGGTACTTTGAAAATATGCTGAGCGTAAATTTTCCTATGCCAAAGAGAACGAACTTTATAACGCGATTGGACTCGAAAATAAGTGGAAACTAGTTACACAGCAAACTCTCCATAAATTCAGCGCAACGAACAGAAATGTGTCATTGCTATTTTGATACGTGTAGGTAGCATATAAATTAATAGGTTTGTTAACACAGTAGATTACTTATAACATGTGGCAGCCGTGCCATGGTGCTGTCTCCAGTTTTGTGGTCAATTCCAGTCCCAAATCGCTTTGTACATAACGTTTTATTACACAGGTAAGGCTGCACAACGTGATATCTCATAGCAGCTGTCAAAAACCCGGCATACGATGACCCATCATTTGTAAGCACCTGCAGAGGAATTCTACTTATTTACAGTTCTCAGTGTCAGCTGTTTGATCTAATAGCTAATTATCAACATGACTGTGACTCGCGCAGTTAACTTTCGTAAGACAAGATGGTGACACACCTGTGTGACTTTTCAAGTATATCTAGTACAACGCTTGGTCTGGCAAATTGATTCATAGTGTGAGAGTGTAAGAAGTACTATATTGGCTTTAAAGACAAGAGAAATACTTTATAGCCCCCTGGGTATATTCCAACTTACAATTCCAAAATTCAGCTTTAGAAACCAGAGCAACATCGCCTGAAATACGTTATACTGATTCCTTAATAAGTTCTTGCACTTCAAGTGAGGTTAACATCTTTGAATGTACACTAACATGGGGTGAAATAAAGCAATATGAGACTCAATAACCAGCATTAAAACAGTTCGTGATAGCAAATTTTGAGTACTTGAACGTGTACCTGTGCGTAGAGCAATACACGAAAATATTCCCAAAGTAATCTCACCACATAATCTAACCTTCATCACAGCAAGTAAATAGTATGTCTCACCTACTTATTTTGCATTGTAACGTCTGCTCTACACTGTAGATCTCAGCCCGACAAAAACAGCCTTCTTCTCAACATAAGAAATACAACTCAAACTGTCTCTTTACCATCCCAAATCCTGACAATAAGTGCACACGAGTAACGCCAAACTACTTCAAAACTATAAGGGCTGCATGACCCACATCCTCAAACAAATACCATTAGACTAGAGCAAATAAAATCGCCAAGTGTATCACAGTAATCAACGAAAAAGTGTCATAAAGAGCTTGTATCGATATATCGAAAATAGTTAGATTAAGATTTCTCTGATTATAGTAGATATAAGCATTTTAATGCGCAAAAAGACAAAATACAATGTGAGAAGGGAAAATTACGAAATACGTGGTCTCTTTCACCATTAAGTCCTTAATAAACTGAACATATTTCGAACATGACCTGGAGAGTATCATCAGCGCTAATTCCAAATTGTTTCATGACATTTTAACAAATAACAAAAAAGAAAAATTATTAAATAATGAGATTAATAAGTAAAATATTTCCTAATTGTTGAATGAACATTTTAATTCATGGTAATGCCCCATTGTTACATCTACAAGTACATAATTCTGGGCAATGTAGTACATGTCATAATATCAAATATATAAGTAGTTTCAAGTTACCACTAAAGACATCCTAGCAGAATAATATTAAAAACGTACCTTTACTAATGCAAATAAATATATAAAATTTGCACTGGCATCAATAAGCTACAATGCTTAAAACTAATGTTTAAAATATTAAACCTCAATACTGCAAACAATAAAGTTATTGACTACATACAAAACAGAAAATGGTGGAAAGTAGTATGGTTGTTTACAGAAAAGTATTCTGTGAAAAAAACATTGACACAAGAAAAAGTTAAGAACAACATTACAGTTGTTTCATTTTTCTGCACAATACAATTACCTTTGAACAAAATATTTTTAACACTAAATATTGTGAACAATAATATTAAATTTATTTTTAGGAGAGAGAACAGTTGAATAGTCTTGGAATAATGTTTTCAATTAATTGGTGCACTATAAAGGCAAGTAAGGTTTTGTTCAGATACACTGACACTGACACTTCACTCAGATAGAGTAGTTTGACTAACTGTTGCAGTAATTTCTACCAGTTTAAACCAGGTAGACATCCATTCATGAGCATTTGGAATTGCTTCGACTAAAAAAAACGAGAATGAGGTTCCTTTTGGTCCGACTTCACATTGCAGTCCTGAGTCACGCACACATTCTTCTTGACCACTAGGAACGCAAATCTGTTGTACACATTCGTACATCCCAGGAGCTTCCTGTAAGCTCTAGAGATGTCTGGTTGTTGGAACTGTCCGGCCTCTCAATAAAATTTAGACATGGTGCATGTCTCTCTCTCTCTCTCTGTCTCTCTCTCTCTCTCTCTCTCTCTCTCTCGCTGTCTGTCTCTCTCCTTTCATTTCCCTTTTATCCTAAAAATGCAGAAAATATATTTAATAAATACAAGTCTACATCGATTCTCTTACATTAAATATTATAAACTGTGTCACCTATTTATGTAATACCCCTAAACCGAACTCATCTGTGCAAAAAATTATAGTACTGATCAATGAAATCAAAAGTTACTGTTACATTTCCACAGACAATTGATTTAATGCTTGCAAAGAATGTCATAAAGACAAGGAAATGGTAGAAAAATGTAAAATGCAAAAATTGTAAGCAATCCTTAATTCACGATATAATAGGATATCATAAACACAAGTATACTATTCAGAGCTTCCAAGATAATCCCAGCGACTACTGTTGCTCTTAATTACCACAACGATATCTCATATATCTACATACTACTCCAAACAACCCACAACTAACAAAAAAATTTAATACTACTTGTGCCAAATAAATTTTACTGATCCTCTTATTGACCATGATGGAAACCACAAATTTATCCACATATGTCCCTGCTTTCACTCACTGAAACAAGCAACTCACACAATACATGGTAAAAATGAATGTAGTCAATGAATGTTTCTTAAAGTTAAGTCATGTTAATATATACTGAACTGTTTTCGTCCTGCTGGAAGAGATATAGTCATGAAATAAACGACTTTATGTACAAGCTGATCAAATCATACTCTTCCTACTAGGCAAAACGACTAATTTTATATGTGATTTCTTCTAACAATCTGGCAAAATTTCTAGAATGTAGATTCACACATAATGGTTAGCAAACACAAATACGATGTGAAGAATTACATTAATGTATGTCCCCTTTTCACATGCCTCGCTCTTTGATATACCTTCTTCTCAACAGTATCCATGTCATGTAAATTAAGTCACTCAGTTGAAACATGACACAATAAGACATATCCACAGACCATAGTACATAACAATATGAAAATAACGATATATAGTAATAATGATTAATCTAACGTTCCTTTCCCTTGCAGTAGTAGCAAAATTATTTTTGAATTTTTCCGATACCTTGAACTTTCAATACTGATACATCACATCATAAACGGAAGGAAAGATTCTAGTGCAAAATATACTAACCCATAATTCTTGACAGAGTTGTCCACTGAGTCCCTCATATATCTGTTATTCATTTCTAAAATAACTTACTTTCCTTGGCCTTCATATTCCATCCACATGAATGATAATAGGACTCAAAAGGAACCTCTCTTAACTTAAAACTCGATCAACTTATCATACAAAGAGATACATAAATACACATAATACTCAATTGTTGCAAACGAGATGGATTGCCTAGACTACACATGCCAACATGACTGTATGTGCAATAACTTTGTATTTGAAATACGATGTGAACCTCTCAGGCATTTTAATATCTAACACATGCAGGTGTTTCACATATCATATTCTGAGAGAACTAACATAAAGAGATAAAAATTTTCATGTTAGTACATTTGCTTGTGGGACAGTTTGTGCACCTTTACTGGTACTTTCTCGACAACCATGAACTATCTTGCTGACTTCTTGACTTATCATTTCTGTGACGCCTCTCTGCAGCATTCCTAATATTTCTCAAGGGCAGTCTTACCACATCAGTATTCCCCAACCTGCTGGAAGGTGAAAACAACATATTGTACTATATCTTATCTGATGGAAGCTGAATATTCAATGCGAAAAACATACTGTACTATGCCTTATCCAATGGGAGCTGAATATTCAACACCAAAATAGGTAGCAAAAATGTCGAGTCACTTAGAAACTTATTTACGACTCCTTCAAACAAATGTAGATATTAATCCGAAGATCTATGACACCACTGACAATACAGACTACACGCTCTTACAGGTACCTTCATTCCACACTCAGAGGATTACGTGGTGGATGATCAAAAAGTTCACCAAGTCTTCTTAACTAATTCTCACGAAGTGGCAGAAATATTGTGGTCTCATAAGTCAGAAATGTCTGACCATCATACCTAATGCTGAAAGGCCCATTATGTACGGTGCGTATACGTTTTTGAGACATGACAATGATACATTTATGTCACTTTGTGAGGTTTACTTATAAAGATTGTTAGTGACGTGTCAGTCATCTGATGTTCATTTAGAATGAAACCATGTGTGCCGTAATAGGTGCACGAAGTACAGATGTTGCTGTTGTTATTAATACTAAAAGAATATACTTGGTATGAAGTGAATATATGTTTTGTTTTTAGCTGAAATTTTCTAGAGATTTTGCTATTCAAAATTAAATCTCTTATTAAGTTTTACTACTGAAGCTACTTGAAGTTGTAAAAACGAAGCCAGAGGTGCTTATGGTTAGTACTTCTTAAGTTTCAGCTCTTTTATCTCACCAAAAATGATAATCGTTATACTGCACCTCTAATAGTTGTTGTGGCTGTTTTGATTTCTTACTTTTCTGTGGTGTTTAGGAGAAATTTAATCCATACAATGAGTGCAAGGAGTCAATTTGAAATAGAGGAACAACCCAAATAACATAAAACACAGTGCTAAGAAGTTCGATAAGAAATAGTCTGACAGCAACAAATACTGACAACCTAAACTAATACATGTGAAAAAACATCTGGCTCAAAGCAGTAGCCATACTAAGTCTATACACAGTATTTCAGTGATGAATTCTATCATGACATAAGAATGACTGCAGAATTCATTACATTCGTTTAACTTCACTGGCACAGCAATAATAGCCTAGAAGTATGGGCACACTAGTAAACAGTGATTGCATTCGAAATGAAACGAACGTATTGCGTACATGGAAGGACAAAGCAGCACAATCCGTCTACTTTCAGCACTGTACGATGCCACTTGTTTTTAAATTCACACACACTGCATGCATAGTGTACACGTGTCACATCACTAAACTGTTCAAGACATAAAAAGCACAATATTTTCCTGTACCATAAGCTGACATGATTTTTTTTATCAAATGAGAAGTAGAGGAAAGTATATTTTCTTTAATTCTGGCTCTGTACATTTCAATGTGATTATGTAAGTAGTGGTCGGTAATTAAATTCAATGACTAATGTAACACAAAACTGAAGCTATACATATGTATACATAGCCGACCGCGGTGGCCGAGCGGTTTTAGGCGCTTCAGTCCGGAACCGCGTGGCTACTACGGTCGTAGGTTCGAATCCTGTCTCGGACATGGATGTGTGTGATGTCCTTAGGTTAGTTAGGTTTAAGTGATTTTAAGTTCTAGGGGACTGAAGACCTCAGATCTTAAGTCCCATAGTGCTCATAGCCATTTGATTTTACATATACATACAGTTTCATGCTTATTTCCAATAGGATTTTAACAGCATGTAGTCATCTTCCGATAGCACAGTATACACATTCCGACACATAAGTCTGCAACTTGATTCAAAGATGCCTACACCCTACGTCTGTAATGGTAAAAAGGGTGGAGTTCTGCAACGTCATCCTCACGCTCGGCTATGGTTTAAACAACAAGACGTCCAAGCATGCAGAAAAAAGGACAGAGGTCAGGCGTTCATACATGGTGTAAGGTAGGTTAATGAAGCCACTTTGGCACCAGATTCCAGGAAAATCTTGCTCACCACTGTCATGGACGAGTCGAAAGATGGAAAGATCGTGACAACCCTTATTCCCTAGATAACATCCTTTCTTTTGACGCTCACGTGATTGAGGTCAGAAAGAGACACCTAGCGTTGAAATCATGCAGTCTTCTCATTGGTGGCGTGAGGAAACGCTTCAGACACACCGCCGCTCAGGATCGATTGAGACGAAGCCTAAGGATCTGGCATAAAGGGCGTCAATCAAAGCTCCTCTCCCTTGGGGAGTTGATTCCCACACATTTGCAAGTCGAAGACTACAGTCCACAGTGCGATAAGCAACAGCACGCTGATATTGACAACGGTAGACATTTTTGACGCCTCTCAGACAGTCTGTAACGCCAGAAATCCATATCCTCCTATTTCCATCTGCTGCATTGCAATTCTTTTTCCTTATTTTGTTACCTGAAGATATAACATTTCTGTGTCTTTGTATATTGTAATTGTTTTACTATTTGAGTATATATATGCATTTATGTCGACTTACAATTGGTTTGTTCTGTGAATATTATTTGTATTTATACGCTGGGTCTGGCCTAGGTCGTGTGGAGAACCAAAGTGTGTAGGATCTTTGGTAGAGTGAACTCGGCCGCGTGGAGCGCGGGCAGAGCGGGGTCTGGCTGGGGTAGTGCAGTGAAGCAGGTGTGTTGTGTGACGCTCCCGCGAGTTGCCGCGCTTTCGGGGATTGGCAGCGTGTAATTGCGCTCGACTTGCTATGATAGTTTCTGACACGGTGTCGCGGACGGGAAGCATTAGCTGGCGAACATCAAGAGCCCGTTTCGCCTGGTGACCGTGTCGAAAAGAAGGCGCGCCAACATCCAGCTTCTGAAACAGCGACGGCCGACAATAAGTGACTGTCGCCACCTCCTCGAACGACGGCTTCAAACCTTCAATCAACCAACAAGGAAGACTGAAAGCACGTAAAGTTTTAGAGCTGTATGGCAGACCTCAGCTTTTCAAACTGTTCCATTTTCGTAACTGTAATTACAGCAACTTAGCATGAACATTTGTTGCTCATTGTCCCAATTGCATTACCAAGCGGGGCCCCTTCCTTTTCCGGAATGAACAGGTGTGTCGTTGAAATTCAAACCCCAGAATTAAAGTAATATTATTCCATTTCACCACTTTAATTTCAAAGTTCAGTTAAAGTATTCATTACGCAATATTTAGATTACGCAAGCACAAATTATGAGTGCGAGTTTTGTTACCATATTTTAGCTTACCTGTGACTGCAGATCAGATTGGTACGTACTAAATTTTACTATTGTCAATTGTTCAGAATCATTTTATTCAAGTACAAAGTTAAATCTCTTATTTCTAAATTGCGTAGATTCAAGTAGCTTTTGAAATGATTGTTGAGGTAGCCCAAGACTAACCTTATTTCACTGAATTTCGTAGTGCTTGAGAAACAATGTTCACTATTAATTTCAGTCACTAAATTAACTTTCAATTTTCCGGTTTTATTAATTCTCTTGTTAAATTAAGTCAGAGTGTAGCGAAATTTATTACTTCTGACAAACTTTAAGTTTTCACACTACACGTGTCAACCTTCTGTTGCCACACTTCTAGTGCTAATTATATGTATAATAACCTTTCTGGCGACCGTAATTTCCCCCAAATGTCAAATATCTAATTACCTCTAGTTTATTGTTAACGTAACGGCCGCACATTTACCTTCTTTATTAACTATACCCTTTTTCAAAATTAATTTCCACCAGTTTCATTTGCATTTTTCCTTTAATTTAGATGTAACCCTATCCTCCCTCTTTACCGAGAGATTAACTTCGGTGACGATTGCTTTTCCCAAATTTCCATGAGGTACACGCGGTTTAATTTTTCACTGTCATTAAGGTCGATAAGTGAGGGGGAGGTTACACGTGGCAACCTGGTGACAGAACAACCTTCGGATTTGAGGTTGTTCTGGACACGAAATTTGCATTGTGCAAATCTCGTAACAAAAGAAAGGTTACGAAATGGTCGATACGTCTGCCAGAATATTAGTGTGAGGAATCCTAATTAGATTTGAGATTTGGCATTTATATTGAAAATTTTTAAAATGAGTGAAGGCAACAATTACAAAATTTGGTAGACTTGGATACGGGACAGTCGGTCGAACAGTGGGAAACGCGCACCGCGGTACCCATTGTTCATGGGCAGGCGGGTGGCATGAAAGACGCGACCACCGAAACACAACAAAGAGCAGAAATGGATTTCCAAACTTTAGAAAATGTTTCGAAATCGGAAGTGAAAATCAAATCTGAATCCCTTGATGACGGATACGGGGGACAATTAAAGAGGAAGCCGATCCGGAAGTAAAACCGGTAGTTTCCGGGAATTTAACTGATTTATTGAATGTTTTGAGTAACGAAATCAAGAGTCAATCGGCAGAAATTAAAGCTCAGGCTGCCAAGCAAGAAGCTTAGTCTGAAAAAATTGAACAGAACAAAGGTATTAATGTTGTTAACAACAATGTTTGAGTTGTTAACACAAAAGTTGATAAAATCAAAGAAGATATTGTTGTGATTAACACCGAAATCGGTAATCTTAAACAGGAAATGATAGGCGTTCAGGCGGAAATTGCGAGCATAAATACTCGTTTTTGTTCCGAAATTAGCAGAATCGAGGAAATTGTAGGAGAAGCAGTTGCTCCGATCATCGAGAATAAGGTGACAGAACAAATTCAATTAGTGAAAAAAGAGGATCAAAAGAAGGTGGAAACTTTAAAAGCTTTAGTATCCGAAGTAGATACCAAAGTGACGAAGTAGGCTAATACCTGCGAAGAGAAAAAAAAGGGAAGTAGAAACGCTTGCGACAACCACTTGCCACGTAATCACGAGAGTGTCGGAATTAGAAAAGAAACTTGACGATAAACAGAGCTATGTGCCAATCTGTGCACATAGTTCGGAATTGTTGACGAAAGAGGAGCGGTTCGACCCCTTGAAAAAGGCGGTATACACCCGACGGATTTCATTAAAAATTGTGAAAGAGTTCTACCCAGATCATGGACTAATGAGAGAAAAATTAATGCGGTTATTAACGTGTTGGCTGGTAATGCCAAGCGTTGGGGCTTAAAACTCAACATCACGAACCTGACTTTTGACGAGTTTAAAAATTTGTTTCTGGCTGAATACTGGTCAGAGCAAAAACAACAAAGTGTCTGGCGCGAATTTGTCGTATCGAGGTCTTTCGATGCGAATTCGCGTGGCTCGATAAAGGAATTTTGTGAGGGCTGGATCCGCAAGTGGGAATATTTGCGTGATCGCCGCACGGAATCCGGAATGGTCTGGGATCTCTACAAGTAGCTTCCAGATGATACAAAACGCTACATATGAAGCAATTACAGGACAATCAAGGATTTCCTGGAAAGCGTTGAGGACGAGGACAATTGGCGCAATAATCGCGAGAGTGGTAGAGGCTGTGGTAGCAACAATGGGTACCACAGGAACCACAACAATGATAACTTTGGGAATAATGCAACCCGCAACCTTGGCAACAATAACAATAGTGGTTCGGGCCGTAATGACAATCGGTACAATGCAAATAATAACAGGAACGACGGAAACCAGTATCATACTATCGTGATACGGGCTTCGCAGAATAGTAATAACGCCACAGCAGCTTCAGCAGCATCCGGCGAGCGTATCTGCTGGGACGAGACAGGGAAACCATTAGCCGCGCCGGTGAGGGGCCGACCGGGCGTGGAGAAATTATGGCGGCCCAGTAATAGTAGAAAACCGAGTTGCCGTCGTTATGAGAATTCCGTATGGAGCAATCAACGGCGTGAGAGAGTGCCAGTGGTAGGAGAAAGGAGTGCGCCCACAAGTAGTAGATCACCTGTAGACACGGCAGTAGAAAATACATTCACTGTCAGTTAGAACACTTTAAGTAATGTTCCGGAAATCAGTTATAAAGTGGCAGCTGTAACACCCACAGCGTAAATGGAGAATGAGTTTAAGAATGATTCGCAACTGTTGAGAGAAGATCAGATGTCGGATAACACTTCCGTCATCGAGCAAGGGGATGCATAGAGGGATGAAGTCTGGTTAAGGCAGTTCGGTCGCTTATACGACGAACTAGAAGATTATAGGGGCCTGTACGGGAGAAGTGTTAATGGGGAGCACGAGCAAGATTCGTCGTGTTTCGTCCCGCAGGAGTTGGATATTGAAGGAGTAACGGAAAGTTCTCGCCCAGACCGGCAGACCTTGCCGAAAGTTATAGTGGTAGAAGTAGTCGACCCGTCCGACGCAAACCTCCAGTTTAAACATTGCGAGAGTATTAAGGAGAAAGATTACGAAAATTTTAGTGATAGTTAGACACGATTGATAGAAAAGCACGTAGATTACGGCGTGTATGACGTTAGAGCTGACGTTATACGGTCAGACGGTAGCAGTGTGGGTTGCGCAGATCCAGAGGAAGTAATTGCAGATACTACTGGGCACATTCCTCCAGGTACATTTGGCAGATGAGATCAATCTGACCAAAGAGGAATCAACGAAGGTGACAATTAGTGAATTGACAGCAAAGCAACACTCACTAGTTGACGAGCTACAGGAAAAGGTTTCGGTATTGGCGGCGAAGCTACAGACTAAGCCTCAGGACAAACGTATTGAAATTAAAACTGTATGTGAACAGAGGCTGTAAAAGCCGCCAGATAAGTCGGATTTACGATCAAAGCCGGATGGTTTTTTCTGGAATGACCTGGATATAGACGAGAATTTACTGTGGGAAAATAAACAATCGAGGACAAGTGTAGATAGATAATAGTGTCTGTTAAAATGCACGACCTACAACTAAACGTGTTGATTGACACCGGTGCAGAATTTAGTGCTGTATCTGGGAAAATATTTGAGTTACTAAAAGACAGACCTGGCATCGTACTTATGCCAGTAACAGGAGTGAAAATTATCGGTGCTACTGGAAGGCCAGTAAACCGGTCACAAAACAGATATTTGTCAACTTCGAGATATGTGGGACACGATTTGAACATGAATTTGTCGCCGTGCCAGACTTAACTAGGGAAGTAATTATCGGGTTAGATTGGCTATTAAAGTACCGTGCAGTGATTAATTGAGAAAGCAAAACTTTGACATGTACGTCACAAGGTAAAACAATAGTAGTTAGTTTTGACGGGGCAGGAGACGGTGTCCATAGCCAATACCAGCCTATACACATTATTAACTATCCGGATGCCACTGACGTAGGAACGAATTTGAACTACTGTAACGTAACGAATTTCGGCATTGACAATAGTGTAGAAATTGAATTGGAAGAGATAATCAATTTCTCTCCACGGATTGACATTAGTATTGGTGTGAAAAAAGACCGTTTGCGAGAAGCAATGAAGCTAAAAGCCAATGCTCGCATATGTCGTCATGACGCTAAAGCGCGTTTTGCTAAGTTTGCAATCGGAGAATTAGTACTTGTAAAAGCTCATGAAAATTCGAGCGAGATAGACAATGAAATTTCTAAATTTAAGTTTGTTTATAATGGACCATATAAAGTCATTGGTACACCTCACACAAATGCTTATTGCTTAGAGTATCCAAGCTCTGGAAAACTATTAGGTATACGGAATATTGTAGACCTGAAATTGTACCAACCTAGCATCGATTAATACCACAAAATTTGTACAGTATGTAAATATAGAGCGTAATATTTAAGGTTTGCTAGATTGCCATGCTTTTGCCTGACCAAGAGGACTTTAAAGAAGTTGTAATTAATAAGTAATTAATTTTGACTAAATGATTTAAGAGGAATTGATTAATAATCAATTGAAAAATCCAAGCTGCTATTTTAAGTTTTTAGCTGAGTCACAATAGATTAAGGAATGTAAATATGATTTTGTAAGTAGCTGTAAGATTTCATAAATATATGATTTACTAGTGATTGCCGATGTACTTAGGGGCTGTTTTAAGTTTCAGGCTAGTTCATGCGTGTGATGATGGGCAGTGTTGAGTTATCCACTGTGATAGTGTTAATGGACTCCTTGAGACTACTCGGGAGTAAGTTTTTCCGAAAGCATTCAGTGAAACGGACGTTCTTAAAATGCCTTTACACATGCGAGGGAGATCAAGCGTGCCGCCCCGGCGGGTGCAACAGTACTGGCGAGGCGGGGCCGCTGTCCGCCCTTGTGCCGCTGTCGGCATTCTTTGTACTTGCGGCTACGGAAGGCGGAGTTGTTTTTGTTCCGGACAGCTGATGTGAAAGAATTCCGCTGTCAATATCTATGTTTTTTCTTCGATCTGCTGTGTATTATTTTCTTGTTTAGCGTTAAGAGGACTCTCATGACGAGAATATTACTTATGAAAAGGTTATATAAAAATGTGTATTCTATGTAATTAATTATTAATTTGCGTATTTTGATATACCTGTTTTTTATGAGCATGTATTCTGGTTCATTTTGTAAACAGAATTCCGTTTCTTGATACTGTTAGGAATTTTGATGATTTTAGAATAGCTAAACCATTTTCTATGTTTTCTATGAATTTTAATGTGTTGCCAACCTGTTTTCTTTTGTGTAAGATGTTAGAGTGGAATAAGATTACGAGTGTCTCCACTAAATTATTATGGTCTAAAAATTTGTTTATATTAATTAGACGAATGCTGAATTTTGTTGATGTTTTCAGCATATCCATTTCCGCTCTTTCTTTTTAGGGACATTTTCTGAGTCTGTTTAGGTTACACAAACATCCTCAATGTGGGGCACGTGTAACGCCGGAAATGCATATCCTCCTATTTCCATCTGCTGCACTGCACATTTTTTTCCTTATTTTGTTACCTGATGATATAACTTTTCTCTGTCTTTGTATATTGTAATTGTTTTACTATTTGTATATACATGCATTTATGTCGATTTATAATTGGTTTGTTTTGTGAATATTACTTGTATTTATACGCTGGGTCTGGCCTAGGGAAAATTATGGTATCGAATGAATACATCGATAGGTCGCGTGGAGAACCAAAGTATGTAGGATCTTTGGTAGTGTGAACTCGGCTGCGTGGAGCGCGGGCAGAGCGGGGTCTGCCTGGGGTAGTGCAGTGGAGCAGGTGTGTTGTGTAACGCTCCCGCGAGTTGCCGCGCTTTCGGGGATTGGCAGCATGTAATTGCGCTCGACTTGCTATGATAGTTTCTGACACGGTGTCGCGGACGGGAAGCATTAGCTGGCGAACATCAAGAGCCCGTTTCGCCTGGTGACCGTGTCGAAAAGAAGGCGCGCCAACATCCAGCTTCTAAAACAGCGACGGCCGACAATAAGTGACTGTCGCCACCTCCTCGAACGACGGCTTCAAACCTTCAATCAACCAACAAGGAAGACTGAAAGCACGTTAAGTTTTAGAGCTGTATGGCAGACCTCAGCTTTTCAAACGGTTCCATTTTCGTAACTATAATTACGGCAACTTAGCATGAACATTTGTTGCTCATTGTCCCAATTGCATTACCAAGCGGCGTCCCTTCCTTTTTCGGAATGAACAGGAGTGTCGTTGAAATTCAAACCCCAGCATTAAAGTAATATTATTCCATTTCACCTCTTTCATTTCAAAGTTCAGTTAAAGTATTCATAGCTGGCTACAATATTTAGATTACGCAAGCACAAATTATGAGTGCGAGTTTTGTTACCTTATTTTAGCTTACTGTGACTACAGCTCAGATTGGTACGTACTAAATTTTACTATTGTCCATTGTTCAGAATCATGTAATTAAAGTTCAAAGTTAAATCTCTTATTTCTAAATTGAGTAGATTCAAGTAGCTTTTGAAATGATTGTCGAGGTAGCCCAAGACTAATCGTATTTGACTGAATTTCGATGTTCTTCAGAAACAAAGCTCACTATTAATTTCAGTCACTAAATTAACTTTCAATTTTCCGGTTTTATTAATTCTCTTGCTAAATTAAGTCAGAGTGTAGCGAAATTTATTACTTCTGACAAACTTTCAGTTTTCACACTACACGTGTCAACTTTCAGTTGCCACGCTTCTAGTGCTAATTGTATGTGTAATAACCTTTCTTTTTAAGTTACGATAGTAATTGTTCATAGGACGGTTGACCGTAATTTCCCCCAAATGTCAAATATCTAATTACCGCTAGTTTATTGTTAACGTAATTGCCGCACATTTACTTTCTTTATTAACTATACCCTTTTTCAAAATTAATTTTCACCAGTTTCATTTGCATTTTTCCTTTAATTTAGATGTAACCCTATCCTCCCTCTTTACCGACAGATTAACTTCGGTGACGATTGCTTTTCCCAAATTTCCATTAGGTACACGCGGTTTAATTTTTCACTGTCATTAACGTCGATAAGTGTGGGGAAGGTTACAACTTCACCCCTTCTCTAAGGACATTGTAGCACTGCAACTCATAGTATGTGATCTGGCCTCTTTACAGCGTAGCGCGACTGCAGTAGGGACCGTTCAGAACCATTCGATGAAATTCGAGTGTGATTCAAAGCAGCAAATGGTTTTTGAGCTCCTGTTTTGAGCCATCCTGTAGCGTGATCATGGATGGTGAGGAGGCGGGGGACGGCGAGGGTGGAACGAAGTGGAGTAGCTTTGACGCATAGAAACATGGAAAGCTCTCTAAGTTTCGCGAGACCCTCATGCCACTTTGCAAAAAAATTTTGAGCGCTTTAAAAATGTACCTGTGCACACATTTTGATTCCAATTGAATGGTGCTCTGTTGCTGCTCTAGCGCCTGAGAACAGGCAACCCCTCCGACACCCTTTAGCTTCCAGAAGCCTAAAGGCAGTAGGTAGAGCAGCCACTCGTAAGAAAACCGCGTGATTCACCGTTGAGAGCTGCTTATCTCACCTCAATTACATAGGCGTCAAAAGAAAGGTGACTTGTGGGTGAGAGGGACTGTGACTACCTTCCCATCGGGTTACAGGTCCATGATAGCTTTCGGCAGAATTGTTGTGATATTTGGTGTCAATGTGACTTCGTTAATCCAGCTTACAATTCATATGAATTTCTGAGCTGTGGCCTTTTTCCGGCAAGTGTCGTTAAACAGCTGTTTGAAGAGCCACAAAGCCTAAGGTTGGATTCTAAAGGAGCCATGGCTTTTCACCATTGGAGAAGAATGTTGTACGCACCTTTGAACCAAATTTTAAACTTTTGCCTAGCAATAGCAGACAATCACCGGGTATGAAAAATGTGTTCCTTTAATTGTCTTGCGCAGTGTAGCTTAAATGCTGCCTAACAGACAGGTGTAGTACGTTGCAAGTGCTGTGCTTCTTTTACTGTTTTTGTTCGCTGCAATTACTGAATACGTTACTGACTGGTAACTAGACATCGGATGCCAAATTCATCGCAGTCATTGAATGTAAAATCTCCTACGATATTAGGCCATGTCATTTTCCTCTTCTGTTTCTTCTACTGGTTCAAATGGCTCTGTGCACTATGGGCTTGACTTCTGAGATCATCAGTCCCCTAGAACTTAAAACTACTTAAACCTAACCAACCTGAGGACATCACGCACATCCATGCCCGAGGCAGGATTCGAACGTGAAACCGTAGCGGTCGCGCGGTTCCAGACTGAAGCGCCTAGAACCTCTCGGCCACTCAGGCTGGCAGTTTCTTCTACTATGTTGTTTCGACTCCTATGCTGAGAACTTCAGCAGGAGCCTCTGGTTCTCCTGGAAAGGATCCCACCATAGAAGGTTTATTTCGACTGGCTTGTTTCATTTAGTACCGTAAAATTGTTAAATTGTCTGTCTTGTTATATTTCTATCATTAAATTCATTCCAGTAATCTCTGCGTCTATGTGGTTGAGTGTAAAGCAGAGAAAAAAGTTTGACTCCCGTTCATCTTCCCCCCAGCCCAACGCCGCTGCGCCTCTGCCTCGGCTCATCAGAAATGTTTTTTCGTTGCGCTTAATTCAGTTTAATTTTAGTTATTTTCTGCTGTGGACTGGCGGAATTGCGTATACAATTTTCAGGAACCTGACGACATAGCCCGCGAAAATTTCACCGCAATAATCCTTCCATTTTCACTGTAATATTCTCACAAGAGAGTTCCACGGAGAACTTGGTGGGTTTCTAACGGTTGCTTCGCGGCAAGGGCCGAAGGGTTAGGCATTCAGTGACACCGAGCTAAGTAGTGCGACATGAATGTGAAAAGTGCGATACACCTTTTCTTCTTCATTTCTTCATGTGGGTCTACAGTCTCGATTTAAATTCTGAATTCGAAACTATTAAAAAAACACAATAGTGTGGCAATTCTGTTACGCAAGATGCCTTTATTGCACTACGTATATAATTTTATTACTGGACAATTCCGTCCTGTTGCCATTTTCAGACCTATTGCGTCAGTAGTGCGTGTGTCATATTTATAACCTCTTTCTTGCTACATAGGATCAGGCACCCTTTTCAACACAAAGACATACACACACCCACACTCATACACACACACACACACACACACACACACACACACACACACACACACACACACACAGAAACACACACATTTGGGCTTGTACATCAAAAACCGCATATAAAGAGTGTGCTTGTGTGGCGGTATGTACCTGTTCCCACGTAGCACGATGTGGGTTTTAAATATGACACAAGCGTCACGGACGCAAAACGTTAAAGATAGCCAGAGGCATAAGCTGTCCAGTAAGGTTATACATATATGTGATACAACAGGGGCATCTTGCATAACAGAACTGACAGGATACAGTGCCTTTTCAGATGGTTTCATCATTCCGAACCTTTATTTAATTACATGTTCTGCAACTCACAAAACAGTTTCAACAAATCCTTAAGAAAAACGTAAATTAAATCAAATTGCATGTGCTGTCAGTCAAGTCATGTCTTACGAAGAAGTGTATTATCATGTGATGTTGTACAGACGAAATAATGAATGACAAATTTAGATTTCACGTCGAATACGGATTTGCTGATGGATTTAATAAACAATCCTGCAAGCCGCATATTCTGGGATGTGGTAACCGCTTGCATATAATCTTACGAGGGTACCGTACGAATTTCCCGTCATCGTTTTGATTCGCATTGGCAGTGTGTGCAGGTTACGGTGACTCTGAAATTTCTAGGTGTCGTTATGACCTTTGTAGGGCTGTTAGTATTCAAACCTGCAGCCCATAGTTCCGCCCCGCTCGTCGAGCGAGAAGGTTGTTTCTATTTCCGCCTGTCTAGTAGCGACGCGTGTGTCGAATATTTGTGTACCCAGCCTTGTGTGTGTACAGGTTGGTGTCACATCGCTCTTGCCTGGAACAGTTTGTTGTTGTTCGTGCTCTGGCGACGGCGTTCTCTGCCCACGCCTTGGTGTTTGTCGAGAATCCCACGAATGTTACTCGTCGGTGACCGTTCTTTCAGTTTTGACAAGAGTACGCGGCGTAACCAAGCGCTCGAGAAATTCACGGTTGCATGGCTGATACGATTGGAGTTACATCTGATAAGCTAGATACCACGTATTTTGATTCTGATTTAGTTTTTGTGAAGTTTCACGATTCCTTCCAAGTGGACCGGTTTCTATCTCGTGTTAATTCTCAAGTGATGCTTACACATCGTGATCGTTCAGTTACTCCTGTCCTTCTTGCACGAGCGGCGATCGAGTATATTCCTGTTAGAGTTTACAGTCTTCCACCCGAAATGGGGGATTCATTTCCTAAGGCAGCGTTGTTTCCTTATGGAGTCGTTCGGCATATCCGGCGGGAACGCTGGTCGGCGCACAATTGCTTGCGATGTTACATTGGTATGCGAACTGTAGGAATGTGGGTTCAAAAGAATATTCCTTCACACCTGAATGTTTGTGGTTACATGATTCATGCTATGTATGCGGGGCAAGAAGGAACCTGCTTCCTTTGTAATGAAAGTGGCCCTCACAGATCCAATTGTCCGTGCCGTGTGACGGTGTTAAAGTCGTCCTATGAAAGTCGTCCTATGAAAGTCGTCCGTTGACATTAGCTGAATTGGTGTACTTGCAGTCTGCTTTCAGTTCTCCTCCGGCAGTAGAGAACGTTGGGCAGACGTTGCCCCTCCATTCCGTCCGACTTTTCGTCGTTACCGGCAAGTGCAGATCCGGCCCCATCTGCGTTAAGGCGCCGGCACCGGTAGCACACTTTAAACACCGAATGTTAGTTGCAGTTCTTGTTTCGCCAGGGATGACAAGATCAGTGCTGTTGATGTTGGAATGAGTGTGGCATCTGCGTTGTCTCCTCCACCTGTAGGGACGTCTGCTCCGTGGGTTCCGATGACTTAAAGATGACATCGTCTTCTGTGCTGCAGTTACACGGTTTTAGTGCAATGTCATCCGTTCCTCAGTCTTATACGAGGGAGCAACAGTTCACTGGGGATTCTCTTCCGGATAGTTCGATGGTACAGACAGCTTCAGACGCTACATTGCTGTCTCTTCTTTATCTGACGACGATGATCATCGCTTCCGGTTGTTTCTCGTATTCCGTTGAGTGGAGTGTGGATGGCTGCCCCCTTCCTCCACTCTTCCGCAGCGGACCTTGCTGAGCCCCCTACCCTTCCGCGTCAAGAAGTTATGTTGTCACGGAGTGGTGTGAAACAACGTTTACAACCTGAGCGTGCAACCTCGCGCCGAAGAAAACAAAGCTTGGAATCGGCACCTTAAGGTGGAGAGGACTCAAATCCTGTTCATTCGTCTCTGCCGTCTGCCGATGCTGTGGAGAGCGAGACGTGATGCGTATATTTTACTCTAGTTCTACTTTCTTGCACTACATATGTTAACTTATGTAAGTGTATACCTTTCTTACCCGACATGTTGATAGGATAAGCTCTCCAATACCGGTTGCTGCGCCGGCCCGAGTGGCTGAGCGGTTCTAGTCACTACAGTCTGGAATCGCGCGACCGCTACGGTCGCAGGTTCAAATCCTGGCTCGGGCATGGATGTGTGTGATGTCCTTAGGTTAGTTAGGTGTAAGTAGTTGTAAGTTCTAGGAGACTGATGACCTCAGAAGTTAAGTCCCATAGTCCTCAGAGCCATTTGAACCATTTTTTGAACCGGTTGCTGCGTTACGACAGCTTATTTATGATTCCAAAGCTGATGTGTGTTTGGAAGAAATGTTATTTTATATGTTTTGGCTCCCTGGGTATTCTGTGATTTTTAATGCTGCACCTGAAAGTTCTAGTGCCATCGCCGTGCTTTATAGGGAAGGTCTTCCGCTAACAGACCTTGAAACAAAGGGTGACGGTCGGGGTATAGGGTGTCCTTTTTATGATCTCGCCTTAATTTTTGTTTATGATCCATCTCGATCTTGTCGTACATATGACCGCTCGCTCTTTTGAGAGAAAGATGCCATTTATTTACTTACTCAAAATACTCGAAAATTTTGATGAAGGGCGATTTCAACTGCGTCTTAGGCCCTATGGAATAGACTACAAATTATAACTACGGTTGTGAACCTAATGATGTGATGGCGTCGTAGAGTCCACAGGGTGCTTGGATTTATAGATACCCCGCATTAGTGTGTGTTACGCATTTTACAGCTACTTCTAGAAGACCACTGGACCTTTTTTATCTATTTTCTTCCATAGGCACCAACTTTTGTGAACTGACGTAATTCCTGCCAGCTCCACTGACCACTGTGCTGTTTAAATGACTCTTAAACACATTACGCAGTAGGTGCATCTTTCTCGCTTTGTTTGGAAGCTAAATATTTTACACCTGGCGGACCCCTCACTCGATATCATCGCCGCCGTGTGGGGGCAGGCAAGCCGTTCCCAATAGTGTTATCCCTCACCTACGGAATGGTGGGTTGCCATTGCCAAACCTTGGCGTCGCTCTGCACTCAGGCATTTTAGCGCTGGTAAAGCGGTTGAAATGACGAGCACTCGGGAATTTTATTATGCTGTCCTTGGTAATCTTTATGATACTGCTCGAGACGTCCCTTTAAGAATTATGTAAGATCACCGCGTGAAGGCGAAACCCCTGCAACTCAGAAGACTACTATTAGGTCTTCGTTTACGATCCCAGCCAAATTAGATTCTCCTGTATGAGTTGGCGTTCCTGCATCATCTAATTCGACTTCGATCGCGATCTCAAAGGATATGCCTCACTGCCATTCATTCAGTAGTGGTCGTGAGTGGTCATCCCAATCCGATATAATACGTGACCTTTCCCTGTATTTCTCCGATCCTTACACTGCAGTGACATGACTGTACCGTCTGCTATTTTTACTTCCCTCCTTGATAGTGTTGTTATGCCAGCTCTCCACGAGGGATTTTTGGCAGCTTTTCACCGTGATGAGGTATCCGACATTGTTGTTCATTGCATCTCCCGCAAATCGCCGGGTTGGGATTGACGTTTTTTTGTGTCTTATAGGAGATACAATTACATCTGTCGTGAATGAAGTGGTGCAAGGGGTAAACATCCCGCCCTCCTTTAAGATCTGATTTTTATTAATATCCAAAAAGACGGGACGTCTGTCCATGGATCAGGAGCGACCGATAACGCTACTCAATTTCCATTGTAAAATCGTAGCGCGGGAGATCAATAGCCGCTTGTCGGTTTTGCTTACTCACATGGTCACGCGTTATCAAAGTTGTCTCCCGACCCATTCTCTCCTGGGTCCCGTTGCTGAATGTCGTGACCTTATCTCGATTTCTGCCACTGTTCCTGTTTCTGGAGCTTTACTTTTTATCGATTTTAATCATGCGTTTGATCGAGTTAGGATTTTCTGTTGCTTGTGTTGATCGCTGTTGGTATGAATGATGCTTCGCGACAGATCTCCACCTTTGTACTTAACTGGCATTCGGGCGCCTGTTGACGCGAATGGTCGTTTTACGCCCCCCTACAGAGATGTGTCGAGGTGTCCTGCAGGGAGTCCCCTTCCTACGTCGTTGTTCCTGCTATTTCCGGAACCCTTACTGCTGTCCATAGCTGCTTGATTGGGTAACTGGACGTTATTGGGAGAAAGTTTCATTGTTCGCGATTATGCCGTTGACGTTAAGGTCCTCATTCGTGCTCATAACGACATACCGGTGCTCAATCACGTTGTCGATGCATTTTGTCGTCTTACGCGAGCACAGATTAACGATCGGAAGTATTGATTAATCAGTTTGCGGGGGTATGACGCGGTTAAGAATCCATGGGCTGTAGCTGTAGCCCGCCATCGACCGTAAGGCGTTAAGACTGATCGTTGTCCGATGAAGATGGCCACGTTAGACTGGAAGAGCGTCACTGAGAGGATTAATGGGGCGATCCTTGAACAGGAGCGTCGCTCGCTCTCGTTGCATCATAAGGTTCGGACCCTGGAAACTTATATGTTGAGCAAAGCCTATTTTGTTGCTCATAACCGGTTGCGGTGGTCTCGCGGTTCTAGGCACGCAGTCCGGAACCGTGCGACTGCTACGGTCGCAGGTTCGAATCCTGCCTCGGGCATGGATGTGTGCCATGTCCTTAGGTTAGTTAGGTTTAAGTAGTTCTAAGTTCTAGGGGACTAATGACCACAACAGTTGAGTCCCATAGTGCTCAGAGCCATTTGAACCAATTTTGTTGCTCATATTTTTCCACTTCCTGTGATGATATCTGGAAAGCTACAACGATTATCGGGACATTTTATTTGGCGAAACTCTGTTTTCGGGTGGGCTATAAGGTGAGACCCCGGATGACGACAGATTTGGACTCCCTGACTTTCGGGCCAAGGATTCTACTTTAATTTTTCGTCGCACTGTTTTCAACGTGTCTTCGCGCCCTCATCACTTACAGCTCGCCTTTCTGCCTGGCTCCGAACTTCGAGCATAACCCTTCCAATAGATGGTGGAGAAATTAATAACGAATTAAGACATATTCGTGAATTTTTTAAATTGTTGTCAGTCATTTAGGGTGAACTCTTCTCGGGTTATCAGCCGAGTGGTTGCGTCGACTAGTCGCAACGTTTTAATGAGTTTCGTACCAATCATCTTCGCCAGAAGACGTCGCCACTCGGCTGATAACCCGAGCAGAATTCGCCAGTGGAATAGGCCGAGAAAGACTGCAGTCGCAGTTATGTAGGGGTTGATTATTCTTTCCCTGTGGCATCTCTCTGTCAAAATGCTGGACGTTTCGAAACCGCGCTTCCTCTCTGGGGTCCTATCGCCAGAAACAGATTGGAAGGTTGTTTATTTCTCCGATGGAAGTGGTTCTCGTGGTATCAAGTCGTTCATAGCCTTGTCCCCACCAACGTTCAACTTTTTCTTACTGGCCTTAGTGAGACAGGTCGAGGCAATCATTGCCATGAAACGGATACATTATATCATTAGTTGGTCGCCTGGGGACGCAGTGATTGGAGTGGCCCTGCCGACAATTCGCCTTTCTTGCCAGGACGGCGGAAGCGACAGTCTCCAGTGAGGTTCTCCTACGTCGCGATTCAACCTCCTTTCACACGACGAAGAACAATACGGTTATGTGGCTTGTTTGACACTATGTTCAACACGTGTTGGGGAGCGGATATAACCGGGACTTTTGTGCCGTTTATCAGTATATGATTACGGCCCATTTGACATGGCAGAGGATGGTACGCTATCGTGACCTTTTTTTGAATGTGCTGTAACACAGTAGCTGTTATTCAGTGCTGAAGGTGTTGATTGATGTGTGGAGTTCCTTTTCTGTTCGTATGCTTCATTTCTGTTACCTTGTTTTCGGTAAATTTGACAAAAAAAGTTAGCACTTAGTTTCATAAACGGAAGGTTGCTGAATCGAGTCTCTCCCGGTACTTTCATATTCATTCCAACTTAAATCTAACAACAGATTTGTTATGATTGTGCAACTTATCAACGTCCATTCGCTGAACTGACGACCCTAATTTTATAACCCTGCGGAACATAGTCGTTGTCTACTTGCACCAGGTTTTCCCCGGGTTCGTAATCGTCTAATGAAGAAGCGACATCTTCGGTTTCTTGAACCAGATGTCTTTAGACGATTTATTGCTGGACAATTAGTACGTCTTGTGTAGCGAGTTGTTTCTTCGCTGGCACTTCGTCAGCGTTGCAAAACATTTCTTCTCCCACATCAAAGTGTTATTATATTATTAATGCAGAAAGATTAGAAGCGATGAGACTGTTTTAGAGAAAGAGCTGTTGGATATACACGACTGCTGTTTTTAATCGACATTTGAAACTTCGCTTTAAACCTTCTCGGCTTCATAGTGTTCACATTCTTGTATTGAAGAAGTACCAGCCACAGTACTACATTAGTCGTAAAATCAGACGTCTTGGAGCATCGGGACCAACTATCCCAGGAATTAACATATGAATCAAGTATTGTTTGGGTTTGTGAATACTGTTCTCTTTTCCTCTTCACCAACTGAAAGTCGTCTGCACACGTGCAGGTGTTTCTGTTGGCTCAGAACTACCTTCAGGGTGTATTATATCCTAACTTATTAAAAATGTATGTGGTGAATAAAGAGGAACAAAACAAATGTTGCACTTTAATTTCACTGAATTTGAAGAAAAATATGTTCTTTAAGTTTTATACGACGTTCATTTGATTTGGATGTATACAACACAGTTAAGAGAATGGTGTCCATTTCATGTATTGGTACGCATAATTAAAGTCGAACGTCTCACGATAATTACTATTTGGTTAAAAATGTGGGCTAGCTTCATAAAAGTGTGACGCCGACTATTCTCTTAAACACAGATTACATAGGAAAAGATGAGCTGTCTTATTTCCAGCGCAAATGTGGTTTCTGCAAGTACTGTTACTGATGACGTAGAAAACTTTTATAAGTAGCTAAAAATAGGAAATGAAAATGAGCTGAGTCGCTGTTTAACATACGCAGCTGGTTGGGCATTGGTGTAACTGAAATAACTGAAAATTCTGACCATATGTGCTTATATTGCTTGCATGTTTTACTTCTCTTGATTAATGAAGCCAGTTTTTAGCGAATGTTTGATTTACGCGAATTTAGAGAATATTGCAGCAGTTGCGGCCAACAATTAACGTACATCTGCTACACTGAAAATGACAATAACCCGGAAGGAACGTGCTTTACACACATATCAGTATTAAATAAAATGCATTATTTGATGTTAACGAACAATAATTATATTGAGAGATAACAAAGAGAAATTATCAAATCACAGGACTTTACATCCGTGTAATAAAAATTTATTAAAAAGTTAGAATACAAGATTGCGTCTTATTCTTCCAGGATTCGAATAGAAGTAAGTTTCGTTATTATCACAGTCTTTACGTAATTAGTGTTAACAATGAACATACTATTTGCTTTGATTCTGATGCATCGCACATATAACTTTTATCTTAATTTATTGGAGTTTGTACTTTAGTCACTTCGCGTCTTTCCACACGTAAGAAAATATTTCGCACATTTTCTATTTCCAGGCGACAATACAAGGGACACCGGAAAAATGGGTCCACAGCTATAATAAATATGTCGTTAGAAGTACATGGGAAAGAAAACAAAAAGTACGGTACCGGCAGGAATTTCCGATCTACAGCCCTCACGGATATGAGACCAAGCGCATACTCGCTCGGCTACGGACCAACAGAGGCTACTAGCATGCGTAAAATTTTCAAACTCCGTTTCTTCGAAAGCGGCTGAGAGTTGCTTGTTCCTGTTTACATATATGAAGCCCTAGTCTTATCCTACACATATTTTCAATATGAACGAAGTCAGTGAGGGGAAGTTCGTACGGTCGAAAAAATAATGGTAAAATCTTCTAATTCAAATGGATTATTTTGGTAACAGCAGAACGATTAATACTGTCTGACAATCTGACCCAGTTGCCAAACCAGTGATTACGCACTGCGCAAGAGCAGGATCCAAATTCTAACCTAGGCATTCAGATAACGTTTCCCACAGTTTCTCTAAAGCTTCAGAGAAATGCTACGATATTCGTTGGTACCCATTACAATATCGGCACCGTGACAGCAGTGTGCAAGAAATTCCGAAGTTACGTGAAGCGTGCTACATGGTACAAGAAAAAGTTGCAGAGCTGGTTTGTCATACAGAAATCGAACTTGAATGTTTGCAGCTGTGAGAAGACCGTGCCATGCCTCGTATGGAGAATCTTATCCGCAGCTGAGCTTCGTAATAGGAACGAAAATCACCGCTTCAGTGGAAAGACTTTTATTTTTTAAAAACTCATTACCGATTTCGGGCTAACAAATCATTAGGTGCAATTATTCGCGGTCTGTGACCCAAAATACCGCAAGTCAATATCCCAAATCCCGAAGCAACTGAAGAGGTGATTTTCATGTCTGTTACTTGGTATGTCTCACAATTTGATAGGGTCAGGATGGCAGCCCATCTGGAGTACGATTTATTGTTCCGCTAAATTAATGTCTGCATTCGTCCGAGCCCCACGCCTTTCATCGCAGTCTATGGGTTCAGGAGGGCTATATCCAAAATCATACGATATCTCAATGGTCCATGTGACTGGCGCAGATAGGAGAAATTTTAGCCACTCGACCGTTCAGAATTTCACAATTGTATCATGAACCGTGAATCATACGGGTTGCTTGTGTTTGCAGTAAGGTAAGTATCCACAGGGATGTGTGTGACGAGATCTGGAGCACGCCACCGAACTGCCAGAACGGCGAGCGCTGCTGCAGCTGTCCTTGGCGCGTCAGCAAGAATAGAAGCGGTGATACTGCCAGTGCCCAGCGCCCACACTGGACTGAACATGTAATACTTCATGTTCTACCCAGGACAAATAGGCCGAAATTTCAGCGTCAGGTACACAGAGCACAATAAAGCCAACACACACACAACAGACGCATAATGAGCGATAGTTACACACCCATATATGACACAGAACACAAATTTGGAAAAGTGCAGCAAAAATGTCAAAGTAATCCAATGGGCATCAAATGGATTTGTTAGAAGAAGTGGAGGTACATACACACCACCGAAAATAAAGACAAAATCTCAAAAGAAAAACTTGAAAGTAAATCGGCGAATTACTTCAGATGCTTCGACAGTATACGGTGCTCAAATAAAAGTAGTAACACATAGAAATAAGTACCATTGTAAAACAAATGTAAGCAAATTACAGTCCATGTTGTTAAGATAAATTCCTTGTGTACAAAAGCATATATATGGAAGAGCTGTAACGTTTTCTGTCAGCTACATCCAAAAACATCTTTGCAACTGTTTGTTTATGTAAGCTACTCTCGATAAATGCTGTGCACTGGAGATTGTGTCTGATGTTTAACATGTGTGAGACTCTGCACAAACGAAGCGTAAGAAAGTTTTAAGTACACGTTCTTTCAAATTTCGCCACTAACTGCATATAAAAATCGATATGTAACTAAAAATTGCTCGTTTTTTAATATTTTACAGTCACGTTAACCAAACAAATCAGAACCTGACACATTGAAAACATCAAGTAAAATGGAATAGTACAAGGAGAAAATACACACACGAAAAATATGAATTCAAGAAAATCGCGACTGGTAGCAGAAAAGCTGATTATAAACACATCCATTGTTTTCACCGTCGCAGGCTTTAAAAAAAAAATTGTAACAAACAAAATCAAATCACGTACTATAGCATGCACGCCTCTATTTTCTAGGTCGATGAAAACATTATTACTTTTTTAATATGTGATATCGTGAGAGACAAGTGTGTTGGCAAAGAATCAGTTTGGTTTTGCTAGTACAGAGACGGTGTAATAGTACCTTCGTAAGGCACAGAAAATAGACTGAAAACAATTATGTCTTTTAATCACAAGAACAATTATTACTATCATCACTGATTTTTGTTGCATTCTTTCTTCTTGTTCGAGTAGCCATGATGCTGGCAAGACGCACTTAAAACAGCCACCTATTATAAGGTCTGGTATTATTACTATTACATAAACTACCTATTGTAAATGATTGGAGAAAAACAGAGAATAATATTATTCAAGTTTGTATCATATTTTCTGTAAGAATACTAACAATCTTGATCCTCTGCATTCCATCTTTGATCCGTTGCTGACGAGCTACAATGTCATATATATATATATATATACTCCTGGAATTTGAAATAAGAACACCGTGCATTCATTGTCCCAGGAAGGGGAAACTTTATTGACACATTCCTGGGGTCAGATACATCACATGATCACACTGACAGAACCACAGGCACATAGACACACGCAACAGATCATGCACAATGTCGGCACTAGTACAGTGTATATCCACCTTTCGCAGCAATGCAGGCTGCTATTCTCCCATGGAGACGATCGTAGAGATCCTGGATGTAGTTCTGTGGAACGGCTTGCCATGCCATTTCCACCTGGCGCCTCAGTTTGACCAGCGTTCGTGCTGGACGTGCAGACCGCGTGAGACGACGCTTCATCCAGTCCCAAACATGCTCAATGGGGGACAGATCCGGAGATCTTGCTGGCCAGGGTAGTTGACCTACACCTTCTAGAGCACGTTGGGTGGCACGGGATACATGCGGACGTGCATTGTCCTGTTGGAACAGAAAGTTCCCTTGCCAGTCTAGGATTGGTAGAACGATGGGTTCGATGACGGTTTGGATGTACCGTGCACTATTCAGTGTCCCCTCGACTATCACCAGAGGTGTACGGCCAGTGTAGGAGATCGCTCCCCACACCATGATGCCGGGTTTTGGCCCTGTGTGCCTCGGTCGTATGCAGTCCTGATTGTGGCGCTCACCTGCACGGCGCCAAACACGCATACGACCATCATTGGCACCAAGGCAGAAGCGACTCTCATCGCTGAAGACGACACGTCTCCATTCGTCCCTCCATTCACGCCTGTCGCGAGACCACTGGAGGCGGGCTGCACGATGTTGGGGCGTGAGCGGAAGACGCCTAACGGTGTGTGGGACCGTAGCCCAGCTTCATGGAGACGGTTGCGAATGGTCCTCGCCGATACCCCAGGAGCAACAGTGTCCCTAATTTGCTGGGAAGTGGCGGTGCGGTCTCCTACGGCACCGCTGCGGTCCAGTCCCAGGTCGACGGGCGCGTGCACCTTCCACCAACCACTGGCGACAACATCGATGTGCTGTGGAGACCTCACGCCCCACGTGTTGAGCAATTCCGTGGTACGTCCACCCGGCCTCCCGCATGCCCACTATACGCCCTCGCTCAAAGTCCGTCAACTGCACATATGGTTCACGTCCACGCTGTCGCGGCATGCTACCAGTGTTAAAGACTGCGATGGAGCTCCGTATGCCACGGCAAATTGGCTGACACTGACGGCGGCGGTGCACAAATGCTGCGCAGCTAGCGCCATTCGACGGCCAACACCGCGGTTCCTGGTGTGTCCGCTGTGCCGTGCGTGTGATCATAGCTTGTACAGCCCTCTCGCAGTGTCCGGAGCAAGTATGGTGGGTCTGACACACCGGTGTCAATGTGTTCTTTTTTCCATTTCCAGGAGTGTACTTTCGATTGTGAAAAGAATCCACGTAGAGGTAACTTGATTCTACGTATATCAAAATCTATGCTATGAGAAACTATTATAACGTCTACCATTCTTTGCTGGTGGCAGATGATGAAACTTTCTCAGCTGAAGCTCATAAATCTTTTAAGTAAAATTCGCCAATTCCATTTTTATGTGTCACCGTGTTATAAAAGTGAAGCGATATTAAAGTGTGAACTAAGTTTGTAGGAAAGTAGTCAACGAACCTAATTGAATAATTTGAAACAGACATACATCTTTACATACAACATGTGAAAACGGTTGTGTGTTTCAATTTAGTTAACATTCTTGCTCATGTCGTATTCTAGCCGGATGATGCTCTAATTGACAGTTCAGAACTGTAGACATATTTAAATATTTATGTTGAACGCTGCTAAATTTACGCATTCACAATACAGTATAAAAGAGAGCACAGTACAAATATATTCAAATATTATTTTTCTGCACAGTAAACTTACGGTAAATGAACTTCACTTATTCGCTTTCCTTCCTTTCATAAAGACAAGCGTTTGCATCGCTAACGAGATGGACAGGGTTAGATGTTGACATTCTTCCTTCTCCATGTCAAACAAAGGAGATATATTTGTACTTCAAACTAAGTTATATTTTTGTGTATATTATGATATTCAAATATCGACATTCCTTCGTTATTTATTGCAAACTTTTATTATTGTTAGTGTTTAGACCCATATCAGTAACGTCGATTTGCAGTAGGAATTTTGAACATATACTGTTTTTGAACATTACTAGTCACTTCGAAAGTAACTCTCTATTGACACACCGAACAGTTCCAGGAAACAGTGTTTTTGTTAAACTTAACAAACTCTTTATTCGCACGAAGTAACCAGTGCTGTCGACAGGGGATCTCAAAGTAATTCCACATTTCTGTATTTCCAGAAGACTTTTGATGCCGTCCCTCACCAGGGGCTTATAACCAAATTGTGTACATAGGGAGTATCGCTTCAGTTGTGTGACTGTATTCGTGATTTCCTTTCATAAAGGTCTCAGTTCGTTCTAATCCACGGAAAATCATCGCTTAAAGAAGTGATATCTGACGCCCCTCAAAGAAGTGTTATGGGCCCTCGGTTATTCGTGATCAATATAAACGATTCATGAGATAATCTGAGCATCCCTCTTAGATTGTTTGGAAATCATGATGTCATTTATCGCCTAATAAAGTCATCAAAAGATCTGCCAGACACTTAATTGTTAATTGGAGGATAGTCATATACACTCCTGGAAATGGAAAAAAGAATACATTGACACCGGTGTGTCAGACCCACCATACTTGCTCCGGACACTGCGAGAGCGCTGTACAAGCAATGATCACACTCAAGGCACAGCGGACACACCAGGAACCGCGGTGATGGCCGTCGAATGGCGCTAGCTGTGCAGCATTTGTGCACCGCCGCCGTCAGTGTCAGCCAGTTTGCCATGGCATACGGAGCTCCATCGCAGTCTTTAACACTGGTAGCATGCCGCGACAGCGTGGACGTGAACCGTATGTGCAGTTGACGGACTTTGAGCGAGGGCGTATAGTGGGCATGCGGGAGGCCGGGTGGACGTACCGCCGAGTTGCTCAACACGTGGGGCGTGAGGTCTCCACAGTACATCGATGTTGTCGCCAGTGGTCGGCGGAAGGTGCACGTGCCCGTCGACCTGGGACTGGACCGCAGCGACGCACGGATGCACGCCAAGACCGTAGGATCCTACGCAGTGCCGTAGGGGACCGCACCGCCACTTCCCAGCAAATTAGGGACACTGTTGCTCCTGGGGTATCGGCGAGGACCATTCGCAACCGTCTCCATGAAGCTGGGCTACGGTCCCACACACCGTTAGGCGTCTTCCGCTCACGCCCCAACATCGTGCAGCCCGCCTCCAGTGGTCTCGCGACAGGCGTGAATGGAGGGACGAATGGAGACGTGTTGTCTTCAGCGATGAGAGTCGCTTCTGCCTTGGTGCCAATGATGGTCGTATGCGTGTTTGGCGCCGCGCAGGTGAGCGCCACAATCAGGACTGCATACGACCGAGGCACACAGGGCCAACACCCGGCATCATGGTGTGGGGAGCGATCTCCTACACTGGCCGTACACCTCTGGTGATAGTCGAGGGGACAATGAATAGTGCACGGTACATCCAAACCGTCATCGAACCCATCGTCCTACCATTCCTAGACCGGCAAGGGAACTTGCTGTTCCAATAGGACAATGCACGTCCGCATGTATCCCGTGCCACCCAACGTGCTCTAGAAGGTGTAAGTCAACTACCCTGGCCAGCAAGATCTCCGGATCTGTCCCCCATTGAGCATGTTTGGGACTGGATGAAGCGTCGTCTCACGCGGTCTGCACGTCCAGCACGAACGCTGGCCCAACTGAGGCGCCAGGTGGAAATGGCATGGCAAGCCGTTCCACAGGACTACATCCAACATCTCTACGATCGTCTCCATGGGAGAATAGCAGCCTGCATTGCTGCGAAAGGTGGATATACACTGTACTAGTGCCGACATTGTGCATGCTCTGTTGCCTGTGTCTATGTGCCTGTGGTTCTGTCAGTGTGATCATGTGATGTATCTGACCCCAGGAATGTGTCAATAAAGTATCTGACCCCAGGAATGTGTCAATAAAGTTTCCCCTTCCTGGGACAATGAATTCACGGTGTTCTTATTTCAATATCCAGGAGTGTAGATATAGATGTAGATGCAGTAGTCGCGTAAGGGCTTGCATAACTTATTTGTCTGGTCACAACACAACCAGTTTCGTTGTCTGTTAGGAAGGAGCATTTCCTGTGACGTCGACGAATATATCCTCTACAGTTTACTTTATTCTGCTACTAGTACAGTTTCCAACGATAACCCGATAATGAATTAGTAATGCGTCTTTCTGTCTTGTAGTTACATAATACTCATTGTCCTGTGAAAGGTTCTATTGGGCCCACAGTTGTTTTACTATGTGAGAAGACACCGTGCTCAAGACTCGAATCCTATAAAGATTGTCTTCCGTAGTTTCCTGGAATGACATTTATCGAATGCCTGCACACTTCAATACAATATAACGTAGCTTGTTTAGCATTCTTGCCCGATCCCAGCTAATTCTCCAACTGCAGTAGTCGTATCAGGTACATAGGTCAGCAGTTCGTCAGCACCACCCGGCTGGGAAGGCCGTAGAACTGCGAGAACTCGAAATCCTGATGTCAGAGAGGAGCGGTGAAATATCTTATACGAAAGTCGTTAAGCTTGTAAGTAGGATGTTTAGGTTTTTTTTAAAATTGGTAACGCCGCCGCCACGTAGCGCTCGGTATGAAAATCACTGGCTGTGCCGTGTGCAGTCTGTGGCTGGTTGGCATTGTTGTAATACTCGCCATTGTAGTGTTGGGCAGCGGCAGCTGGATGCTAACAGCGCGTAGCGTTGCGCAGTTGGAGGTGAGCCGCCAGCAGTGGTGGACGTGGGTAGAGAGATGGCGGAGTTTTGAAATTTGTAAGAATTGGTGTAACGAACTGATATATATATATATATATTATGACTATTAAGGTAAATACATTGTTTGTTGTGTATTAAAATCTTTCATTTGCTAACTATGCCTATCAGTAGTTAGTGCCTTCAGTAGTTTGAATCTTTTATTTAGCTAGCAGTAGTGGTGCTCGCTGTATTGCAGTAGTTCGAGTAACGAAGATTTTTTGTGAGGTAAGTGATTTGTGAAAGGTATAGGTTAATGTTAGTCAGGGCCATTCTTTTGTAAGGATTATTGAAAGTCAGATTGCGTTGCGCTAAAAACTATTTTGTGTCAGTTTAAGCAAAGTCATGTATAAATTTTTCTAAGGGGACGTTTCATATGTCGACACTTAGCCAAGGATACCACATTGGAATCTTCTGATTTTTTCTTGTAGTTTGTGTAATTAATGTAGATTTTGTTTATTGCTAGCGCGTAATTGTAGAGAGAATCTCCTTTGTAGTTGTAGTCTTTCATTGTTGCACAGTACAACAGTTGTAGCATGCATGTAGAGTTGCACCAAGTATTTCGCAGCTGCGCTTGCAATTAACTAGATATTATTTTCTATGTTAATGTATTCTCTTATTTTTGCTCTTCAAATTGTTTTTTTTTTCTGTGTTGTCGTGTGAAATATTGTGACAATAATGGCGTGTGGAAAACGTAATACTAGGCTCCAAAGTAAACTGAGAAATGACAGTGAAGACGAAAGCAGTGTGTTAGCGCCACCGAGTAATGAGTTAACTAATGTTCAAAGTAGTAATTTGGTAATTATACATACGGAAATGGAGCGGGCTGCAAACAATGCTGTAGACAGTGAAATAAGTAGTGAACAGGGAACAATTATCGATCGATCGGTCGGCAACAGCTCGCCTCACGATTCCGAAATGACAGGACACAGCCTTGCAAATACTGTAGATTCAGATTTTGCGTCCTCACCGTTTTCTCAAATAAATCAGGACACATTTTCTGTTTTTCAAACTGCGAATATTGCCGGTTCAAATGCATTGCCGAATAGCACTAAGGAACATGTTTCAGACACCAGTGCATTGTTATTACAATTAATGCAACAAATGGGACAAAAGCTTAAAAAGTTAGACACAATGGAACAAAATCAGAGACAAACACAGCAAAAGCTTCAAAAGTTAGACACAATGGAACAAAATCAGAGACAAACACAGCAAAAGTTAGACGCAATGGAGCAAAAGCTTCAAAAGTTAGACTCAGTGGAACATACGCTTGAACAAACACGTGAAGATTTAACTACTGAATTACATAAAATGGAATCGAAATGTCAAAAAGTCTGTAATGACGTAAAAACACAAATTTGTGAGCATTTCCAACCTATTGTTTCGCGGCATGAAAATGCATTACAGAATCACGAAGCAGCCATAAAAGAACTGCAAAGAATTGTTCATGAAAATCATGAGACCTTGCAAGCTAAAATTGACTCAGTTGCATCTACCGATTCGGTTACGCAACTTGCAAAAACTCAAGAAAACTTAAAGGACACAGTAGATACTCTGAAAATTGGTTCAGAAAGGTACATGGAGGACATTAGTTCATTATCAGAGGAAGTAGTTGAACTTTCGGGTCAGCTAAATAATTTATCTACGAAGGTAGATGATAATCTGAATGACACAAAACCGGTAGTCTTTAATGACACAGAAGAGTTCGAACAAATTAGGAAATTCAAACTAAATCAAAATCAAATTAATACGCAACACCAAAGAGAAATCCGGGAAGTACAAGATCAGCTGACACAGGTAATACAAGAATTACGTATTTCAGAGGACTCTCGCACACCAATACGGGAAGAGGGACATAAAAATACGGAACTGCCACAAAATAATAACACAGTACACTTTGGAGATTATGAAAGACGTACACCGAATTTTGAGATGGAACTGCCGACACGACGTAACAATGAACGATATGCTACTCGCCGACACGATGATTTTGACTGTAAGCTGCTCATTACTGCACGTAAATTCAAAACATTTAAGAATTCTGGCAACGACATTCATCCACAAGCGTGGCTCCATCAATTCTCTCATTGTTTTCCTCCCAACTGGTCATTAGAGCACAGATTAGAATTTATGTGTGGCTATTTAGAGAACGAACCAGCTGTAAGAATGCGATCGGTCATTCACGATTGCCACAGTGAAGGAGAATTTTACCATGCCTTCCTCTCAGCATATTGGTCTCAAGCCACACAAGACCGAGTAAAACATGGCATCATAATGATGAAAAATTTCGAACAATCTGAATTTTCAAGTCTTGTGAAATATTTTGAAGACATGTTACATAAGAAACAGTATCTTTCAAACCCATACAGCCCGTCAGAACTCATCCGCATTTGCTTAATCAAATTGCCTGAACATTTAAGGAATATTATTTTAGCAGGACGATGCAAAGACGACACTGAAGCTTTTCAGGGACTGTTGCAAGAACTGGAAATTGACACAGACAGTCGCGGGATGCGAAAACAGGAAAACAATCACTACAGGTCACATCCGTCGCAATTCCGCGATGAAAGAAACAATAACTGGACACGACAAGGCCATTCTCACAACACAAATCGTGACCAAAGCAGACACCACCCACATGTCAACCACTGGCAGAGTAATAGTTACAGAGAAAGATCCTATTTCCGTAGTAATGAATATCACAGAGACAATCAGAGAAACACACAATACGGGAACCAAAAGAATTATTATCAAGGGAGACGGAATAACGTCAGACGCAACGGTCCAGCGCGCAGTTACGATTCAGGGAGAAATTCCTCAACACGTGACCGACAAGAAATTAATTACAGAAATTACCGACATGACGACAGACGATATGATCGTAACGACAGACCTGAATTGCATCATAACTGGCGGGATTCAAACAGAGCAGGGCCCTCTCGACAAGGTGAATTTGTAGAAGTTAGGTCTCCTAATCCCAATAACGACGCGCGCCAACAAAGAAACAGACAATGACTCGCACCGCAGGCAGCCGCGTGCGCCGGCCGGCTAAGAGAAAAATAACATAAGCTAACCTTGAGCAAAATTCCAATGTTCCTTACCGTCGTAATCACATGATAATTGCTTTTCAGTTGACAGTCTGCGTACTAGGAAGAGTAAAGGTTTACACCACATTTCACATGTAAAACCGTTTATTGAAATATAATCTGCTTTTTAACTTTGTCTTTGCCATAAAACATTTCACTTCACATTTCTAGTATGCTTTGTCAGACTTAGAAACTGTTAACATGCAACAATGTTTTGAAGTTCACTATCCAGTCTAGAACCTGGGGAACATTTGAAACAGAAATTACGAATGCATTGTTATAGTGAACAGACGTCACAGTGTTATTGTGTGTGTACATTCTTCCTTGTTAGTTGCACGATTACGTAACGACTATAAGGATTACATACTTAGAACATTTACCAGTATTGCTAATGAGATTTTAATGCAACATTTTGGTTTACTTGAAAATACATTCTGGATTTAAAGTACTTTCTGTGAGATACCAGATGACACAGTGGTTAGTTTATGTGATAGCTACACGATTTTATCACGACGCTACTAATGAGTGACACAATTTACAATGTTGCTTTTGCAGTTTATCTGTTTTATATCTGCACAGTTTTTCTGAATTTTTCTGGAAAGTAAAACATGTTTTAGTAGTAGCGTTTGTGGTATAGCTACAATGAGACAGCCTTTTCTGTAGCACAACAATACGTACAATACAGTACTTACTTCATCACGGCAACAAGCGTAATAACTAAGATATCTATACGCAAAGCATTTCACTTTTGCTTATCATGAGGCAAGTACATTGACTTGTGTAGAACTTAGCTTTCGGAGGACGATAACTACGACACTTCCACAGAGATTATCTTACAGCAAGACGCACATTTAGCGCTATAGGACACGCATTAAACTATTTATTTTTCAACATATTTGAATTACAAAGAAAGTTTTCCGTGGTACATTTCATTCCATTGCTGTAATCTGTAACACCTGAGGATATAATTACATTAATCCTCAGGGGGTGTACACGCTTACTTTGTGTACCATGTGTTTGGCAAGCACAAGGAGCCCTAGCTAATATGGTATTTGCTTATACAATTTTACACATCGGTACCATATTTCTCTAACACAGAGTTACACAGCTATCTGATTATTTGACGGAGAAACAAACATATTTTTACTACGTCAGTGACACATGTTTACGCAATTACGCAGGTGGATAACTTCACACTTATGAAATTGTCTTTTGTCTGTACTTCGTGAACTGTTCATATTTTTTCGGAAACCATTGTGATACTATGAGAGCTTTGAATGGCATAATTGGTATGGGATCATGATTTTTAAAGTACACTTTTGACATGAGCAGAGAATTCTTTTAGGTTTTGAAATTATTGGAGGAAGCTATGACGATTTTGAGAATTTGACTGAGGTGTTACGATGTTATTACTACGATGACTATGTGTATAATGCTGCTGAGGTATGTTTATGATCAATAAGCTGATGCTATATGAGGAAATTGATTATGCTACATATTTATTATGAGGAGATATTGAAGAAGTGTCGACGAATATGTATATGTGTAATAAGATAAGGAATAATGAGTAGTGTTTAGGGACTCTGGTTTGTGAAAAAGGATGTTGGAAACCGAGAATCGTACTTTAAGTGTTATGAAATGTGTGTATATGCATGAATGTATCACCATGCTGGTGAAAATTTTTTGGACACTATTATATTTAAAGGATTTTGTTTCTACAGATTTGTAACGCAAATTCTCAACCTGTGAAAATATTTTTATATGTGACTGTCACTGTAGCGGAAACTGATGTCGTAAATTTTTTAGTAAGAAAGGTAGGTGACTGTGACGTAATGCGTTGCGAGCGGCCAGGTGTGCCAGCCACCTTGAAAAAAAAAGCCATTAGTGTGTGCCTTTCAGAGGCACAGGTGGAGAAAAAAAAGAGATCATGAACCTCGCTATTGACATTCCTTTGTAGAGAGCATCGCAAATATGACACGCTCATTACTTGAAATCATGTGATTACTCGTACTTTGTGCTACTTACTGAAATGCTTATGAATTGACGGGAAATATTAGTACTTCTGCACACCTGATAATGACAAATGTCTTTCTACGAGAATTGAGAGAATTTCTGCTAACTTATGAAATGCCTCATGACTACTGAATGACTATTTTATGCTTTACTTTGTACATCGTAGCTTATCTTATTTGATATCTGTTTTCCAGTTGTGTTGCATCATTGCTTTTGTAAAATAAAATTAAATGTATTTGCTAATGTGAACACTTTCTGTCAACAGATCTGTTAAATAATAATTCTATGATCCACATTCTACAAAAAAAAAAAAAAAAAGGAAGGAGTACTTGGAAAGGAAAGAACAGTAAGAAGGGACTAATAACAGTAACTGCATACATAATTTACTTTTCAAGTACTTGGTAATTTTTATGGTAGAGTAAGTTATGGTGCACCACTTTAATTACATAGACATTAAGATGTGAATATACATTTCCCTTATCTGCGTTATATTCTTTAGTGTACTGTTTTTTCTGCTTGTGGGTTTGTCATGTTTAGGTATAAGTTATTACATTTATTGCTGCTTGCTTTGCTTACTTGCATTTTTTTGTCATTGCTGTTTGTATTTATTGTTTTGTGCTGCTGCATTGCCTCGTCCCTTAGTTTACCATATGAGCTCAGTAGCTTTAAGTTAGCTTAAGAGGGGGTAGACTATATAAGAAACTAACTATGATGAATTGGAAGAAAAGCATTGAGAAGCTATAAGGAAATGGTTTGGCCAAAAAAGTTGTGTACAGTGGAGAAAAACTATTTTTGAAACAGGATGTGAATAGAATACAGAAAGCAGGTTTAGATAGGACTTTTTGGGAATAATGATGAACTAAGGGAGATCTCTATGCAAAATACTGCAGTAAAACAAACCCTGTCCTTTCCTTTCGTATTATCCCTCTATGTGTTTATGTACCCTTGTGTATCTGTCTTTTTCCTGTCTTTATGTGTTTGGCTAATAAGACTTATGTTGTAGAATTTTTCAAATACTATGTTATTTTCTTTGTAAATATGTTCAGACATTATTTATTGTGTTTTGTTTTAATGCTCATGTGTGAAGTTGATGTTTCAAAAGGTATTCTGATCTTTTATGTATGTACTCATGTTGTAATTTTTGTAACACTGATGTATTTGCTATTTCGATTCTTTTGTAAAGCCTATACTACTGCAAATGTTATCTGTATTGTTATGTTCTTTAAAGATGTATTTTGTACCTTTGTTATTGCATTCTTATGTTATAAAATTGTAATTGACACCAGTTCATCAAATTAAGTAACTTGTAAATTACATTTCACTGCAAACGTTTCTGTTGGTCATGGTATATGGACAATATGTGAGAAGTAGGGACTGATAGTGTTTGCACGTGTGTTAATAACTCAGTAAGGGACTGGATAACAGCATTGCTGGTTCTAAGGACATTTCAAAAACAATTTTTCTGAGTGCACAAGTGGTGGTTATGGACTCTTCAATGGTGATTGTGCGCCTGCACAGTCAAACAGATGGCTGCTGGCCATCTCTACAAGGACTACAGTGGGTCTACACCTTTGATGACCCACCAATACCATTATTTCTACAAGGACTGCAGTGGGTCTGCACCTCTGGTGGCCCACCAATAGTAATCTCTACCAGGACTACAGTGGGTCTGCTCTGTGATGACCTACCTACCGATAGTCTTCAATGTTGACTGACTCTGCTGAGGCCCATTACCTGTCTGCATGTCAAGAGTCAGCACTGTCTGTCCGTTGGAAGGACAACACTACTTTTTCAAGACTGCTTAGAAATCCACTACTTCCAAGTGCATTTTCTTTTATTACTTAGACTTTGAGAAAAACACTGCAATTTTACTTTGATGAATGATCAGGACTGTCTTTATGGACTGTGAGAAAATTATAGCTTTTGACTAACATTGTATCGATAAGTGTGTGCATTTCATTTCTTTGTTATTGTAATTATGAAAAAAAATTTCAAATCTGTATTGGCCACTTGCCAAAACAATTTGTAAATTTTTTTGTGTGGAGCATGGGGGCTATGTAAGTAGGATGTTTAGGTTTTTTTTTAAATTGGTAACGCCGCCGCCACGTAGCGCTCGGTATGAAAATCACTGGCTGTGCCGTGTGCAGTCTGTGGCTGGTTGGCATTGTTGTAATACTCGCCATTGTAGTGTTGGGCAGCGGCAGCTGGATGCTAACAGCGCGTAGCGTTGCGCAGTTGGAGGTGAGCCGCCAGCAGTGGTGGACGTGGGTAGAGAGATGGCGGAGTTTTGAAATTTGTAAGAATTGGTGTAACGAACTGATATATATATATATATATTATGACTATTAAGGTAAATACATTGTTTGTTGTGTATTAAAATCTTTCATTTGCTAACTATGCCTATCAGTAGTTAGTGCCTTCAGTAGTTTGAATCTTTTATTTAGCTAGCAGTAGTGGTGCTCGCTGCATTGCAGTAGTTCGAGTAACGAAGATTTTTTGTGAGGTAAGTGATTTGTGAAATGTATAGGTTAATGTTAGTCAGGGCCATTCTTTTGTAAGGATTATTGAAAGTCAGATTGCGTTGCGCTAAAAACTATTGTGTGTCAGTTTAAGCAAAGTCATGTATAAATTTTTCTAAGGGGACGTTTCAAGCTGATCATTAGGAGAAGACAGGAATGATATTATGTGTTGGTATGTTTCGTTTGTGTGAATTTAACGCAACATAATATTCATTTTCACCACCATTATTGTTATGAAGTGTTGCGTATTGCTATGTAATGGAAATTACTTAAAGGGAAACGTGGTTCACGTATTCGAGTTTCCTAATGACGATATCATGAGTCAGAAACCACTCCATTTAATTCCCATGCAGTATTTCAAAGTTATTAATTATTCATTTCTGAGTTTAACACCTACCTTTATTCTGAATGTAATTTACTTCTGAACGTTTTAGATTATGGTGTGTTATTGGTTGCCGGATCACTTATCTTGAATGTAATATGATTACTCATTTTTCAGGTATCTCACATACATTTTCAGAACAGCGTCATTGTCTGAAGCTATCTGCTACAGATGGAAAAACCTTAACTGCTCCACTTTCAAACCCTCGACTTGATTCAGATGCCGTGCCAAACAGTTTTTCGACAAATTTTAAAAATGCTTCAGATGCTCCTTACCGTTCATAGCCAGGAAAATAACGATTTTTTCATGGATGTGAGCAGCTTCGTTTAAAAATGTGCTAGACGTGTTGCATTTGCTATGCACCAAATTAATCGGAATTATGCGTTAATTGTTTTTATCTCAATTCCAATTAAATAACCATATACGTTTCCTCAGTAAACTAACCTCATTCAAGAATCAACACGGAAATTGTTAATTTTACGAGCGACAAATTTCTTTTGGTGTTGGCCGCTTTACGTTACGACCGCCACGTAACTATGCTGTCAGGATACGGTTGATTGGCCTTGTCTCCAGATGGTGTTGATTCGACTTCCATACAAGTGAATCATTGTTTCCTTTCTCTTCTCTATTGTCATACACACACATCTTGGTATATAAAAAACATATATACATATGTAGAGAAGGAATTATGAGTTACAACTACAATTTTTTTTATATTTTTCAGCAGTTAACGGACACTGATATGGAGCTTTGACAGAAAATTCATTGAAGTGGTTGGAGAAAATACACCTGTTTTAGATGGTTTGGAAAGACTGAGAGATGAAGGATGAAACTGCAAAAGAAACCGTCTTACAGATTTCTATCAGGACTTTATGAGAACAAGTCTAAATCGTAGTGTAATTGCCTGAAACATAGAAGATAGACGGCGCAACCGTTTAAAAACCCAATTTTCGACAGCAGTGTCTTTCTCATCTGAGTCGAAATCAGATTCTGGTTACCAGTATTTTCGCACAATGACTTTTACAAGTCCTGAACATCAGTTGTCGAGGTAGAAAAGTGGTGTAGTAAGCTGTTGGAGAAATGTGCATACATTATCCGAATTCTCTTCTGTAAGTCCAAAAACATGTTTTTTGAGTACATGATATGACACAAAATTAATAATACGGTAACTCATAGCAAAGTTGCTGATTAGATCCAAACAATGAGTACTGAAACTACCTGTTTCATCATTTTTTATTAAACATTGACCTATAGAATTTTCCCCGAAAAAGACAACTATTCATTTATTACCCACAAAATACAAGCCCAACGCAGTCTGACTGCTATATATTGACTACATGACTTCCGATAATTCACACAAAAGAATGGCCCTGAATTGGAAGAAATGCTATCAATAACACAAATCCAAAAAATATGAAACTATGAATCTACCTCCAACTATGTTACTTACCTAAACCCATTTCAGTCATGAATCTCAACAGTGCAAACCCCATTTTTTTCAGAAGTCACTAACCTCACAGAAAATCTTCATAACACGAACTACAGCAATTACAGCAAGTAACAAATAAGTCAGCTAAATAAAAATATACTAACTAATAGAGACTAACTACTAGGAGGCATATGCAAGCAAAAGAAAGATTTTGTTGAAGAGCAAACAATGTGTTTAGAAATTTTACCTTACTCATCTGACATCCAGTTCCTAAAATTATATAGCTATCAATAATCCCACTGCCCAAACATTATCAACCAAACATCCATAATCATATATTTCCTTGCGTATTTTCTTATAAGCACATCATTTCATCTCACTTTACAATGCATGTCCTACCAACATAGTCTCCACTAAAAATTTTCATGTCAGTACACTTCTCTATCCACTCAGTAACTGCTGGTCTGTCCAACCACAGAAACTGTTGCCGAGGGCAAAGAGTGCTGTCAACAATATTAACACAGTCTATAACGCTGCCAACATACAAGCAGGAAACTAATACTACCACTCTCATCCGTTTGTAGTTGTACAGGAAGTGAACAAGATTTATAGCGGAAAGGTCCGACACATTTCATCTAGTACAGTACATCCAAGTGGACTACATGCTGTCATCACGTGTGAAAAATTTACGAACT